>NC_084583.2:20270000-20625000 GCF_033978685.3 Nerophis lumbriciformis | reverse complement strand
CACAATATAAACAGCTAATGATGGAGGGCGAGTTCTTGGTTTCTTATGTGGGTTTATTGTTAGGCAGTTTCATTAACGTCCTCCCAGCGCTGTAACAACACACAACAGCAGTAGTCAAGTTAGTTCGTCTGCCGTAAACAGCAATGTTGTGACACTTTTAAACAGGACAATACTGCCATCTACTGTACATGCATATGTGACCCACCCATAATGTGTCACATTTTTGTGTTGATTTATTTATTTTATTTTGTGTTTTGAATTCGTTTTTGGAGCTGTCATTACACATTTATCAGTATTCACATTGGTCAGTAGGGGGCAGTAGAGCGTTTCTTCCCAATTGAATGCTATCACCTGCAGACCGGAAGTGTCTTGTCATTCTGATGAGAGCGACCAGTCTGTGAACAATTGAAACGTCCTGTGTGCTTTTTCCTCCTGTATAACAGGTTAGTTTTGGTGAATCAACTCACTGAATAATATCCATGTGATCTTTATAAGTTTAAGTACACATTCTGATGGTGGAGCCTAACTCTAAAGTGTTTGTGAGTTGTAGTTTGTATTTGTGAATGAATCCAGTGCACAGCTGCAGTAATCAATACAAAAAGGCGACGTGAGTGCGCAATGTTTATATAGGAACTTCTGATCCTAATTCAGACTCCCAAATTAGAGCTCCTGATTTCTTTTTGATTTTATAATGTATATTTGTATAATGTGTGTGTTCTGAAATAGTGACAGAGAATAGAACAAGGATGGACAATTCAACCCTTAACTCAACAATGAGTAGATGAGTGTTATGTGTGTGTATATGTGTAAATAAATGAACACTGAAATTCAAGTATTTCTCTTATATATATATATATATATATATATATATATATATATGTAATAAAATATATATATATACAGCTAGAATTCACTGAAAGTCAAGGATTTCTTATATATATATATATCTTAACCACGCCCCCAACCACGCCTCCCACCCCACCCCGACCACGCCCCCGCCCCCACCCCCCACACCCCACCTCCCGAAATCGGAGGTCTCAAGGTTGGCAAGTATGGATAAAGTGATCCACCCTGGGTCACAAATGGGGTCAGCGAGCACCTTATCCAGACTGGTACCTCTCCAGAAATGATCCGTGGCCACTTGCTATCCTCTAAGTTCATTGTAGTAAAAAGCTTTGGTGACAGACACAAATTAGCCACCATAATTATGCATTGTTTTTCTGTGTCCCTTCAGGTTGATCTTTGACAACTCTGCTTACCGCTACATCATGAAGGAGGATGAAGAAGAGCAGGAGATTCTGCCAATTACCTCTGATTTCTTCTTTGAAGTATTTCCTTTTAACACCGTCTTCCGAGAGGTAACATTCTTTTTAAATAAAACTGCATTCGTGGACTTTTAAACCCTTCTACGAAGAAACCGCTCGTTCATTTGTATTGTCCAGGACATGGTGGTGCATAATGTCGGCTCAGGCTTGTCTACAGTCTTCCCGGATTTGGATGGAAAGAAGATCACTGACGCCTTCTTGCTGGCTCGCCCTCTAGTGGAGTTCACATGGAACATGGTGACGCTACGTTTGACATCGTGGCTTGTTCACACTGCAGGTCAATTCCAATTGTTTGCCCATATGCGACCTGTATGGGATTTTTTCATGGCCGTGTGAATAGTGCAATTCCAAATTTTTCCACATCCGACCCAGTCCTCTTTTTGTATGTGGATCTAAATCGCAGGTCGCATTCATCCGACCAGAACATCATCAAAAAGCGATATTACTATGGATTATACCAGGCCTGGGCAATTATTTTGACTCAAGGGGCCAAATTTAGAGATTTTTTTTTATCTGTATATCTATTTTTAGGAACACTAATACAAAGCCTCACAATAATGTCTGATTGAATGCTAAAAACGTTATGACAGACCGACAGAATGAAATTTTTATTTTTTTACACCCAGAATGTACATGAAAATAATGAATATGGGATTTACAATATTAACTATGAGGGATAAAACCCTGAATATTGACAACATTTGAACATCACACCCCCTCTACATCCACATATTTTACAATCAAGCGAAACCCAACAAAAATGCAACAAACAGTGAAATATGAACACGAAGGGTAAAATATAAACCCACCTACAATCTGATACATCTGATACATCACTAAGTTTTAGAACTTTGTTGTAAAAATCTCCTTCCGCGTCTGTCCCTGACACCCACATTTCAGGCTCTGGAAACACTCTGTGGAAACGCTCCCCACCCACACTGCTTGGTGCCTCGTTTCAATGTTAAAGCTCGAAATGACCCTGCAACAAATTTCCTCGCGGTCTTCTAGTGAGTTCATTGTGCCCTCTGTTGGTCATCAAGTTTATATATATATATGTGTGTGTGTGTGTGTGTATGTAAGCTTTGAAAATCTGCTGTACAGTATGTGTGTTTTGGTCCTATTTTTAGGAACACTAATACAAAACCTCACAATAATGTCTGATTGAATGCTAAAAACGTTAAGACAGACCGCCTTAAAAAACGGAATGGAATTTTTTATTTTTTTTACTGAATGAGACACCCAGAATGTCCATGAAAATAAAGAATGTGGGATTTAAAATGTTAACTATTAAGGATAAAACACTGAATATTGACAACATATGAACGTCACACCCCCTCTCCATCCACATATTTTACAATCAAGCAAAACGCAACAAAAATGCAACAAACACAGTGAAATATGAACACGAAGGGTAAAAATATAAACCCACCTACAATCTGATATATGTGATATATCACTAAGCTTTAGAACTTTGTTGTAAAAATCTAACTAACTAATTAGATTACCATAGTAACTAGTATGTCATGCAAAAGCGCAGATTCCAACCATTGAAATACTTTGTATAGTTGAAGACTTACGGAGGGATGACTAAAATACAATAGTAAAATATACCTATAAAAAAGTGCAGAATCCATCCATCCATCCATCCATCCATCCATCCGTCTTCTTCCGCTTATCCGAGGTCGGGTCGCGGGGGCAGCAGCTTAAGCAGGGAAGCCCAGACTTCCCTCTCCCCAGCCACTTCGTCCAGCTCCTCCCGGGGGATCCCGAGGCGTTCCCAGGCCAGCCGGGAGACATAGTCTTCCCAGCGTGTCCTGGGTCTTCCCCGTGGCCTCCTACCGGTCGGACGTGCCCGAAACACCTCCCTAGGGAGGCGTTCGGGTGGCATCCTGACCAGATGCCCGAACCACCTCATCTGGCTCCTCTCGATGTGGAGGAGCAGCGGCTTTACTTTGAGCTCCCCCCGAATGACAGAGCTTCTCATCCTATCTCTAAGGGAGAGCCCCGCCACTCGGCGGAGGAAACTCATTTCGGCCGCTTGTACCCGTGATCTTGTCCTTTCGGTCATGACCCAAAGCTCATGACCATAGGTGAGGATGGGAACGTAGATCGACCGGTAAATCGAGAGCTTTGCCTTCCGGCTCAGCTCCTCCTTCACCACAACGGATCGATACAGCGTCCGCATTACTGAAGATGCCGCACCGATCCGCCTGTCGACCTCACGATCCACTCTTCCCCCACTCGTGAACAAGACTCCGAGGTACTTGAACTCCTCCACTTGGGGCAAGATCTCCTCCCCAACCCGGAGATGGCACTTCACCCTTTTCCGGGAGAGAACCATGGACTCGGACTTGGAGGTGCTGATTCTCATCCCAGTCGCTTCACACTCGGCTGCGAACCGATCCAGCGAGAGCTGAAGATCTTGGCCAGAGGAAGCCATCAGGACTACATCATCTGCAAAAAGCAGAGACCTAATCCTGCAGCCACCAAACCAGATCCCCTCAACGCCCTGACTGCGTCTAGAAATTATGTCCATAAAGGTTATGAACAGAATCGGTGACAAAGGGCAGCCTTGGCGGAGTCCAACCCTCACTGGAAACGTGTCCGACTTACTGCCGGCAATGCGGACCAAACTCTGGCACTGATCATACAGAGAGCGGACTGCCACAATAAGACAGTCCGTTACCCCATACTCTCTGAGCACTCCCCACAGGACTTCCCGGTGTACACGGTCGAATGCCTTCTCCAAGTCCACAAAGCACATGTGGACTGGTTGGGCAAACTCCCATGCACCCTCAATGACCCTGCCGAGAGTATAGAGCTGGTCCACAGTTCCACGACCAGGATGAAAACCACACTGTTCCTCCTGAATCCGAGGTTCGACTATCCGGCGTAGCCTCCTCTCCAGTACACCTGAATAGACCTTACCGGGAAGGCTGAGGAGTGTGATCCCACGATAGTTGGAACACACCCTCCGGTTCCCCTTCTTAAAGAGAGGAACCACCACCCCGGTCTGCCAATCCAGAGGTACCGCCCCCGATGTCCACGCGATGTTGCAGAGTCTTGTCAACCAAGACAGCCCCACAACATCCAGAGCCTTAAGGAACTCCGGGCGGATCTCATCCACCCCCGGGGCCTTGCCACCGAGGAGCTTTTGAAAAGCATTCAAGGATAACAAATTCAGTCAGCTTCCAGTCTCTTTCTAGCATGTTCCAAGCACAAGGAGCTGCAGAGACAACACAACAAAACACAACAAAACAAAAACCTTGTTGTTAAAGTTAAAGTAGCAATGATTGTCACACACACACACTAGGTGGGGCAAAATTATTCTCTGCATTTGACCCATCACCCTTGATCACCCCCTGGGAGGTGAGGGGAGCAGTGGGCAGACGTGTTGGCCGCGCCCGGGAATCATTTTGGTGATTTAACCCCCAATTCCAACCCTTGATGCTGAGTGCCAAGCAGGGAGGTAATGGCTCCCATTTTTATAGTCTTTGGTATGACTCGGCCGGGGTTTGAACTCACAACTAGAGATGTCCGATAATAGCTTTTTTGCCGATATCCGATATTCCGATATTGTCCAACTCTTAATTGCCGATCATCAACTGATACTGATATATACAGTCGTGGAATGCATTAAACAATGTAACAAGGTTTTCCAAAATAAATCAACTCAAGTTATGGAAAAAAATGGCAACATGGCACTGCCATATTTATTATTGAAGTCACAAAGTGCATTATTTTTTTTTTAACATGCCTCAAAACAGCAGCTTGGAATTTGGGACATGCTCTCCCTGAGTGAGCATGAGGAGGTTGAGGTGGGGGGTTAGGGGGTAGCGGGGGGTGTATATTGTAGCGTCCCGGAAGAGTTAGTGCTGCAAGTGGTTCTGGGTGTTTGTTCTGTTGTGTTTATGTTGTGTTTATGTGTTACGGTGTGGATTAGTGATGGGTCCGGCAACACCGATGCATCGGCGCATGCGTCGAGCTCATAGAGCAAAACCCTGTGTCGGTGCGCGTACCGCTTTTAGAAAGTCACGTGGCCGATCATGAGCTGTTTTGGTCACGTGACCGATACGCGAACTGTGTCGCACTGACGCCTCCTCTGTGCCCTGTGAGCGGCTCTTTTCTACAGCCGGAGAAATAATAACTAAGAAGAGAAATCGTCTAAAATGTAATACGTCAGAAAAACTTTTTTTTTTTTTTTGAATAAAAATGTATAAAAAAATTAAATTAAAAAAATTCCCAGTCCACAATCATCCACAACACGTTCTCTTAGATTTCCATGTTATGATACATGTTCACATTATTTATTGACTGTATCTAAAAAAGATAAAAATATATTTTTATTTAAATGAAGATATGAAATAATCCTAAATGAAATACAATGACTTGGTTTATATTATTGTATATACTAGGGCAGGGGTCACCAACGCGGTGCCCGCGGTCACCAGGTAGCCCGTAAGGACCAGATCAGTCGCCCGCTGGCCTGTTCTAAAAATAGCTCAAAGAGCAGCACTTACCAGTGAGCTGCCTCTATTTTTTAAATTGTATTCATTTACTAGCAAGCTGGTCTCGCTTTGCTCGACATTTTTAATTCTAAAAGAGACAAAACTCAAATAGAATTTGAAAATCCAAGAAAATATTTTAAAGACTTGGTCTTCACTTGGAATAAGCGGTAGAAAATGGATGGATGGATGGGTCTTCACTTGTTTAAATAAATTCATTTATTTTTTTACTTTGCTTCTTATTACTTTTAGAAATACAATTTTAGAGAAAAAAATATAACCTTAAAAATGATTTTAGGATTTTTAAACAAATATACCTTTTTACCTTTTAAATTTCTTCCTCTTCTTTCCTGACAATTTAAGTCAATGTTCAAGTAATTTTTATTTTTTTTATTGTAAAGAATAATAAATATTTTAGCTTCTGGTTTTTCGACGAAGAATATTTGTGAAATATTTCTTCAAACTTGCTATGATTAAAATTCAAAAAAAATATTCTGGCAAATCTAGAAAATCTGTAGAATCAAATTTAAATCTTATTTCAAAGTATTTTGAATTTCTTTTAAAATTTTTGTTCTGGAAAATCTAGAAGAAATACTGATTTGTCTTTGTTAGAAATATAGCTTGGTCCAATTTGTTAAATATTCTAACAAAGTGCAGATTGGATTTTAACCAATTTAAAACATGTCATCAAAATTCTAAAATGTATCTTAATCAGGAAAAATTACCAATGATGTTCCATAAATTCTTTTTTTAAATTTTTTCAAAAAGATTCAAATTAGCTAGTTTTTCTCCTTTTTGTCGGTTGAATTTTGAATTTTAAAAAGTCGAAATTGAAGATAAACTATGTTTCAAAATTTTATTTTAATTTTTTTCATGTTTTCTCCTCTTTTAAACCGTTCAATTAAGTGTTTTTTTTCATCATTTATTCTCTACAAAAAACCTTCCGTAAAAGGAAAAAAAAAATGTATGACGGAATGACAGACAGAAATACCCATTTTTTTATATATATATACATTTATTTAGGTATTCTTGTTTAAATCACACTTGCGTGTAACTTACAAATGACAATATATTTATTTATTTAAGTGTGTATCAAACTGGTAGCCCTTCGCATTAATCAGTACCCAAGAAGTAGTTTTTGGTTTCAAAAAGGTTGGTGACCCCTGTACTAGGGCATCAAATCAGTGTCAGTTGAGTCGGTCCATAGGTTGCCTGTAGGGATTTTTAATGTCCAGCAGATGTCAGTATTTAGTGACACAGTATCGACACAGTATCAGTACAGTTTTGCAATGTGTCGAAACGCTTCATGACGCCTCATCAACCCATCACTAGTGTGGATGTTCTCCCGAAATGTGTTTGTCATTCTTGTTTGGTGTGGGTTCACAGTGTGGCGCATATTTGTAACGGTGTTAAAGTTGTTTATACGGCCACCCTCAGTGTGACCTGTATGGCTGTTGACCAAGTATGCTTACATTCGCTTGTGTGTGGGAACAGCCGTAGATATTATGTGATTGGGCCAGCACGTAAAGGCAGTGCCTTTAAGGCACGCCCCCAATATTGTTGTCTGGGTGGAAATCGGGAGAAATTGGGGAGAATGGTTGTCCCGGGAGATTGTCGGGAGGAGCACTAAAATTCGGGAGTCTCCATGGAAAATCAGTAGGGTTGGCAAGTATGACTGGGAGCCGCAACTGCTCTGTACTTCTCCCTACGTCCGTGTACCACTCCGTACAGCGGCGCTTTGAAAAGTCATAAATTTTACTGTTTGAAACTGATACCGATAATTTCCGATATTACATTTTAAAGCATTTATCGGCTGATAATATTGGCAGTCCGATATTATCGGACATCTCTACTCACAACCTACCGATCTCAGGGCGGACACTCTAACCCAGGGGTGCTCATTACGTCAATCGCGATCTACCGGTCGATCTCGGAGGGTGTGTCAGTCGATCACCAGCCAGGCATTAAAAAAATAGTCCTAAAAATGAGCGATGATAAATCTTCACTATGACGTCACTTTCGTCACTTGATTGACATTCACGGCACCCGAGGGTCTTCTGAGATGACGCTGGCTGCTGCCAGCTCATTAAAATTACCGACTGGAAGGCGAGAAACACTTTATTTCAACAGACTCTGGCGCCGTACCTGTCGTCAAAACTCCAAAGACCGACTGCACAGTTGCACAATAAAAGCTCTGCTTCATCCTGCCTGCGCTACCAAAATAAGAGTCTCAGAAAGCTGGCGTGCACAAGCTAGCAAGCTACGGAGTTTGCCGACAATGTATTTCTTGTAAAGTGTATACAAAGGAGTACGGAAGCTGGACAAATAAGATGCCAAAAACCAACCACTTTCATGTGGTATTGGACAGAAAGGAGGACTTTTTTTCTCCTCCATTCGAAAATGCGGACGTAATCAGCACCACTGTCTGATTCCAATCAATGCAAGTCATCAGAATCAGGTAATACACCAACTTATATTCTTGTCTTCATGAAAGAAAGGAATCTATATGTGTTAAACATGCTTGTATTATCTTTAACCACCTTTAACCTGTTAACAATATTAACTATTTGTGTTAAACATGCTTGTATAATTTTTAACCACCTTTAACTTGTTAACAATATTAACTATATGTGTTAAACTTGCTTGCGTTATCTTTAAACACCTTTAACTTGTTAACAATATTAACTATATGTATTAAACATACTTGTATTATCATTAAACACCTTTAATGTATTAACAATATTAACTATATGTGTTAAACATGCTTGCATTATCATTAAACACCTTTAACTTGTTAACAAAAACATATATTTCATAAATAAGTAAATATAAATGATATATATGAATGAGGTAGATCCCCACGACTTGATCAATTGAAAAGTAGCTCGCCTGCAGAAAAAGTGCGAGCACCCCTGCTCTAACCACTAGGCCACTGAGTAGGTGTTGCCGGCACGACCGCTCTACCACCTGAGCCACGCCGGGTGGCGACATATTTATACGCCAAAATAGCTGCGTACAAAATAAATAGTTGACAACGGCGCCAGAAAACTGGTGAAAATAATGTTTTAGGAACTCACATGAAAGTTTTAGCACTCCTGTCTCCGAGCGCTCGCCCGCAGACTCGCTCTTCCAGCACACATCGAAGCCAATCATCCCGTAAAATTGCCACGGCCAAAAATACTTGTCTTCTTACTTCTAAATCGTCTACGTGCAATAATTCCGTTCAGAAAATGTTGAGTTTGATGGCACAAAATCCTTGAAATTGCTCCCAAATGCGCCAGTACTGACTGAGTGCAGCAGGTCAGATTGCATTCACATTAAAAACACACTTTTTTTTTTTTTCTTTGTAATTTGAACGGCCACTAAAAAGATCGGATTTGACCCCCCCAAAAAAAAAAAAACGAACCGGACATCCGAACCCTGCAGTGTGAACGTAGCCTATGACTGCATGATGCAGGATACTAAGTATGTGTTGTGTGCTTCTAGATCATCTCCCACCCCAACAACCTGTTTGAGATCATGTCCAAGGAGCCCGTGAAGAGAGAGAGGAATCTCCACAACCGAGTCCAGAGTAAGCGTCTGGTGGGCACGTGCTCACTGACTAGCATGTAGGGTTGTTCCCATACCACATACTTGCCAACCCTCCCGGATATTCCGGGAGACTCCCGAAATTCAGCGCCTCTCCCGAAAACCTCCCGGGACAAATTTTCTCCCGAAAATCTCCCGAAATTCAGGCGGACTCAGGTCCATAAGGACCTGAGTCCGCTAACCCACAATATAACCAGCATACCTGCCCAATCACGTTATAACTGTAGAATGATGGAGGGCGAGTTCTTGGTTTCTTATGTGGGTTTATTGTTAGGCAGTTTCATTAACGTCCTCCCAGCGTGGCAACAACACACAACAACAGCAGTCACTTTTTTGTATACCGTAAAGCAGTTCGTCTGCCGTAAACAGCAATGTTGTGACACTCTTAAACAGGACAATACTGCCATCTAGTGTTATGTGTGTGTATATGTGTAAATAAATGAACACAGAAATTCAAGGATATATATATATATATATATATATATATATATATATATATATATATATATATATATATATATATATGTCTTAATAAGGTTATCCAAAAAATAGTGCTCGATACCGTAGTAGAGCGCAATATATGTATGTGTGGGAAAAAAAATCACAAGACTACTTCATCTCTACAGGCCTGTTTCATGAGGGGTTCCCTCAATCATCAGGAGATTTTGGTCATCTCCTGATGATTGAGGGAACCCCTCATGAAACAGGCCTGTAGAGATGAAGTAGTCTTGTGATTTTTTTTCCCACACATACATATATATACAGGTAAAAGCCAGTAAATTAGAATATTTTGAAAAACTTGATTTATTTCAGTAATTGCATTCAAAAGGTGTCACTTGTACATTATATTTATTCATTGCACACAGACTGATGCATTCAAATGTTTATTTCATTTAATTTTGATGATTTGAAGTGGCAACAAATGAAAATCCAAAATTCCGTGTGTCACAAAATTAGAATATTACTTAAGGCTAATACAAAAAAGGGATTTTTAGAAATGTTGGCCAACTGAAAAGTATGAAAATGAAAAATATGAGCATGTACAATACTCAATACTTGGTTGGAGCTCCTTTTGCCTCAATTACTGCGTTAATGCGGCGTGGCATGGAGTCGATGAGTTTCTGGCACTGCTCAGGTGTTATGAGAGCCCAGGTTGCTCTGATAGTGGCCTTCAACTCTTCTGCGTTTTTGGGTCTGGCATTCTGCATCTTCCTTTTCACAATACCCCACAGATTTTCTATGGGGCTAAGGTCAGGGGAGTTGGCGGGCCAATTTAGAACAGAAATACCATGGTCCGTAAACCAGGCACGGGTAGATTTTGCGCTGTGTGCAGGCGCCAAGTCCTGTTGGAACTTGAAATCTCCATCTCCATAGAGCAGGTCAGCAGCAGGAAGCATGAAGTGCTCTAAAACTTGCTGGTAGACGGCTGCGTTGACCCTGGATCTCAGGAAACAGAGTGGACCGACACCAGCAGATGACATGGCACCCCAAACCATCACTGATGGTGGAAACTTTACACTAGACTTCAGGCAACGTGGATCCTGTGCCTCTCCTGTCTTCCTCCAGACTCTGGGACCTCGATTTCCAAAGGAAATGCAAAATTTGCTTTCGTCAGAAAACATGACTTTGGACCACTCAGCAGCAGTCCAGCTGGTGTCGGTCCACTCTGTTTCCTGAGATCCAGGGTCAACGCAGCCGTCTACCAGCAAGTTTTAGAGCACTTTTAGAGCGGTATACAAAAAAGTGACTGCTGTTGTTGTGTGTTGTTGCCACGCTGGGAGGACGTTAATGAAACTGCCTATACAAAGGAGTACGGAAGCTGGACAAATAAGATACCAAAAACCAACCACTTTCATGTGGTATTGGACAGAAAGGAGGACTTTTTTTCTCCTCCATTCGAAAATGCGGACGTTATCATCATACTGTCTGATTCCAATCAATGCAAGTCATCAGAATCAGGTAATACACCAACTTATATTCTTGTCTTCATGAAAGAAAGGAATCTATATGTGTTAAACATGCATGTATTATCTTTAAACACCTTTAACTTATTCACAATATTAACTATATGTGTTAAACATGCTTGTATTATCTTTAAACACCTTTAACTTGTTAACAATATTAACTATATGTGTTAAACATGCTTGCATTATCTTTAAACACCTTTAACTTGTTAACAATATTAACTATATGTATTAAACATACTTGTATTATCATTCAACACCTTTAATTTTTTAACAATATTAACTATATGTGTTAAACATGCTTGCATTATCATTAAACATCTTTAACTTGTTAACAAAAACATATATTTCATAAATAAGTAAATATAAATTATATATATGAATGAGGTAGATCCCCACGACTTGATCAATTGAAAAGTAGCTCGCCTGCAGAAAAAGTGTGAGCACCCCTGAACTAAACTAAAGAAATGGAGTGTGTGACAAAATCCAAGAGTGAGTGTGTATTTAGCTGTTGTGTATTACTGTGATGTTGGATGAGGAAGCAGACAAATCCAAATGGGGCTAGGTAAAAGGGGTCCGTGATCTGCGTGTGGTTCGTGGGGCAAAGAAAGGTGTCGGAGTCCGTGTCCAGAGCGAGGGTGGAGGATTGAGGAAGGCAGTCCAAAACCACGAGGGAAACATCTGGTAAGACTCGGGAAGGAACTACGGGAGAAAAAACAAGGACGTCAAACACGGAGGGAAAACGCAGGGAGAAACAGAGCATAAGTCTTCAGTTTACGGTACACCAAGGGTAAACTAAGTTCCCGCATGGATCCTTGGGTCCACTTGTCCTTTATACAGCTCCCTCTCATCAGGTCCAGGTGCGCTGATTGCTGATCACGGCAAGCAGAGCGCAAAGATGAGGGCGTATTGAAATGCGCCCTGGCCGTGACAGCCTTGTCATGCCCGTTATAAAAAGGGGGGAGGAGGGGCAGGAACCGGTACTTTTTAGAGGCGGTATAATACCAAATATGATTCATTAGTATTGTGGTACTATACTAGTACCGGTATACCGTACATCCCTAGTAGCATGTGGTCACTTTCATAAACGTCATCATAGCAGAGGCCACAGTAGAAATACCTGCAAAAGTTTCTAGAAGTCGGCGGCAGAGAATCTCCAACTCTGTGACCGTTTTTCCCCCCCCCCCGCAGATTCCGACTATGAAAATGCCAATCGTTCCGCTGACGTGGACGTGGAGCTCATGGCTTTCCAGTCCATCATCGCAGACGACTTCAAAGGTCCTGACCGAGCGCTCGCACAACCAGCTTGAAAGCAAAAGGCAAAGCGCTCGGAGGTTTTTTTGCGGGCGTTTCACGCTGCTTCTGTTTTAGACAGCGCTAACGCCATGGAGAGTTGGGGCGACGGGAGCCGCTGCCTGAGACTGAAAGGACAAATGAGATACATGCCTGAGTGGGAGTCCATCATCTTTCTTGGAACGCCTGTGTAAGCGCTACACACACACACACACACACACACACACACACAGATGAGATGCACACACTGAGGACACAAAGCCCTGAATAGTTGTGGAGCAAAACATTGTGCAGTAAGAGCTGCAGTGAGTGTGCAGATAAAAGGCCGGGCAGTGGATCAGAGCCGGGGGCCCGTTCGAGCCGCTCTCGCCATGCATGAAATGAACTGCTAATTAGCTTGTAATCAGACAGTGCAGCTCTTGTCAGCCTAATGGGAACACACTTGCAAATGAGAGTGTTTTCCACTCAGAACACAACCAAAATATCCTCCTCCTCACTCTCAAACCTGTGAATTTTTGTGGTGAAATGTGCTCATGCCTTTGATTGATTGATTGAAACTTTTATTAGTGGATTGCACAGTACAGTACATATTCCCTACAATTGACCACTAAATGGTAACACACCAATAACTTTTTTACACTTGTTTAAGTCGTACAATTCATGGTACAAATATATACTATCATCATAATACAGTTAATACACACGTTAATCATCAGAGTAAACAGACAAACAGAATTTCTAGGCGCAGTCAAGGCGTTGAGGGGATCTGGTTTGGTGGCTGCAGGATTAGGTCTCTGCTTTTTGCAGATGATGTGGTCCTGATGGCTTCATCTGGCCTGGATCTTCAGCTCTTGCTGGATCGGTTCGCAGCCGAGTGTGAAGCGACTGGGATGAGAATCAGCACCTCCAAGTCCGAGTCCATGGTTCTCGCCCGGAAAAGGGTGGAATGCCATCTTCGGGTTGGGGAGGAGACCCTGCCCCAAGTGGAGGAGTTCAAGTACCTCGGAGTCTTGTTCACGAGTGAGGGAAGAGTGGATCGTGAGATCGACAGGCGGATCGGTGCGGCATCTTCAGTAATGCGGACGCTGTATCGATCCGTTGTGGTGAAGAAGGAGCTGAGCCGGAAGGCAAAGCTCTCAATTTACCGGTCGATCTACGTTCCCATCCTCACCTATGGTCATGAGCTTTGGGTTATGACCGAAAGGACAAGATCACGGGTACAAGCGGCCCAAATGAGTTTCCTCCGCCGGGTGGCGGGGCTCTCCTTTAGAGATAGGGTGAGAAGCTCTGTCATCCGGGGGGAGCTCAAAGTAAAGCCGCTGCTCCTCCACATGGAGAGGAGCCAGATGAGGTGGTTCGGGCATCTGGTCAGGATGCCACCCGCTCGCCTCCCTCGGGAGGTGTTTAGGTCACGTCCGACCGGTAGGAGGCCACGGGGAAGACCCAGGACACGTTGGGAAGACTATGTCTCCCGGCTGGCCTGGGAACGCCTCGGGATCCCCCGGGAGGAGCTGGACGAAGTGGCTGGGGAGAGGGAAGTCTGGGCTTCCCTGCTTAGGCTGCTGCCCCCGCGACCCGACCTCGGATAAGCGGAAGAAGATGGATGGATGGATGGATCATCAGAGTATATATTCAATGTATATACTCTGATGATTAACTTGTGTGATGACTGCATTATGATGATAGTATATATCTGTATCACTATCGAGGGGGGGGGGGATAGGTTAGGTTGGGTTGCTATCAGCACTTCAGTCATTAACAATTTTGTCATCTGAGAAATGGACATTGTAACAGTGTAGGTCTGACTTTGTAGGATATGTACAGCGAGCAGTGAAAACATAAGACCAAGTATATACATTTGATTATTTACAATCCGGGGAGGTGGGATGTGGAAGGGAGGGTGTTAGTTTAGGTTTGAAGTTGCCTGGAGGTGTTCTTTTATTGCGGTATTGAAGGAGGATAGCGATGCCCTTTCTTTTACACCTGTTGGGAGTGCATTCCACATTGATGTGGCATAGAAAGAGAATGAGTTAAGACCTTTGTTAGATCGGAATCTGGGTTTAACGTGGTTAGTGGAGCTCTCCCTGGTGTTGTGGTTATGGCGGTCATTTACGTTAATGAAGTAGTTTCACATGTACTTCGGTATCAGGGAGGTGTAGCGGATTTTATAGACCAGGCTCAGTGCAAGTTGTTTTACTCTGTCCTCCACCCTGAGCCAGCCCACTTTGGAGAAGTGGGTAGGAGTGAGGTGTGATCTGGGGTGGAGGTCTAGAAGTAATCTGACTAGCTTGTTCTGGGATGTTTGGAGTCTTGATTTGAGGGTTTTGGAGGTGCTAGGGTACCAGGAGGTACCTGGGCTGAAACAGTACCTTTAATCGCTTAAAGGTACTATCAAGGAGGATCAGGCCCACACTGAAAAGAAAGAAATGGGGGAATTGCACTTTTTTTTTTGCCTATCGTTCACAATCATTATGAGAGTCATGACGACGGATGGATTTTTTTAAATTATGCATTCTAACTTGTAAATAGGGCTAAATAAAAGTCTGCTTACAGCAAAGCCAATGGGAGCTCCACTATTTTGCCCATAAAATCCAAAAAATAACCATCCAAAAAGCGCCAACAATACTCCGATTACTTGAATATTAACCAAGTATTAGTGATATTGTTATTATAAGTGCTAACGCAGACGAACTATTACTACCGTGTTTACATCACCTGCTGCTTCCTCGCTTCCTTGCTCCCTGGAAGTTTATTGTAGATCATAAATCATGCCTGGACAGAAGAAGTCTAAGTAGGTAGTCCGACAAGTTGAAGTGAATTGTGAAGTGAAGTGAATTATATTTATATGGCGCTTTTTCTCTAGTGACTCAAAGCGCTTTTACATAGTGAAAGCCAATATCTAAGTTACATTTAAAGCAGTGTGGTTGGCACTGGGAGCAGGTGGGTAAAGTGTCTTGCCCAAGGACACAACAGCAGTGTGTCAGGCTTACCCCTGACAGTTTGGTTGTGTTTTAGTTTTTCCTCTGTGTGTGTAGTATTTCCTGTCAGCGCTCTTGTTTTGGTTCTGTTTCCTGTTTGTCTCCCTGAGTGCTGTGTCCCCTCAGCTGTGGCTGATTGGCACCTGGCCACACCTGGTGTCAATCAGCCAGCTGCTATTTATACCTGCCCTACCCTCCAGTCACTGCTGGATTATTGTCATTGTCATTGTCGCTAATACTTGTTGTCACTACTACCTGTCATAATAATTGTTGTTGTAGCTTTGTCTACTTTTGTTCACTCTGCTCTTGTCATAGTTCCTTCGTGTCACAGTAAGTGTTTTTTTGTTTCTTGTCGACAGTTAGCTTTTGTGCTATTTTAGTTCATAGCCAAGTTTGTTCTCCGCCTTGTGCGCGCCTTTTGTTTGTACCCTTTTGTTTGTTTTTTTGCCATAGTGTTTAATTAAATCATGTTTTCTCGCTCAATGCCTGCCGTCATCTCTGCATCTTGGGGTTCGTCACCAATATACCCTGACACAGTGACTAGGATGGCGGAAGCGGGGATTGAACCTGGAACCCTCAAGTTGCTGGCACGGCCGCGTTACAAAGTAACACGTTAGTCCCAACATTGGTCATGAGACATGCAAATATAAAATAAATACACCAAGGACATAACCGCCGGTGTAAACCAATACTAATGTACAGGGCTCTCATGGAATTACTCAATCATTAAGTTAAAGTTAAAGTTAAAGTACCAATGATTGTCACACACACACGAGGTGTGGCGAAATTATTCTCTGCATTTGACCCCCTGGGAGGTGAGGGGAGCAGTGAGCAGCAGTAGTGGTTGCGTATCATTTTTGGTGATTTAACCCCCAATTCCAAGCCTTGATGCTGAGTGCCAAGCAGGCATACTTGCTAACCCTCCCGGATTTTCCGGGAGACTCCCGAAATTCAGCGCCTCTCCCGAAAACCTCCCGGGACAAATTTTCTCCTGAAAATCTCCCGAAATTCAGGCGGAGCTGGAGGCCACGCCCTCTCCAGCTCCATGCGGACCTGAGTGACTGTTGACAGCCTGTTCACAGGTCCGCTTTCCCACAATATAAACAGCTAATGATGGAGGGCGAGTTCTTGGTTTCTTATGTGGGTTTATTGTTAGGCAGTTTCATTAACGGTAACAACACACAACAACAGCAGTCAAGTTTTCGTCGACTGTAAAGCAGTTCGTCTGCCGTAAACAGCAATGTTGTGACACTTTTAAACAGGACAATACTGCCATCTACTGTACATGCATATGTGACCCACCCATAATGTGTCACATTTTTGTGTTGATTTATTTATTTTATTTTGTGGTTTGAATTCGTTTTTGGAGCTGTCATTACACATTTATCAGTATTCACATTGGTCAGTAGGGGGCAGTAGGGCGTTTCTTCCCAATTGAATGCTATCACCTGCAGACCGGAAGTGTCTTGTCATTCTGATGAGAGCGACCAGTCTGTGAACAATTGAAACGTCCTGTGTGCTTTTTCCTCCTGTATAACAGGTTAGTTTTGGTGAATCAACTCACTGAATAATATCCATGTGATCTTTATAAGTTTAAGTACACATTCTGATGGTGGAGCCTAACCCTAAAGTGTTTGTGAGTTGTAGTTTGTATTTGTGAATGAATCCAGTGCACAGCTGCAGTAATCAATACAAAAAGGCGACGTGAGTGCGCAATGTTTATATAGGAACTTCTGATCCTAATTCAGACTCCCAAATTAGAGCTCCCGTTTTCTTATTGATTTTATAATGTATATTTGTATAATGTGTGTGTTCTGAAATAGTGACAGAGAAAAGAACAAGGATGGACAATTCAACCCTTAACTCAACAATGAGTAGATGAGTGGTATGTGTGTGTATACGTGTAAATAAATGAACACTGAAATTCAAGTATTCTTTTATTTATATATATATATATGTAATAAAATATATATATATATATATATATATAGCTAGAATTCACTGAAAGTCAAGTATTTCTTTTATATATATATATATATATATATATCTTAACCACGCCCCCCACCCACCACCTCCCGAAATCGGAGGTCTCAAGGTTGGCAAGTATGCAAGCAGGGAGGTAATGGCTCCCATTTTTATAGTCTTTGGTATGACTCGGCCGGGCTTTGCACTCACAACCTACCCATCTCGGAGCGGACACTCTAACCACTATTATAATATTACAATTTTTAATACCACAAATGTATTGCTGTACAGTGATTTCCATTCTTACTTCAATACCATTTAAAAAATTGTTTTTGAACATTTTTATTGCCTTTCCCTGCTGATTGTTGGGTAAATCTCCTGTTCAGACTGCCTAATGATGAGGGTGTGTTCGCAATCCACCACCGATCACTTGTGTGTGCAGGATGGAGAGCCTGAGTGCCATGTTCAAGACCGGCCTGTACATCAACGATCTGAGCATGCACGACTCCAGCAGAGATCTGGTGCTGGCAGGCACCCAGCAGTCAGAGGAGCTGAAAAGAGCACTCATTCAGGTTCCTACTTTGGACACAACCAGCTGCATTTCCTTCCAATCTCCACGTTCTAACGTGTTCTTCATACGTCAATACAGGAGCAGAAGAAGTCCAGCAAATTGGAAGAGAGCATGAAGATGCTGGACTATGAGATGAAGAAGACCGACGACCTTCTGTACCGAATGATTCCCAAGCCGGTGGCTAAGAGGCTGCGCAAAGGAGAGCCGGCTGTAAACACTTGTGAGGTCAGAGGAACTAAGAGCTCCCAGGCTCCTTCATTAGCCCGCATACTTTATTCCACATCCACATTCTCGGTCGCACCGTTTCATTAGAATGTGTTATTTACTGTATTTGTGGTGGTCTGAATGTATTTGCTACAAATAAGTGTCTTCAGTTGTGTAAATAATATATACCCCCTCCCTCCCAGGTGTTCCCAGATGTTACCATTCTTTTCAGCGACGTGGTTGGATTCACACGCATCTGCAGCCACATTACTCCCATGCAGGTGGTCTCCATGCTGAATACCATGTACACTCTGTTCGACACGCTCAGCGAGAAGCACAGAGTCTTCAAGGTGGGTTTGGCTGGTGTGCTGTGGGTTCTTGTATTTCTACCCTTCTTGAGACATCAACATGAGGACCCGTGAACAAGTCAGGACCGAAATCATGAGCCTCGAAGCTCTTGGATTTTTTTTTTTTTTATCACAAACTATCAGTTTGAGGCGATCCTTCATCGGCTTGTATCCCGGTACACTCTTAGAAATAAAAGTGCTAAGTAGAACCATATATGGTTCTTCGGCTCGTCCTCATAGGAGAACCCTTTTTGGCTCCAGGTAGAACCTTTTTATAAAGGTTCCACCTGGAACCCTTTTGGAGGGTTCTACCTAGAACTGTGTGTGTAAGGTTCCACCCAGAACCCCCCATGAGAGGTTCTACAAAGAACCCACGCAGGGAGTTCCACTAAGAACCCTTTCGTATTTCAAGGGTTTCATCTAGAACCCACACAGAGGGAGTTCCACTAAGAACCCTTTTGTATTTCAAGACTTTCTTCTAGAACCCACACAGGGAGTTCCACTAAGAACCCTTTCGTATTTCAAGGGTTTCATCTAGAACCCACACAGGGAGTTCCACTAAGAACCCTTTTGTATTTCAAGACTTTCTTCTAGAACCCACGCAGGGAGTTCCACTAAGAACCCTTTCGTATTTCAAGGGTTTCATCTAGAACCCACACAGGGAGTTCCACTAAGAACCCTTTTGTATTTCAAGACTTTCATCTAGAACCCACGCAGGGAGTTCCACTAAGAACCCTTTCGTATTTCAAGGGTTTCATCTAGAACCCACACAGGGAGTTCCACTAAGAACCCTTTCGTATTTCAAGGGTTTCATCTAGAAGCCACACAGGGAGTTCCACTAAGAACCCTTTTGTATTTCAAGACTTTCATCTAGAACCCACGCAGGGAGTTCCACTAAGAACCCTTTTGTATTTCAAGGGTTTCATCTAGAACCCACACAGGGAGTTCCACTAAGAACCCTTTCGTATTTCAAGGGTTTCATCTAGAACCCACACAGGGAGTTCCACTAAGAACCCTTTCGTTTGTCAAGGGTTTCATCTAGAACCTATGCAGGGAGTTCCACTAAGAACCCTTTCATGTTTCAAGGGTTTCATCTAGAACTCACACAGGGAGTTCCACAAAGAACTCTTTCATGTTTCAAGGGTTTCATCTAGATCTGACACAGGGGGTTCTAAAAACATCCCTTTTCAAAGGTTTTCACCGATAACCGTCTTGTCTTCTGAGGGTTCTATAAAGAACCATATTGTATTCTACAGATCAGTTTAGTTCATATTATATTGTGGTCATTTATCATGTTGACATTGAACAAACATTCAAAACATTTTAATGAGAAAAACATTTATTTAAAGATAGGCACCATTATTGGCAAATGTTATCAGGAAGTATGTCCCTGGTGACACAGGATCTTACCCATGCTTTCAACAATCCCTGAAGAACTCTTTCTTCCAAAAACGGTTCTCTGGATCAAAATAGTTCTTACTGGAACCCTTAGTGTTAGTGAGAACCCTTTTAAAACCAATTATTCAGAAAAGGGGTTTTAAAGGGTTCTCTGGATCAAAATGGTTCTTACTGGAACCATTAGCGTTACCAAGAACCCTTGAAAAACCCTTTCTTCGGGAAAGGGTTTTTCAGAAGCAAATGGTTCCAGTTAGAACCTCAGCCCTTGTAGAAGAACCCTTTTAGAACCCTTATTTCTAAGAGTGTAGTGCTTTTTCCTTCGCTGTAAAAAAGGTCCGCAGTGGCATCTTTTTTGGTCTCATCACAATTAAAGACACTGTAATATTGTACATCAGGGGTGCTCACACTTTTTCTGCACACAAGCTACTTTTCAATTGATCAAGTCGTGGAGATCTACCTCATTCATATATATAATTTATATTTACTCATTTATGAAATATATGTTTTTGTTAACAAGTTAAAGGTGTTTAATGATAATACAAGCATGTTTAACACATATAGTTAATATTGTTAAAAAATTAAAGGTGTTTAATGATAATACAAGTATGTTTAATACATATAGTTAATATTGTTAACAAGTTAAATGTGTTTCAAGATAATGCAAGCATGTTTAACACATATAGTTAATATTGTTAACAAAATAAAGGTGTTTGATGATCATACAAGCATGTTTAACACATATAGTTAATATTGTTAATAAATTAAAGGTGTTTAATGATAATACAAGAATGTTTAATACATATAGTTAATATTGTTAACAAGTTAAAGGTGTTTAAAGATAATACAAGAATGTTTAATACATATAGTTAATATTGTTAATAAGTTCAATCAATCAATCAATCAATCTTTATTTATATAGCCCTAAATCACAAGTGTCTCAAAGGGCTGCACAAGCCACAACGACATCCTCGGTACAAAGCCCACATATGGGCAAGGAAAAACTCACCCCAGTGGGACGTCGATGTGAATGACTATGAGAAACCTTGGAGAGGACCGCATATGTGGGTAACCCCCCCCCTCTAGGGGAGACCGAAAGCAATGGATGTCGAGTGGGTCTGACATAATATTGTGAGAGTCCAGTCCATAGTGGATCCAACATAATAGTAAGAGTCCAGTCCATAGTTTAGTTTAGATCTACCTCATTCATATATATAATTTATATTTACTCATTTATGAAATATATGTTTTTGTTAACAAGTTAAAGGTGTTTAATGATAATACAAGCATGTTTAACACATATAGTTAATATTGTTAAAAAATTAAAGGTGTTTAATGATAATACAAGTATGTTTAATACATATAGTTAATATTGTTAACAAGTTAAAGGTGTTTAAAGATAATACAAGCATGTTTAACACATATAGATTCCTTTCTTTCATGAAGACAAGAATATAAGTTGGTGTATTACCTGATTGTGATGACTTGCATTGATTGGACAGTGGTGCTGATACATCCGCATTTTCGAATGGAGGAAAAAAAAGTCCTCCTTTCTGTCCAATACCACATGAAAGTGGTTGGTTTTTGGCATCTTATTTGTCCAGCTTCCGTACTCTTTTGTATACACTTTACAAGAAATACATTGTCGGCAAACTCCGTAGCTTGCTAGCTTGTGCACGCCAGCTTTCTGAGACTCTTATTTTGTTAGTGCAACTGTGCAACTGTGCAGTCGGTCTTTGGAGTTTTGACGACAGGTACAAGAAATACATTGTCGGCAAACTCCGTAGCTTGCTAGCTTGTGCACGCCAGCTTTCTGAGACTCTTATTTTGTTAGCGCAACTGTGCAACTGTGCAGTCGGTCTTTGGAGTTTTAACGACAGGTACGGCGCCAGAGTCTGTTGAAATAAAGTGTTTCTCGCCTTCCTGTCGGTAATTTTAATGAGCTGGCAGCAGCCAGCGTCATCTCAGAAGACCCTCGGGTGCCGTGAATGTCAATCAAGTGACGAAAGTGACGTCATAGTGAAGATTTATGATCGCTCATTTTTAGGACTATTTTTTTAATGCCTGGCTGGTGATCGACTGACACACCCTCCGAGATCGACCGGTAGCTCGCGATCGACGTAATGAGCACCCCTGTTGTACATGGTACTTGTGATTTGTTATATACATTGTACATACAAACCCTGTTTCCATATGAGTTGGGAAATTGTGTTAGATGTAAATATAAACGGATTACAAAGATTTTCAAATCATTGCATTCCGTTTATATTTACATCTAACACAATTTCCCAACTCATATTGAAACGGGGTTTGTATTATATACTGTATATATAATATGTAATTATTACATATAAAGTTAAAGTACCACTAATAGTCACACACTAGATGTGGTGAAATTACCCTCTGCATTTGACCCATCCCTTTGTTCCACACCCTGGGAGGTGAGGGGAGCAGTGAGCAGCATTGGTGGCCGTGCTCAGGAACCATTTTAATGATTTAACCCCCAATTCCAACCCTTGAGCTGAGTGCTAAGCAGGGAGGTAATGGCTCCCAATTTTTTAGTCTTTGGTATGACTCGGCCGGGGTTTGAACTCACGACCGATCTCAGGGCGGATACTGAGCAGGTTGTATGTGTTATATTTATATTGGTACTATCGTACATTTAAAGTCTACTTTATACAAATTTGGTTCGTCCATCTTTTTGTGCCCTTGTGTGCATTATCTTTTCCATCCTTATCCTTTACTCCAGAGACTTCAAGGTGTGTTTGGCGAGTGTGCTGTGTGTTCTTGTATTTCTACCCTTCTTGAGACATCAAGAAGGAAAAGTAGCTTCCATATGAGGACCGGTGAACAAGTGATGACATAAATCATGGTCCCAATACGGAAAAAAACATTACATCTAATAGAGAATGTCTCATTTGCACCCCTGGTGGTGAAATCTATCAACATTAGGGTGGTCCCAAAAAGGAGGGATTTTTCAAATTGACTGTGTGTCGGTTTTAAAAGTGCTCCCCCTCTGGTCAACATATGAAATAACAAGTGTGTGTAACATTTGAAGTGCTCCCTTTTTGGCCAAAATTAATTACAACATTTTTTATAAAGAGACATACTGTAATAACTTGAAGTAAATCATGAAGATTAAAAAAAAATTCAAAATAAAAAAAACAAACTTAAAGCTTAAATTTGTTATATTTGCATAGTATGTATATATTAATAATGTTTTAAATACAAATATTTATATATCTAGAAAGGGTGCTTCTAAAAAGATAGGCATTTGGTGGTGAAATCTATCAACATTAGGGTGGTCCCAAAAAGGAGGGATTTTTTCAAATTGACTGTGTGTCGGTTTTAAAAGTGCTCCCCCTCTGGTCAACATATGAAATAACAAGTGTGTGTAACATTAGAAGTGCTCCCTTTTTGGCCAAAATTAATTACAACATTTTTTATAAAGAGACATACTGTAATAACTTGAAGTAAATCATGAAGATTAAAAAAAATTCAAAATAAAAAAAACAAACTTAAAGCTTAAATTTGTTATATTTGCATAGTATGTATATATTAATAATGTTGTAAATACAAATATTTATATATCTAGAAAGGGTGCTTCTAAAAAGATAGGCATTTGGTGGTGAAATCTATCAAAATTAGGGTGGTCCCAAAAAGGAGGGATTTTTCAAATTGACTGTGTGTCGGTTTTAAAAGTGCTCCCCCTCTGGTCAACATATGAAATAACAAGTGTGTGTAACATTAGAAGTGCTCCCTCTTTGGCCAAAATTAATTAAATTTTTTTTTATAAAGAGACATACTGTAATAACTTGAAGTAAATCATGAAGATTAAAACATATTCACAATAAAAAAAAAACTTAAAGCTTAAATTTGTTATATTTGCATAGTATGTATATATTATTAATGTTGTAAATACAAAGCTTTATATATCTAGAAAGGGTGGTTCTAAAGAGGTAGGCATTTTTCCGAGGTCTCCAGAAGCTAATAGAGAATGTCTCATTTGCACCCCTGGTGGTGAAATCTATCAACATTAGGGTGGTCCCAAAAAGCAAAACTTTTCAAATTGACTGTGTGTCGGTTTTAAAAGTTAAAGTTAAAGTTAAAGTAGTAATGATTGTCACACACACACACACTAGGTGTGGTGAAATTACCCTCTATATTTGACCCATCCCCTTGTTAGCAGCGTTGGTGGCCGCGCTCAGGAATCATTTTGGTGATTTAACCCCCAATTCCAACCCTTGATGCTGAGTGCCAAGCAGGGAGGTAATGGCTCCCATTTTTATAGTCTTTGGTATGACTCGGCCGGGGTTTGAACTCACAACCTACCGATCTCAGGGCGGACACTCTAACCACCACCAGATTTCACTGGTGGTGAAATCTATCAAAATTAGGGTGGTCCCAAAAAGGAGGGATTTTTCAAATTGAAAGTGTGTCGGTCAACATATGAAATAACAAGTGTGTGTAAAAAAATGTGAGTGCTCCCCCTCTGGCCAACATATGTTATAACAAGTGTGTGTAAGAATTTGAAATGCATCCCCTAAGGCCAAAATTAATATATATATATATATATATATATATATATATATATATATATACAGGTAAAAGCCAGTAAATTAGAATATTTTGAAAAACTTGATTTATTTCAGTAATTGCATTCAAAAGGTGTAACTTGTACATTATATTTATTCATTGCACACAGGCTGATGCATTCAAATGTTTATTTCATTTAATTTTGATGATTTGAAGTGGCAACAAATGAAAATCCAAAATTCCGTGTGTCACAAAATTAGAATATTACTTAAGGCTAATACAAAAAAGGGATTTTTAGAAATGTTGGCCAACTGAAAAGTATGAAAATGAAAAATATGAGCATGTACAATACTCAATACTTGGTTGGAGCTCCTTTTGCCTCAATTACTGCGTTAATGCGGCGTGGCATGGAGTCGATGAGTTTCTGGCACTGCTCAGGTGTTATGAGAGCCCAGGTTGCTCTGATAGTGGCCTTCAACTCTTCTGCGTTTTTGGGTCTGGCATTCTGCATCTTCCTTTTCACAATACCCCACAGATTTTCTATGGGGCTAAGGTCAGGGGAGTTGGCGGGCCAATTTAGAACAGAAATACCATGGTCCGTAAACCAGGCACGGGTAGATTTTGCGCTGTGTGCAGGCGCCAAGTCCTGTTGGAACTTGAAATCTCCATCTCCATAGAGCAGGTCAGCAGCAGGAAGCATGAAGTGCTCTAAAACTTGCTGGTAGACGGCTGCGTTGACCCTGGATCTCAGGAAACAGAGTGGACCGACACCAGCAGATGACATGGCACCCCAAACCATCACTGATGGTGGAAACTTTACACTAGACTTCAGGCAACGTGGATCCTGTGCCTCTCCTGTCTTCCTCCAGACTCTGGGACCTCGATTTCCAAAGGAAATGCAAAATTTGCATGGTTGGGTGATGGTTTGGGGTGCCATGTCATCTGCTGGTGTCGGTCCACTCTGTTTCCTGAGATCCAGGGTCAACGCAGCCGTCTACCAGCAAGTTTTAGAGCACTTCATGCTTCCTGCTGCTGACCTGCTCTATGGAGATGGAGATTTCAAGTTCCAACAGGACTTGGCGCCTGCACACAGCGCAAAATCTACCCGTGCCTGGTTTACGGACCATGGTATTTCTGTTCTAAATTGGCCCGCCAACTCCCCTGACCTTAGCCCCATAGAAAATCTGTGGGGTATTGTGAAAAGGAAGATGCAGAATGCCAGACCCAAAAACGCAGAAGAGTTGAAGGCCACTATCAGAGCAACCTGGGCTCTCATAACACCTGAGCAGTGCCAGAAACTCATCGACTCCATGCCACGCCGCATTAACGCAGTAATTGAGGCAAAAGGAGCTCCAACCAAGTATTGAGTATTGTACATGCTCATATTTTTCATTTTCATACTTTTCAGTTGGCCAACATTTCTAAAAATCCCTTTTTTGTATTAGCCTTAAGTAATATTCTAATTTTGTGACACACGGAATTTTGGATTTTCATTTGTTGCCACTTCAAATCATCAAAATTAAATGAAACAAACATTTGAATGCATCAGTCTGTGTGCAATGAATAAATATAATGTACAAGTTACACCTTTTGAATGCAATTACTGAAATAAATCAAGTTTTTCAAAATATTCTAATTTACTGGCTTTTACCTGTATATATATATATATAGAGAGAGACATACTGTAATAACTTGAAGTAAATAATGATGATTATTACCAATTTACTAAAAGCTTGCTTTTTTTATATTTGCATAGTTTGTATACATTATATTATTAATGTTGTAAATACAAATCTTTATATATCTAGAAAGGGTGGTCCTAAAGAGGGAGGCATTTTTCACAGGTCTCAAGAAGGTAAGAAATACAAGAATGTGTGTGTGTGTGTTCTCAAGTCTTGTCTCTTTGTCATCCAAGGTGGAGACCATCGGCGATGCCTACATGGTGGTGGCCGGGACTCCCGAGAAGACCAAGTATCATGCCCATAACATTTGTGACATGGCCTTGGACATGGTGCGCTCCATAGACCACTTGAAAGACCCTTCCAACGGGAACAACATCCAGATCCGTGTCGGTGGGTCCACTCAAGTTAGTGTTGCACTGCAAAAACTGACCTGATTTTGGCAGGCATCCACTCGGGGATGGTGGTCGCAGGTGTGGTGGGACACAAGATGCCACGGTACGGTCTTCACGGCGACACGGTCCACACGGCGTCTGCCATGGAGAGCAATGGAAAAGTGAGCAGGGGGAAAATGACAAAAGACATAATAAGATATTGCAAATATTAATACCGAAAGGTGCTTCCACACATTATGTGGCATCACAGCTTATGTCCTACAAAATACACAATACAATGTAGTGTAACACAATATACAAGAACATAACACAATATACAAGAACATAACACAATATACAAGAACATAATACTATGTAGTGTAACACAATACAATACACAAGAACATAACACAATATACAAAAACATAACACAATGTAGTGTGACACAATATACAAGAAGATAACACAATGTAGTGTGACACAATATACAAGAACATAACACAATGTAGTGTGACACAATACACAAGAACATAACACAATGTAGTGTAACACAATACACAAGAACATAACACAATACACAAGAACATAACACAATGTAGTGTAACACAATATACAAGAACGTAACACAATATACAAGAACATAACACAATGTAGTGTAACACAATATACAAGAACATAACACAATGCAACATATCAAATTTCAACGTAATGACATTTAACCTAACACAATAAAAAGCAACACAATGCAGAAAAACACAAATGTAACCTCATGCAATTGTAAGATAATACAGTTTAGTGAAACTCAATGTAGTCTAGCTCAATGTAGCTTAACTCAATGTAGCCTAAGTCAATGTAGACTAACTTAATATAACCTAACTCAATATAACCTAACTCAATGTAGCCTAACTCAATGTAGACCAACTCAATGTAACCTAACTCAATGTAGACCAGTGGTTCTCAAACTTTTTTTGTCATCCCCCACTTTGGACAAGGGGGAGTTTTCAAGCCCCACCTGCCCCCATCGCCCCAACAGAGCGCTAATGCCAAGCTTTAACATTTTCAAATTTATTGAACATCAAGTTGTTTACATTCGAACTCAATAACATAAAATAACATTAAGTTCAATAATAAATAAAATAACTGTGCAGCTGTGGTATAACTTGCATCAAGTTCAATAATAAATCAAAAAAAGTGTTATAACTTGCATCAAGTTCAATAATAAATCAAAAAAAGTGTTATAACTTGCATCAAGTTCAATAATAAAAAAAAAAAAGTGTTATAACTTGCATCACGTTCAATAATAAATCAAAAAAGTGTTATAACTTGCATCAAGTTCAATAATAAATCAAATAAGTGTTATAACTTGCATCAAGTTCAATAATAAATCAAAAAAAGTGTTATAACTTGCATCAAGTTCAATTATAAATCAAATAACTTGCATCAAGTTCAATAATAAATCAAAAAAAGTGTTATAACTTGCATCAAGTTCAATAATAAATAAAACAAAAGTGTTATAACTTGCATCAAGTTCAATAATAAATCAAAAAAAGTGTTATAACTTGCATCAAGTTCAATAATAAATAAAACAAAAGTGTTAACTTGCATCAAGTTCAATAATAAATCAAAAAAAGTGTTATAACTTGCATCAAGTTCAATAATAAATCAAAAAAAGTGTTATAACTTGCATCAAGTTCAATAATAAATCAAATAACTTGCATCAAGTTCAATAATAAATAAAATAAAAGTGCCACTTTGCAATCTTTGCAAAAAAAAAAAGAGGAGTTATGCATTTGGCAAGACAGGGCAAGTGACAGCACTTTCCCCCAGGAGAGCCACCTTGCTTCACTGTGAAACAGCACGGCTGTATGATCAGCTCCCATTTCCTCACACAGTGCAGAGAACAGTCGTACTTTCAGTGGTCGTGTTTTGATCAAATTGACCGCGCTCACAACATCTGTTAAAACCTCATTGAGTTCGGGGCTGAGCTGCCTTGACGCGAGTGCTTCCCGGTGAATGACACAGTGTGTGCCCGTCACATTTTTGTTTCTCTGCAGGCGCTGGCTCTGGCTCGACGACCTTTGAAGTGCGAGTCACAAATGTATATATTTGTGTAATTGTGGTCCACACATTAGCCTGCTACCCATCCGCGCGAAAGTTTGTTCCGCTTAGCCCCGCCCCCATTAGTTACTGTTGCTATGTCTGTCAAACTTTCGCTCCTACCGAGAAATATAAAGCCTACAGTAAAAATAAGTACCGGTAATTTCCATTTATTCCCACACTTTGAGAAACGCTCATGTAGACTAACTCAATGTAGCCTAAGTCAATGTAGCCTAACTCAATGTAGCCTAACTCAATGTAGCCTAACTCAATGTAGCCTAACTCAATATAACCTAACTCAATGTAGCCTAACTCAATGTAGACCAACTCAATGTAACCTAACTCAATGTAGACTAACTCAATGTAGCCTAAGTCAATGTAGCCTAACTCAATGTAGCCTAACACAGAGTAGCGTAACTCAATGTAGACTAACTCAATATAGGTTATATTGAGTTAGGCTATATTGAGTTAGGCTACATTGACTTAGGCTACATTGACTTAGGCTACATTGAGTTAGTCTACATTGAGTTAGGTTACATTGAGTTGGTCTACATTGAGTTAGGCTAAATTGAGTTAGTCTGTATTGAGTTACGCTACTCTGTGTTAGGCTACAATGAGTTAGGTTATATTGAGTTAGGCTAACTCATTGTAGCCTAACACAGAGTAGCCTAACTCAATGTAGACTAAATCAATGTAGACCAACTCAATGTAGCCTAACTCAATGTAGACTAACTCGGATCCTAATCCGGAGGGTGTGTTCCAACTATCGTGGGATCACACTCCTCAGCCTTCCCGGTAAGGTCTATTCAGGTGTACTGGAGAGGAGGCTACGCCGGATAGTCGAACCTCGGATTCAGGAGGAACAGTGTGGTTTTCGTCCTGGTCGTGGAACTGTGGACCAGCTCTATACTCTCGGCAGGGTCCTTGAGGGTGCATGGGAGTTTGCCCAACCAGTCTACATGTGCTTTGTGGACTTGGAGAAGGCATTCGACCGTGTACCCCGGGAAGTCCTGTGGGGAGTGCTCAGAGAGTATGGGGTAACGGACTGTCTTATTGTGGCAGTTCGCTCCCTGTATGATCAGTGTCAGAGCTTGGTCCGCATTGCCGGCAGTAAGTCGGACACGTTTCCAGTGAGGGTTGGACTCCGCCAAGGCTGCCCTTTGTCACCGATTCTGTTCATAACCTTTATGGACAGAATTTCTAGGCGCAGTCAGGGCGTTGAGGGGATCTGGTTTGGTGGCTGCAGGATTAGGTCTCTGCTATTTGCAGATGATGTGGTCCTGATGGCTTCCTCCGGCCAAGATCTTCAGCTCTCACTGGATCGGTTCGCAGCCGAGTGTGAAGCGACTGGGATGGGAATCAGCACCTCCAAGTCCGAGTCCATGGTTCTCTCCCGGAAAAGGGTGGAGTGCCATCTCCGGGTTGGGGAGGAGATCTTGCCCCAAGTGGAGGAGTTCAAGTACCTCGGAGTCTTGTTCACGAGTGGGGGAAGAGTGGATCGTGAGATCGACAGGCGGATCGGTGCGGCGTCTTCAGTAATGCGGACGCTGTATCGATCCGTTGTGGTGAAGAAGGAGCTGAGCCGGAAGGCAAAGCTCTCGATTTACCGGTCGATCTACGTTCCCATCCTCACCTATGGTCATGAGCTTTGGGTCATGACCGAAAGGACAAGATCACGGGTACAAGCGGCCGAAATGAGTTTCCTCCGCCGGGTGGCGGGGCTCTCCCTTAGAGATAGGGTGAGAAGCTCTGTCATCCGGGAGGAGCTCAAAGTAAAGCCGCTGCTCCTTCACATCGAGAGGAGCCAGATGAGGTGGTTCGGGCATCTGGTCAGGATGCCACCCGAACGCCTCCCTAGGAAGGTGTTTCGGGCACGTCCGACCGGTAGGAGGCCACGGGGAAGACCCAGGACACGCTGGGAAGACTATGTCTCCCGGCTGGCCTGGGAACGCCTCGGGATCCCCCGGGAGGAGCTGGACGAAGTGGCTGGGGAGAGGGAAGTCTGGGCTTCCCTGCTTAAGCTGCTGCCCCCGTGACCCGACCTCGGATAAGCGGAAGAAGATGGATGGATGGATGGATAACTCAATCTAACATAACTCAATGTAGACTAACTCAATGTAGCTTAACTCAATTTAGCCTAACTCAATGTAGCCTAACTCAATGTAGACTAACACAATGTAGCTTAACTCAATGTAGCTTAACTCAATGTAGACTCACTCAATGTAGACTAACTAAATGTAGACTTATAAAACTGGTGGGGTTCGGTACCTCCAACAAGGTTAAGAACCACTGCCTTAAAACAAGTAACTCAATGTAGACTAACTCAATGTAGACTAACTAAATGTAGACATATGAAACTGGTGGGGTTCGGTACCTCCAACAAGGTTAAGAACCACTGCCTTAAAACAAGTAACTCAATGTAGACTAACTCAATGTAGACTAACTCAATGTAGACATATGAAACTGGTGGGGTTCGGTACCTCCAACAAGGTTAAGAACCACTGCCTTAAAACAAGTAACTCAATGTAGACTAACTCAATGTAGACTAACTAAATGTAGACATATTAAACTGGTGGGGTTCGGTACCTCCAACAAGGTTAAGAACCACTGCCTTAAAACAAGTAACTCAATGTAGACTAACTCAATGTAGACTAACTAAATGTAGACATATGAAACTGGTGGGGTTCGGTACCTCCAACAAGGTTAAGAACCACTGCCTTAAAACAAGTAACTCAATGTAGACTAACTCAATGTAGACTAACTCAATGTAGACATATGAAACTGATGGGGTTCGGTACCTCCAACAAGGTTAAGAACCACTGCCTTAAAACAAGTAACTCAATGTAGACTAACTCAATGTAGACTAACTAAATGTAGACATATGAAACTGGTGGGGTTCGGTACCTCCAACAAGGTTAAGAACCACTGCCTTAAAACAAGTAACTCAATGTAGACTAACTCAATGTAGACTAACTCAATGTAGACATATGAAACTGATGGGGTTCGGTACCTCCAACAAGGTTAAGAACCACTGCCTTAAAACAAGTAACTCAATGTAGACTAACTCAATGTAGACTAACTAAATGTAGACATATTAAACTGGTGGGGTTCGGTACCTCCAACAAGGTTAAGAACCACTGCCTTAAAACAAGTAACTCAATGTAGACTAACTCAATGTAGACTAACTAAATGTAGACTTATGAAACTGGTGGGGTTCGGTACCTCCAACAAGGTTAAGAACCACTGCCTTAAAACAAGTAAAACACTCTAACATAAAAGCTTAGAGAGAAATCAGCCAGAAAATAAGCAAATATCATCCTTATTTGAGATATTTCATCTTACTTAGATTTCACTTTTTGCAGTGTGAGCACATGACAAGTGTGGCATAAAGCAATGTAATTAAGCCATGCAGCTTACAGGAATGTGATGGAATGTCACGGAACGTTACGTTAAGTAACACAAGCTGATGCAGTGTAACACAACATGATTATCTGTCTATCTTACCTTGTCTGTTCTCTCCACCAGGAGATGCACATCCAGCTCAGCAGTGCCACCTATGAGCACCTGAAAGGAAGCCACTTTATTTTTGAAAGAAGAGGCATCATCACCATCAAGGTCAGAGGTCAAATGTGTCATACTTATCAACAAAAAGAAGTGCTGTAGGACATGTGACTAACACGGCGTGCTAACGTGTCAACAGTAAATATGAATATAAATATAAATTTGTATCTGCCGTTACAAAACCTTCCCCCAGGCTGGTATCGCTGCAAATGGAAGATGGCGTGTATCAGCAAGCCAACAAAAAATATTTTCTGAATTATTTACAAAAATATAATAGTTTGCAATGTTTTGGCTCTGGGCGGTGAACATGTTTAGCATTCGGAGCGGGAAAGTGAAGCTTGACTACGATTTCGGATAATGCCAGCAAAGTTCCGTCTAAAGCTGCTCACAGAAAAAGTTTCTATCATTAGACCGTCAGTCCCTGGAATATAATGTGTGTACACCAGGGGTGTCGCACTCAAGGCCCTCGGACCACATATGGCCAGCCAATTATCAATCAATCAATCAATGTTTACTTATATAACCCTAAATCACAGAGTGAGAGTCCAGTCCATAGTGGATCTAATATAATAGTGAGAGTCCAGTCCATAGTGGATCTAACATAATAATAGTGAGAGTCCAGTCCATAGTGGATCTAACATAATAGTGAGAGTCCAGTCCATAGTGGATCTAACATAATAATAGTGAGAGTCCAGTCCATAGTGGATCTAACATAATAGTGAGAGTCCAGTCCATAGTGGATCTAACATAATAGTGAGAGTCCAGTCCATAGTGGATCTAACATAATAGTGAGAGTTCAGTCCATAGTGGATCTAACATAATAGTGTGAGAGTCCAGTCCATAGTGGATCTAACATAATAGTGTGAGAGTTCAGTCCATAGTGGATCTAACATAATAGTGTGAGAGTTCAGTCCATAGTGGATCTAACATAATAGTGTGAGAGTCCAGTCCATAGTGGATCCAACATAATAGTGAGAGTCCAGTCCATAGTGGATCTAACATAATAGTGTGAGAGTCCAGTCCATAGTGGATCTAACATAATAGTGAGAGTCCAGTCCATAGTGGATCTAACATAATAGTGAGAGTCCAGTCCATAGTGGATCTAACATAATAGTGAGAGTCCAGTCCATAGTGGATCTAACATAATAGTGAGAGTCCAGTCCATAGTGGATCTAACATAATAGTGAGAGTCCAGTCCATAGTGGATCTAACATAATAGTGTGAGAGTCCAGTCCATTGTGGATCTAACATAATAGTGTGAGAGTCCAGTCCATAGTGGATCTAACATAATAGTGAGAGTCCAGTCCATAGTGAATCTAACATAATAGTGTGAGAGTCCAGTCCATAGTGGATCTAACATAATAGTGTGAGAGTCTAGTCCATAGTTGATCTAACATAATAGTGAGAGTCCAGTCCGTAGTGGATCTAACATAATAGTAAGAGTTCAGTCCATAGTGGATCTAACATAATAATGAGAGTCCAGTCCATAGTGGATCTAACATCATAGCGAGAGTCCAGTCCATAGTGGATCTAACATTATAGTGAGAGTCCAGTCCATATTGGATCTAACATAATAGCGAGAGTCCAGTCCATAGTGGATCTAACATAATAGTGAGAGTCCAGTCCATAGTGGATCTAACATAATAGTGTGAGAGTCCAGTCCATAGTGGATCTAACATAATAGTGTGAGAGTCCAGTCCATAGTGGATCTAACATAATAGTGTGAGAGTCCAATCCATAGTGGATCTAACATAATAGTGTGAGAGTCTAGTCCATAGTGGATCTAACATAATAGTGTGAGAGTCCAGTCCATACTGGATGTAACATAATAGTGAGAGTCCAGTCCATAGTGGATCTAACATAATAGTGTGAGAGTCCAGTCCATACTGGATGTAACATAATAGTGAGAGTCCAGTCCATAGTGGATCTAACATAATAGTGTGAGAGTCCAGTCCATAGTGGATCTAACATAATAGTGTGAGAGTCCAGTCCATAGTGGATCTAACATAATAGTGTGAGAGTCCAGTCCATAGTGGATGTAACATAATAGTGAAAGTCCAGTCCATAGTGGATCTAACATAATAGTGTGAGAGTCCAGTCCATAGTGGATTTAACATAATTGTGAGAGTCCAGTCCATAGTGGATCTAACATAATAGTGAGAGTTCAGTCCATAGTAGATCTAACATAATAGTGTGAGAGTCCAGTCCATAGTGGATCTAACATAATAGTGTGAGAGTCCAGTCCATAGTGGATCTAACATAATAGTGTGAGAGTCCAGTCCATACTGGATCTAACATAATAGTGAGAGTCCAGTCCATAGTGGATCTAACATAATAGTGAGAGTCCAGTCCATAGTGGATCTAACATAATAGTGTGAGAGTCTAGTCCATAGTGGATCTAACATAATAGTGAGAGTCCCGTCCATAGTGGATCTAACATAATAGTGAGAGTCCAGTCCATAGTGGGTCTAACATAATAGTGAGAGTCCAGTCCATAGTGGATCTAACATAATAGTGAGAGAGTCCAGTCCATAGTGGATCTAACATAATAGTGTGAGAGTCCAGTCCATAGTGGATCTAACATACTAGTGTGAGAATTCAGTCCATAGTGGATCTAACATAATAGTGTGATAGTCCAGTCCATAGTGGATCTAACATAATAGTGTGAGTCAAGTCCATAGTGGATCTAACATAATAGTGTGAGAGTCCAGTCCATACTGGATCTAACATAATAGTGAGAGTCCAGTCCATAGTGGATCTAACATAATAGTGAGAGTCCAGTCCATAGTGGATCTAACATAATGGTGAGAGTCCAGTCCATAGTGGATCTAACATAATAGTGTGAGAGTCCAGTCCATAGTGGATCTAACATAATAGTGTGAGAGTCCAGTCCATACTGGATGTAACATAATAGTGAGAGTCCAGTCCATAGTGGATCTAACATAATAGTGTGAGAGTCCAGTCCATAGTGGATCTAACATAATAGTGTGAGAGTCCAGTCCATAGTGGATGTAACATAATAGTGAGAGTCCAGTCCATAGTGGATCTAACATAATAGTGTGAGAGTCCAGTCCATAGTGGATCTAACATAATAGTGTGAGAGTCCAGTCCATAGTGGATCTAACATAATAGTGTGAGAGTCCAGTCCATAGTGGATCTAACATAATAGTGAGAGTCCAGTCCATAGTGGATCTAACATAATAGTGTGAGAGTTCAGTCCATTGTGGATCTAACATAATAGTGTGAGAGTCCAGTCCATAGTGGATGTAACATAATAGTGAGAGTCCAGTCCATAGTGGATCTAACATAATAGTGAGAGTCCAGTCCATAGTGGATCTAACATAATAGTGTGAGAGTCCAGTCCATAGTGGATCTAACATAATAGTGAGAGTCCAGTCCATAGTGGATCTAACATACTAGTGTGAGAATTCAGTCCATAGTGGATCTAACATAATAGTGTGAGAGTCCAGTCCATAGTGGATCTAACATAATAGTGAGAGTCCAGTCCATAGTGGATCTAACATACTAGTGTGAGAATTCAGTCCATAGTGGATCTAACATAATAGTGTGATAGTCCAGTCCATAGTGGATCTAACATAATAGTGAGAGTCCAGTCCATAGTGGATCTAACATAATAGTGTGAGAGTCCAGTCCATAGTGGATCTAACATAATAGTGAGAGTCCAGTCCATAGTGGATCAAACATAATAGTGAGAGTCCAGTCCATAGTGGATCTAACATAATAGTGAGAGTCCAGTCCATAGTGGATCTAACATAATAGTGAGAGTCCAGTCCATAGTGGATCTAACATAATAGTGAGAGTCCAGTCCATAGTGGATCTAACATAATAGTGAGAGTTCAGTCCATAGTAGATCTAACATAATATTGTGATAGTCCAGTCCATAGTGGATCCAACATAATAGTGTGAGAGTCCAGTCCATAGTGGATCTAACATAATAGTGAGAGTCCAGTCCATAGTGGATCTAACATAATAGTGAGAGTCCAGTCCATAGTGGATCTAACATAATAGTGAGAGTTCAGTCCATAGTGGATCTAACATATAGTGAAAGTCCAGTCCATAGTGGGGCCGGTAGGAGACCATCCCGAGTGGAGACGGGTCAGCAGTGCAGAGATGTCCCCAACCGATGCACAGGCGAGCGATCCACCCCGGGTCCCGACTCTGGGCAGCCAGCACTTCATCCATGGCCATAATTATCTATCTATCATTATTATGATATTTGATTAGTATTAGAACCGGCCCACAGTTCCCAGCCGCCCGCTGCGGTTTTGCACGTACCAATACTCCATCAGTGTTGGCGCTAGGAACTTTCAAAATGTGGTCCCAGGGACCCCATCAAGTCATAAAAATGAGGTCCCACAGTAAATGTTTGGGGTCCCACTTTTTTGTAAGCGTTTTGAAAACAAATGCTAAATGTATCCTGTTATATCTCACATTCTATATTGTGTTTTGGAAAAAGGTTGTCATGAACGTTACTTGATTTATTTTAAAAAATAATACAAAAGAAAACACATATTTATGCAATGTTTCCAGTTATAAACATTCATTCACTTTCTTCTTTCCTTCACCGCTGCCAGTATCTTTTTCTATATTTTTATTGTACTATTTGTTCTATTTTTGGCCAAAGTAGGACAAAGAAAACAATCGGAAGTTGTATTTATTTTTTTATTTTTAATGTCATGATTTTAATAGTCCGGCCTGCGTGTGCACAGATTTTCCTCCATGCGGCCCCTGAGCTAAAATGTGTTTGACACCTCTGATGTACACCAATTGTGTGTAGAATGTGTGCCAATAACAAGACATTGAGCTAGTGTTTCTTAACCATAGGGCCGGGGCCCACTGTTGGGCCACGAATGCCCCCTAGAAAATATGTTTCTCAGTTGTAATACACTTTTCCACCACTTGTGGCAGTATCAAACAAACAGAAGAAGCTAGAGCTCAAGTCAGAGAAGTTTCTATTTCTGACTAAATTGGTGAATTTGCACTTAGTTTTACCGAAAGTTTGTTGTAAAAAAAACATTATTATTTATCATAAATTTTGTGATAATTTCTTAATTTCAACACTTCGTAATTGTATGTACATTTAATTTTTATTAGCTGTTTTGCAGTATATTTGATTAGAAGTTATTTTTGTAATCAGCTTGACCAAAGCCTTGATACTGATCTTTGTGATGAACACATGTTTTCATATCGTTTGACAAAATCCTGTTAAACTGAAAGTAGGTTAGATTTAAATATTGAATACAATTAAAATCAAGAGTTAAATGACCAACATTTGATAATGTTGGTAATGCCCTTGAAAAAGGTTAAGAACCCCTGCGTTGAGACTTTCCTTCCATCCTGTTCATCTTTCAGGGCAATGTAGAGATCGAGACCTACTGGCTGAAAGGAAAGCGGGACAAAGACGGCAACGCTCAAGCGGCGTGTCCTCAATTTGAGACCCAGACCATCAGCAAGGCCATCAGCAAGGCCACGGTCCTTGGGACTGAAGCCACAAGAGATGAGGAAGGACTGGTAGGAAGAACACAAAATCACTTGCAGTGGAACCTCCATTTAACAACTTAATTGGTTCTTCAACATGGTAAAGTAAAGTTCGTAAAAAGAAGCAGAGTTCCCCATAAGAATCAATGTAAACATGAATAATTAGCAGGGATGTCCGATAATGGCTTTTTATTCCGATATTGTCCAACTCTTTAATTACCGATACCGATATCAACCGATACCGATATATACAGTCGTGGAATTAACACATTATTATGCCTAATTTGGACAACCAGGTATGGTGAAGATAAGGTCCTTTAAAAAAAATAAAATAAAATAAGTAAATGAAAAACATTTTCTTGAATAAAAAAGAAAGTAAAACAATATAAAAACAGATACATAGAAACTAGTAATTAATGAAAATGAGTAGAATGAAGTGTTAAAGGTTAGTACTATTAGTGGACCAGCAGCACGCACAATCACGTGTGCTTACGGACTGTATCCTTGCAGACTGTATTGATATATATTGATATATAATGTAGGAACCTACCAGAATATTAATAACAGAAAGAAACAACCCTTTTGTGTGAAAGAGTGTGAATGGGGGAGGGAGGTTTTTTGGGTTGGTGCACTAATTGTAAGTGTATCTTGTGTTTTTTATGTTGATTTAATAAAAAAAATAATGATAATTAAATTAAAAAAAAACAAAAAACGATACCGATAATAAAAAAAACGATACCGATAATTTCCGATATGACATTTTAAAGCATTTATCGACATCTCTAATATTTAGTTTGTAAAAAGTCCCTATTTTAGTAAAAAAAACTGCACACTTTGAAGATACCATAATATATATATATATATATATATATATATATATATATATATATATATATATATATATATATATATATATATATATATGTCTTAATAAGGTTATGGAACAATCACAAGGCTTCTTTCAGGAACAAAAACCTGCGAAATACCACAGAACTCAGCAAACACATTTGGGACCTCAAAGACAATAATGTTGAATATTCAATAACATGGCAAATTCTTGCATCCAGCACACCTTACAATAGTGGTAATAAAAGATGCAACCTATGCTTGAAAGAGAAACTGTTTATTATTTACCGTCCAGACCTGTCATCCCTCAACAAGCGCAGCGAAATTGTCACAGCATGCCGCCATAGACGGAAACACCTCCTAGGTAACACATGAGCCAATCACCACGCCCCTAGGCCAGCCTGTACCCACCCACTCTGTGCCCTATATAAACCATGGTATGCGAATGCTCCCATTAAAATCTCCTGACGATTGAGGGTACCCCCCCTCATGAAACAGGCCTGTAGAGATGAAATAGTCTTGTGATTTTTTTTCCCACACATACATATATATATATATATATATATATATATATATATATATATATATATATATATATATATATATATATAGGTGTATATGTATATGTATAAATATATATATATATATATATATATATATATATATATATATATATGTGTATGTGTGGGGAAAAAAAATCACAAGAATATTTCATCTCTACAGGCCTGTTTCATGAGGGGGTTCCCTCAATCATCAGGAGATTTCAGAAATCTCCTGATGATTGAGGGAACCCCCTCATGAAACAGGCCTGTAGAGATGAAATAGTCTTGTGATTTTTTTTCCCACACATACATATATTGCGCTCTACTACGGTATCGAGCACTATTTTTTGGATAACCTTATTAAGACATATATATATATATATGTATATATTTTGTGAGGGGCGGCATGGCGTAGTGGGTAGGTTCGCTCCCCGCCTCTTACCATCCAAAAATCGCTGCCGTTGTGTCCTTGGGCGGGACACGCTTCCGTCAGTCTTACCACCACCAGGTGTGAATGATTGATGGGTTCTACATGTAAAGCAACTTAAGGTACTTAGAAAAGCGCTATATAAATCCCAGGTATTATTATTAAATCCCAGGTATTATTATATATATATGTGTATATGTACATGTATATATGTATATGTATATATGTATGTATATATGTATATGTATATATGTATACATATGGATGTATATATGTATATATATGTATGTATATGTATGTATATGTATGTATATATATGTATGTATGTATGTATGTATATCTATATATATATATATGTATATTTGTGATGAGGTGGCGACTTGTCCTGGGTGTACGCCGCCTTCCGGCCAATTGTAGCTAAGATATATGTATATATATATATTTATATATATGTATATATATATATATATATATATATATATATATATATATATATATATATATATATATATATATATATACATATATATATATATATATATATATATATATATATATATATATATATATATATATATATATATATATATATATATATATATTTTATTTTTTATTTTTTTTCAAACATTACCGCAAGCTTAAATGTCAACACACACACAAAAGTCTAATTGGTGCGTTTCAAAAACAAAAAAACAAAAAAGGAAATCAATTTACCTTTGAGTCTTTAGAGGGAGCAATATAACTTCATACAGGAATATTTGCGGCATTGTTGAAAACTCTGGGAATTTAGGAGTGACAAACAAGCATTGGCATCACGTAGTTGCTACTAGCGTTAGCACAATCTATCAGTGTGAGGCGATCCTTCATCGGTCTGTGTCCCGGTAGTGCTTTCTCCTTCGCTGTAACAAAGGTCCGCTGTGGCATCTCTTTTGGTATCATCACAATTAAAGAGTTGTTGCAGTACAAAGCCCCTTTCGCCGCAAGCCGCAGGCTAACTAGCTAAAATGCTAGCTCAAAGCGGTTGTCTCGCAACCCGAAGCTATACAGCGAGACCGTGAGAGTTTGGACATATTTCAAATATTTATCATCACACAAAGTGATCTGTAAGACGGACTGACACAGACCTGCACAAGGTACGACGATGGTGGAAATAAACTCGTCAGCCTCGAAGCTCTTAGAATTTTTTTTATTTTTTATCACAAACTATCAGTGTGAGGCGATCCTTCATCGGCTTGTGTCCCGGTAGCGCTTTTTCCTTCGCTGTAACAAAGGTCTGCTGTGGCATCTTTTTTGGTTTCATCACAATTAAAGATACTGTAATATTATACATCATAATTGGGATTTGTGTATAAATATTGTATATATTATATACTATATACAGGTAAAAGCCAGTAAATTAGAATATTTTGAAAAACTTGATTTATTTCAGTAATTGCATTCAAAAGGTGTAACTTGTACATTATATTTATTCATTGCACACAGACTGATGCATTCAAATGTTTATTTCATTTAATTTTGATGATTTGAAGTGGCAACAAATGAAAATCCAAAATTCCGTGTGTCACAAAATTAGAATATTACTTAAGGCTAATACAAAAAAGGGATTTTTAGAAATGTTGGCCAACTGAAAAGTATGAAAATGAAAAATATGAGCATGTACAATACTCAATGCTTGGTTGGAGCTCCTTTTGCCTCAATTACTGCGTTAATGCGGCGTGGCATGGAGTCGATGAGTTTCTGGCACTGCTCAGGTGTTATGAGAGCCCAGGTTGCTCTGATAGTGGCCTTCAACTCTTCTGCGTTTTTGGGTCTGGCATTCTGCATCTTCCTTTTCACAATACCCCACAGATTTTCTATGGGGCTAAGGTCAGGGGAGTTGGCGGGCCAATTTAGAACAGAAATACCATGGTCCGTAAACCAGGCACGGGTAGATTTTGCGCCGTGTGCAGGCGCCAAGTCCTGTTGGAACTTGAAATCTCCATCTCCATAGAGCAGGTCAGCAGCAGGAAGCATGAAGTGCTCTAAAACTTGCTGGTAGACGGCTGCGTTGACCCTGGATCTCAGGAAACAGAGTGGACCGACACCAGCAGATGACATGGCACCCCAAACCATCACCCAACTATGCAAATTTTGCATTTCCTTTGGAAATCGAGGTCCCAGAGTCTGGAGGAAGACAGGAGAGGCACAGGATCCACGTTGCCTGAAGTCTAGTGTAAAGTTTCCACCATCAGTGATGGTTTGGGGTGCCATGTCATCTGCTGGTGTCGGTCCACTCTGTTTCCTGAGATCCAGGGTCAACGCAGCCGTCCACCAGCAAGTTTTAGAGCACTTCATGCTTCCTGCTGCTGACCTGCTCTATGGAGATGGAGATTTCAAGTTCCAACAGGACTTGGCGCCTGCACACAGCGCAAAATCTACCCGTGCCTGGTTTACGGACCATGGTATTTCTGTTCTAAATTGGCCCGCCAACTCCCCTGACCTTAGCCCCATAGAAAATCTGTGGGGTATTGTGAAAAGGAAGATGCAGAATGCCAGAACCAAAAACGCAGAAGAGTTGAAGGCCACTATCAGAGCAACCTGGGCTCTCATAACACCTGAGCAGTGCCAGAAACTCATCGACTCCATGCCACGCCGCATTAACGCAGTAATTGAGGTAAAAGGAGCTCCAACCAAGTATTGAGTATTGTACATGCTCATATTTTTCATTTTCATACTTTTCAGTTGGCCAACATTTCTAAAAATCCCTTTTTTGTATTAGCCTTAAGTAATATTCTAATTTTGTGACACACGGAATTTTGGATTTTCATTTGTTGCCACTTCAAATCATCAAAATTAAATGAAATAAACATTTGAATGCATCAGTCTGTGTGCAATGAATAAATATAATGTACAAGTTACACCTTTTGAATGCAATTACTGAAATAAATCAAGTTTTTCAAAATATTCTAATTTACTGGCTTTTACCTGTATATAACATGTAAATATTACATATATGTTATATTTATATTGCTACTATGGTACATTTTTAGTCTACTTTATACATTTTGTTTTCGCTCTCTTTTTATGCCCTTGTGTGCATTATCCTTTCCATCCTTTGTAACTGAGCTACTTTGTGGAACAATCTCCCTTGTGGATCATTAAAGTTTGTCTAAGTCCAAGTCTAAGTCTAAATGTGTGTCTACAGAATGTAAACAGGATGCCCCGTCTCTCCAAAATGGCCGTGTGTACAGGAAGTGATGTCGTCAAAATGGCAGTCCTCGATGGCTTCAAAGCGGCATGCAAAATGAACGAATGAAGCGTTTGTGTGCAGGGACATGGTTCGCCCACAGAGGCGTATTTAGCGCGATGTGAACGTTCTTAAACAGAAAAGGTCGCAAATAGAGTTCCACAGTTCTTGCTTTTTAAACTTATTTTGGAATTTTTCTTTCCTCACTCGCAGGTTTTCCCGCTGATGGCCGGCGAGGACGAGGACGACGTCAAATCCATTCCCTCTCATCGCATCAAGATGGAGATTTCGGGCCCTTCTCCGGAAGGGTCTACGGAGGAGTGTCGGGCGGAGGAGACGTCAGTCCATAAGGTACGGCGGTCGCACGTCGTTGTCGTCAAATGCTGCCAAAGAGCTCGCCTCACGCCTTCACCACCGCTCGATTCCCCTTGGGGGCGATGGACGGCTGAGTAGCGCTTATACAGCTGCAGCCGGCCGCCGTAGCTCCCATTCCCTCCCCTCTGTTGCAAGTCTTGTTGATTCTATGTAACATGTTTATGTGTTTTTGTCACGTTCAAACACTGAGGACATCTATTAAACAAGACAAAAGGCAAGGAATCAAACAGAGACAGAATTCAATTTGGACTCAATATTGAGGAGAGACATGGCCACTGCACTCTCTGTACAGTCCTGCACCACGCTCTGACGAAGAAGGTTTTCGTCTCCTCTTTTATTAGATATTCAATGTTCACGCACCAACACAAGTCTCATTAGAAATAGGAAGTATGTAAAACAGTCATTGTTTTCGGTCTCATTGAAGTTTAAGAAGAGGATGTCTCGGGCTGGGCTCTTCCTGGATCCAGCTGGGGCAGGTGTTGGAGGACAATGGATAACCCCTCCCGTCTCCTGACCACGGCAACTTCAAGAGGGCAGCGGGTCGTAAATAGCGTTGACCTCGGTTACCAAATAGTTTAGGGCTGCAGCTAACGATTATTTTTCTATCGATTAATCTATAGATTATTTTTTCGATTAATCGGTTAATCTATAGATTATTTTTTCGATTAATCTATAGATTATTTTTCCTATTACCGATTTTTTTATTTTTTTTAAATGAAGAGGAAAAAATAAATGTAGGCCATTTTTTTCAAAAGGCATGGCTTTTATTTACAAAAAAAAAAGTATGGCCACTAGTCAGTCAACATTGACAACAACATGACAAAATATTCTGTAACAATGTAAACATTTAAAACTTTTAACATTTAACAAAATTACAAGTAGCTTATTTGCTTTTTAATGTGCAAATATAAAAGTAAACATCCAGTGCAAATCTTAATATTCTGGAATAGTATAAGCATTTCAAAAGTAAAAGTATTGCTTATTTTGCTTTAAAATGTGCAAAAATAAAGATAAACATCCAATACAAAAAAGTGCAAAACGGAAATATTCTGTAACAAGTGTAAACATTTCAACAAAAGTAAAAGTATTGCTTATTTGCTAAAATGTGCAAAAATAAAGCTAAACATCCAATACAAAAACGTGTACAGTGTAAACATTTCAACAAAAGTAAAAGTATTGCTTATTTTGCTTAATAACACAACAATGATAGTATGATTAAAGTGAAAGTTAATTGTTGGTTTGTACATAGTATATGTAACTGTTAATGTTGTAAAAGGTATTTGCACAACTAATTAACGTTAGCGTTTGTGACACGTCTTGTGCCGTGGGGTTCTTTCAGGACCGACAGACTGAACGCCAGACGGCTTTGCCAGGTTTACAATCTTTTAATTTTACACAAAGTCTTTTCTCTTCCAACTGCGCGGATCGCGCACCTGGGCACGATTGCGGCGTCGCTCCCGGCGCGCCCCGCCTCGCCGCTCGCTCGCCGCCGCCGCCGCCTCTCCACAGCGTTAAAGAGGAGCGCGTCTTTGTAAACACTGAACAGGCACGCCAAACGCGCCTCTCAGAGCGAAACGGTGCTTTAGTTTATGAATTTACAACGCAGATACAAATGACACATTCATGTTTTTGTGTAATAATGACAACGTATACGCACGCGGACGATTGACTTGTTGATGGTGATGGCAAGAACGCTGTCGGGGGTTTTCTTTTCAAATGTTCGTTCATAGCCGTTGTGCTGCTATGATAGGCCATTTCCGCTCGACACAGTGTGCATACAACAACATTATTAGGCTGTTTATTGAAATACTCCCACACTTTTGACGACTTTTGGCGTGCTTTTTTCCCCTCGCTCGCATCGTCTGCTTTGCGCTCCGCCATGACAGTAAAGTAGTGTGACGTAAATATGCGACGCGCCGACGCACAAAAACGGCGTCGACGTATTTACGTAACCGACTACGTCGACGCGTCGTTTCAGCCTTAAAATAGTTGGAAGAGAGTTTGTGAAATACTTCAGAGAGAGTTCGTTTAACACTTCAAAGAGAGTTCCTCTGGAAGTTGAGCAGATCCTGCCATCTGTCCGTGTTGAAATCACAGTGGCGTTTCACGAGCCTTCTTCCTCTTGTTAGGCCTCGAAAGACAGCATTCATCTTCTTATCAGGAACATAATGTAATACAAAGTTTCTTTTGTGATAACTTACAAACAATTATTCCAACAGTTATATGGCTATGAGGTTTTTTTTTCTCTTGGCCTCAGTCTGGAACCCCTTTCAAGAGTCCAGCCTTTGACTGAATATTCACCTGTTTCCCACCTTTTTAAGGGGCGCCGTAAGTGGCTGACCCGTCAGCGGTCCTGTCTTGTCTCCTGTAGTGTATGTCTGCTCTTAGTGGGACTGTGCTGAAAACGTAATTCCAGTTCTTATACAGGTAAAAGCCAGTAAATTAGAATATTTTGAAAAACTTGATTTATTTCAGTAATTGCATTCAAACGGTGTAACTTGTACATTATATTTATTCATTGCACACAGACTGATGCATTCAAATGTTTATTTCATTTAATTTTGATGATTTGAAGTGGCAACAAATGAAAATCCAAAATTCCGTGTGTCACAAAATTAGAATATTACTTAAGGCTAATACAAAAAAGGGATTTTTAGAAATGTTGGCCAACTGAAAAGTATGAAAATGAAAGATATGAGCATGTACAATACTCAATACTTGGTTGGAGCTCCTTTTGCCTCAATTACTGCGTTAATGCGGCGTGGCATGGAGTCGATGAGTTTCTGGCACTGCTCAGGTGTTATGAGAGCCCAGGTTGCTCTGATAGTGGCCTTCAACTCTTCTGCGTTTTTGGGTCTGGCATTCTGCATCTTCCTTTTCACAATACCCCACAGATTTTCTATGGGGCTAAGGTCAGGGGAGTTGGCGGGCCAATTTAGAACAGAAATACCATGGTCCGTAAACCAGGCACGGGTAGATTTTGCGCTGTGTGCAGGCGCCAAGTCCTGTTGGAACTTGAAATCTCCATCTCCATAGAGCAGGTCAGCAGCAGGAAGCATGAAGTGCTCTAAAACTTGCTGGTAGACGGCTGCGTTGACCCTGGATCTCAGGAAACAGAGTGGACCGACACCAGCAGATGACATGGCACCCCAAACCATCACCCAACCATGCAAATTTTGCATTTCCTTTGGAAATCGAGGTCCCTGAGTCTGGAGGAAGACAGGAGAGGCACAGGATCCACGTTGCCTGAAGTCTAGTGTAAAGTTTCCACCATCAGTGATGGTTTGGGGTGCCATGTCATCTGCTGGTGTCGGTCCACTCTGTTTCCTGAGATCCAGGGTCAACGCAGCCGTCTACCAGCAAGTTTTAGAGCACTTCATGCTTCCTGCTGCTGACCTGCTCTATGGAGATGGAGATTTCAAGTTCCAACAGGACTTGGCGCCTGCACACAGCGCAAAATCTACCCGTGCCTGGTTTACGGACCATGGTATTTCTGTTCTAAATTGGCCCGCCAACTCCCCTGACCTTAGCCCCATAGAAAATCTGTGGGGTATTGTGAAAAGGAAGATGCAGAATGCCAGACCCAAAAACGCAGAAGAGTTGAAGGCCACTATCAGAGCAACCTGGGCTCTCATAACACCTGAGCAGTGCCAGAAACTCATCGACTCCATGCCACGCCGCATTAACGCAGTAATTGAGGCAAAAGGAGCTCCAACCAAGTATTGAGTATTGTACATGCTCATATTTTTCATTTTCATACTTTTCAGTTGGCCAACATTTCTAAAAATCCCTTTTTTGTATTAGCCTTAAGTAATATTCTAATTTTGTGACACACGGAATTTTGGATTTTCATTTGTTGCCACTTCAAATCATCAAAATTAAATGAAATAAACATTTAATGCATCAGTCTGTGTGCAATGAATAAATATAATGTACAAGTTACACCTTTTGAATGCAATTACTGAAATAAATCAAGTTTTTCAAAATATTCTAATTTACTGGCTTTTACCTGTATGTCTTGTACATGTGAAGAATGGACAATAATAAATCAAGTTGTTGTCTCCTCAGTCCCACTACAAAGACGCCTTACAGGACGGCCTGGAGGACGCTCACCTGGAGCTGGTGTCACCGGACTCTGACGGCGGGGACTCCATCATGGAGTCACATGACAGCTCCTCTGACTCCCACTGCTCCAAGAGCACAACGTGTTCTGTGTCCTGAACCCCGGTCTCTGGTAAAAGTCTTAACTGATGCTGTCGTCAGTCATTGACCTGTATTACTTTGTGTTGCTGCACTAAACATGATCCCAATTCCCAATATCTGACATGTGCTTGTTTGCCTTTTGGGCTGCTGACTGACAGAATATGACCTCATGGTATTTCATGAGACAGCTTAATCTATTTCATTTGAATATAAATAAGTCTGCACGTAGATTTTCCTTGCACCAACAAGTGTTCACTGCCATGTGGTTGAACATTTATGCTGTAGATATTTCTTGCAGTGTTGCCCGCTACTAACAACTGACTTTATTCTTCATCTGTGCTTGTTTGCATATCAATGAGCTTGAGCTCAGTGGAATTAAAGCAAGTTGGCTTCAAATGTGTGCACGGACTTGTTTGCTGTGGGCAGTCACAAGCATACTTGCCAACCCTCCCGAATTTTCCAGGAGACTCCCGAAAATCTCCCGATTTTCAGTCGGAGCTGGAGGCCACGCCCCCTCCAGCTCCATGCGGACCTGGGTGAGGGCAGCCTTTTTTTCACGACGGGAGGACAACAGGGTGACAAGAACTAAATCATCCAGACAAGAGATAAATTGTATTATTATGTTTATCTTACCTAAAAATAAATATATTTATTAATTAAAAAAAAAAAAATACAAATAAATAAATTGTTACTATATTTTGCTAAAAACATCAAAATTAATTGTATTTTTATTTGTATTTTTTCTGACTCCTTATTACATCCAGGCATTAGAATTATACATTAAAATAAACATATTTTAAATAATTAATTTAAAATTATCATAATAATTCATTTAAAATGACCATATTTAATTATTAAAATAATTGCTTGTTTATCAACAACTTTAGCATTTTATTCATTACATTTTGAAGCTCTCAGAAGACAAGTTATGTTATATTCCTTAAGATTTATTTATGCAAGTTTGAAGTATCAATTATCCAAACACAGTTTTGTTTGCATATTTTCAGGATGTAGATATATATATATATATATATATATATATATATATATATATATATATATATTAGAGATGCGCGGATAGGCAATTATTTCATCCGCAACCGCATCAGAAAGTCGTCAACCATCCGCCATCCACCCGATCTAACATTTGATCAGAACCGCACCCGCCCGTTGTTATATATCTAATATAGACGATGCAAGGCATTAGTGAGGTTATAAAGCTTTTGCCTGTTAAAGAAAGGAGACTGATCCAATGCAGCACAGACATTTGCGTGCCACGCTGTTAATTTCATCCGCCCGATCCGCGGATAATCCGCGGACTCCGCGGTTGTGCCCGCAAACCGCGCATCTCTAATATATATATATATATACAGTATATATGTATGAAATACTTGACTTGGTGAATTCTAGCTGTCAATATACTCCTCCCCTCTTAACCACGCCCCGACCACGCCCCCACCCCCACCTCGCGAAATCGGAGGTCTCAAGGTTGGCAAGTATGGTCACAAGCTACATGTAATCTAAGGAGCTTGATTACATTTCCCGCTAGCTTCACTACTTTTTGAACGTGTCGCTTTTCCTGTAGCTTAGCTACTTTTACACCCATGTAGCTTACATCAAAGCTACAAGCTACAAAGGGAGTGTTGTGAATTATACCATGTACCATTTGGGAGCTGGCATGTGTTTGTATTTGGTCACAGGATCCTTTAGAGCAGGCCTGGGCAATTATTTTGACTCGGGGGCCACATTTAGAGAAAAAAAATGTGTCTGGGGCCCGGTATTTCTATTTTTAGGAACACTAATACATACCTGCCAACTACTCCGGTTTTCCCGTAATTAGTACGGTTTTCATCAACCTATTCCGGGTTACGGTTGCAGTGATAAAAAATACGGTTTTTCATTCATTAAATTTATTTTTATTTTTTTAAAGTTTTATTCACGAAATCGCGTAACAATGACAATCGACACTGCTTCCCGTAACTTCCTATCAAGGCGAGGCTATTTATAGCACCGCTGCCAAGCAGTTGCCATTGTTTCCAAACGAGCGAACGATCATGGAATCAGCCGGTTAAAAATCGCAAACGAGTCTTAAACCGAAAAGAAAACTGCAGTCATTCCGTGAAGAATATTCAAAAGCCTATCCGGGAATAATTATCCGTTCCAAAAAGGGTGAAAACTACGCGAATTGCACCTTGTGCAGACAAGATTTTTCGATCGGACACGGAGGAATTAGCGATGTAAAAGACCACGTTGGGACAAAAAAACACAAGTCTAATGCCGTTGCTAGCGATACAAGTGGAAAACTTTCAACGTTTTTCGTCGCCCAAACAGATTCTTTGGATGTGATAAATGCCGAAGTTTTATTTACGGAGGCAATAATTGAGCATGGACTAGAATAAATTTGGATTTTAGCCACAAAAAGGTAATGACACCAATGTTATCTATTGGAATTGTTTAGTACTGTTATACTGTTAAAAGTGTTTATACTATTTATGCTTTCAAGTCCAAGTTGAAGAAATCGTGTTAAATGTTGACAGCATAACTACCAAAATACAGAAGTATGTCCTTAATATTTTTGCAGTGCTATTTCTGTTGAAAAGTTCAAATGATTACATTAGAGATGTGATGTGCCACTTTTCAAGTGTCTGATGGCTTAAATTCATTTTCATTCATTTTTCATATTTTGAATTCTTTTGAAAGGCTTACAAAAAAACTACATTTGAATTGTAATTCCATGCTATTGACAGGACTATTAATTTTAATGAAGTTAGCTTACCATGTTTACAGTATGATAATTGTGATAGAAATGTGAATTTTCGGCACAGAATATTTTTTACAATTGAACAAGGCAGTAGATTATACAAGCTTGGACAGAAAGTTAATAATGACACCAATTTTTTTTTAAATGGAATTGCTTAGTACTGTTTTACCATTTGTTTACTGTAAAAAGTGTTTATACTGTTTATACTTTCAATTAACAAATAGAAGTCAAACTATTGAAGTTAGCTTACAGAATAAACATGTCAATCAACCCATATGATTTTTGCTGTAATATTTTTGTTTTGAAAAGTCACTGTGACTGATAGAAAAGTGATGGTTTTAGCAACATTTTAACCTGTCGGAATGCTAATAATCATTTTGCGTCGGGGGGCGAAGTTGAACCCCCCACCAGGACTTTGTCCTGGACCTACCGGGGCCTGCGGCCCCTGGACCCTGGCTACTAGGTTTTTCTGATTTCAAAAGTTGGCAGGTATGCTAATATACACCTCACAAAAATGTCTGATTTAATGCTAAAAACGTTATGATAGACCGCCGTAAAAAACGTAATGGAATTTTAAAAATTTCTATGAAGGATAAAACATTGAATATTGACAAAATATGAATGTCGCACCCCCTTCCGATCGACATATTTTACAATCAAGTGAAACGCAACAAAAATGCAACAAACAGTGACATATGAACGCAAAGGGTACAAAATAAACCCACCTACAATCTGATACATCTGATATTTGCTGAATTTCCCCAGGGATCAATAAAGTACTTTCTATTCTATTCTATATATATATCACTAAGCTTTAGAACTTTGTCGTGAAAATCTCCTTCCGCGTCTGTGGAAACGCTTCCCGCCCACACTGCTTGGTGCCTCATCTGAGCTGCTGTGACTTACATTACCATAGTAACTAATTAGATTACCATAGTAACTAATTACATTACCATAGTAACTAGTACATCATGCAAAAGCGCAGATTCCAACCATTGAAATACTTAGTATAGTAGAAGACTTACGGTCATTAGAAAAGATGAGTGCACATCATAATGGCAGCTACACTTTCCATCTTAAACATCTAAAAAAATGATTTGGGAATGTCCGGCGGGCCAGATTGAAAAGCTCAAAGGGCCGCATGTGGCCCCCGGGCCTTAATTTGCCCAGGTCTGCTTTAGAGGATTATTCTACTAAGGTCAAAAGTGCACATGTCCATCATCACCAAGAGAGTGGTGGCTTTCACCCCCAGGGAATTGGAATCCTACAGGAATGCAGGTTTGGATTTTGGGAGAAAGTGTAAAGACATTAGCAACATCCGGTAGGAAGCCCCCACAAGTAGGAGTAGAGGATAGTACTGTAAACGTGTTAGCATATTAGCGCATGCAAACGACGCTGCCTCCATTACAGATAGCACGTACAGATATGCATGAAAACACTCCTACACACATCACACGTGGGGCGCTCTAGTAAGCATGAATTCATTTAGTTACACTGTAAAATTTACAAACGTTGTACTAACGCTATGGACGACTACAAGAAGGAACAGCATTTGTAAGTAGCGTCTTATAGTCTGGAATTTACAGCTAAAAGTTACAAACGTTGCTTGGAGCGACGGATAAAGAATCCGCATGAGTAGAACGCTACGGAGGACTAGAAGACGGAACATTTGTACTTTGTGGAGGGGGGCGTGGCCTGCGGGCCTGCCGCGGAACGGGGTGTGCCAGGACCGGCCTCGAAGACAGCGACAGGTGATTCGATAACAAGGCCCACCTGGGCCATCTACTCACCTGTCGTTGTCTTTGAGGCCGGTCCTGGCAAACCCCGTTCCGCGGCAGGCCCGCAGGCCACGCCCCCCCCTCCACATACTTCCAGTTCAAAGCACTAAACAGACGGAAATGCTGCGGACGTTCAGCACCTGCAGTGAGCAAATTTATGCTAACCGATTCATCGTTGCAGCTTTACAATTCTATGCGATATAAAGTAACAAAGTGTAACATAACATCATTTAATGTAACACCACCTAAAACAAAACTTTGTGTCACAATCAAACAAACAAAAGTACGAAGGTAAGCACATCAAAAAAAAGAATGTTTAGGGACCGTAACAAATGCAACATGAAAAAAATATTCAGGCACACATACAGGTAAAAGCCAGTAAATTAGAATATTTTGAAAAACTTGATTTATTTCAGTAATTGCATTCAAAAGGTGTAACTTGTACATTATATTTATTCATTGCACACAGACTGATGCATTCAAATGTTTATTTCATTTAATTTTGATGATTTGAAGTGGCAACAAATGAAAATCCAAAATTCCGTGTGTCACAAAATTAGAATATTACTTAAGGCTAATACAAAAAAGGGATTTTTACAAATGTTGGCCAACTGAAAAGTATGAAAATGAAAAATATGAGCATGTACAATACTCAATACTTTTGCCTCAATTACTGCGTTAATGCGGCGTGGCATGGAGTCGATGAGTTTCTGGCACTGCTCAGGTGTTATGAGAGCCCAGGTTGCTCTGATAGTGGCCTTCAACTCTTCTGCGTTTTTGGGTCTGGCATTCTGCATCTTCCTTTTCACAATACCCCACAGATTTTCTATGGGGCTACGGTCAGGGGAGTTGGCGGGCCAATTTAGAACAGAAATACCATGGTCCGTAAACCAGGCACGGGTAGATTTTGCGCTGTGTGCAGGCGCCAAGTCCTGTTGGAACTTGAAATCTCCATCTCCATAGAGCAGGTCAGCAGCAGGAAGCATGAAGTGCTCTAAAACTTGCTGGTAGACGGCTGCGTTGACCCTGGATCTCAGGAAACAGAGTGGACCGACACCAGCAGATGACATGGCACCCCAAACCATCACTGATGGTGGAAACTTTACACTAGACTTCAGGCAACGTGGATCCTGTGCCTCTCCTGTCTTCCTCCAGACTCTGGGACCTCGATTTCCAAAGGAAATGCAAAATTTGCATGGTTGGGTGATGGTTTGGGGTGCCATGTCATCTGCTAGTGTCGGTCCACTCTGTTTCCTGAGATCCAGGGTCAACGCAGCCGTCTACCAGCAAGTTTTAGGCACTTCATGCTTCCTGCTGCTGACCTGCTCTATGGAGATGGAGATTTCAAGTTCCAACAGGACTTGGCGCCTGCACACAGCGCAAAATCTACCCGTGCCTGGTTTACGGACCATGGTATTTCTGTTCTAAATTGGCCCGCCAACTCCCCTGACCTTAGCCCCATAGAAAATCTGTGGGGTATTGTGAAAAGGAAGATGCAGAATGCCAGACCCAAAAACGCAGAAGAGTTGAAGGCCACTATCAGAGCAACCTGGGCTCTCATAACACCTGAGCAGTGCCAGAAACTCATCGACTCCATGCCACGCCGCATTAACGCAGTAATTGAGGCAAAAGGAGCTCCAACCAAGTATTGAGTATTGTACATGCTCATATTTTTCATTTTCATACTTTTCAGTTGGCCAACATTTCTAAAAATCCCTTTTTTGTATTAGCCTTAAGTAATATTCTAAATTTGTGACACACGGAATTTTGGATTTTCATTTGTTGCCACTTCAAATCATCAAAATTAAATGAAATAAACATTTGAATGCATCAGTCTGTGTGCAATGAATAAATATAATGTACAAGTTACACCTTTTGAATGCAATTACTGAAATAAATCAAGTTTTTCAAAATATTCTAATTTACTGGCTTTTACCTGTAAATATTTGAGTACTTATTTTTTTTTAGCAGCATGGAATACTTTTGTGTCTATGAAGGTGTGTTGAAAAATCAACACAAGCAGAATGTGTTGAAAGTAACACAACAAACAGGAAATAGAGAGAGTGTGTACTTAAGACATAATGACACGCTCATATACACTCCATCATCAAAATCAGAGGCGGTTCCCCGCTGACTGGCCGTCAGACGAGCTGCACTTGAAGGTGGCGTCCTCGCGATCGGGGCTGCCTTTGCTGGCGCCGAGCGGGTCGGGCGATGGCGCCGAAGCGAGGGAGCAGTGGAAGCAGAGGGTGTAGAAGAGCGCCGACAGCAGCAGGAGGCACACCACACCGAACACCACCACGGTCAGGACGGTGTGGCCCTCCTGCCACGGAAGATGCACGGGGTGAAGGGTCACCGGGGTGGCGACGGGCGGCAGGCGAGTGACCGGAGGCATGACGGCGGCCCTACGGGGGAAGAAAATGCATCATCAAGTCAAAAAGACGTTTTCATTTCTTATCTTCTTATTTGTCTTTTGTTCCTGCCTGTGTCGCTGTGGGCGTCTTTCTTTGGAGGAGCACGACTCGATGTCAGTGACGGACATGGAGGCAGAGAGGGAGAACGGCCGGATGATAATAACAAGGAGGGTTGCCATGGAAACAGGAGCCAGGGAGAATGAGACGGTGAGTAAGGATGCGCTGTGACGCTGACAAATCTCAAAATAACACCGTCACTTATATGCCAGGTTTTGGATGTAAGGCCTTAGATGGGGGTTTTTTTGGTCTCTAGGGGAGACCGAAAGCAATGGATGTCGAGTGGGTCTGACATAATATTGTGAGAGTCCAGTCCATAGTGGATCCAACATAATAGTAAGAGTCCAGTCCATAGTGGATCTAACATAATAGTGTGAGAGTCCAGTCCATAGTGGATCTGACATAATAGTAAGAGTACAGTCCATAGTGGATCTAACATAATAGTTTGAGAGTCCAGTCCATAGTGGATCTAACATAATAGTGAGAGTCCAGTCCATAGTGGATCTAACATAATAGTTTGAGAGTCCAGTCCATAGTGGATCTAACATAATAGTGAGAGTCCAGTCCATAGTGGATCCAACATAATAGTAAGAGTCCAGTCCATAGTGGATCTAACATAATAGTGTGAAAGTCCAGTCCATAGTGGATCTAACATAATAGTGAGAGTCCAGTCCATAGTGGGGCCAGCAGGACACCATCCCGAGCGGAGACGGGTCAGCAGCGCAGAGATGTTCCCAGCCGATGCACAGGCGAGCGGTCCACCCCGGGTCCCGACTCTGGACAGCCAGCACTTCATCCATGGCCACCGGACCTGTGCCCCCCCCCCCCTCAAGGAAAAGGGGAGCAGAGGAGAAAATAAAATAAACGGCAGATCAACTGGTCTAACAGGGGGGCTATTTAAAGGCTAGAGTATACAAATGAGTTTTAAGATGGGACTTAAATGCTTCTACTGAGGTAGCATCTCTAATTGTTACCGGGAGGGCATTCCATAGTACTGGAGCCCCAATAGAAAACGCTCTATAGCCCGCAGACTTTTTTTGGGCTCTGGGAATCACTAATAAGCCGGAGTTCTTTGAACGCAGATTTCTTGCCGGGACATATGGTACAATGCAATCGACAAGATAGGACGGAGCTAGACCGTGTAGTATTTTATACGTAAGTAGTAAAACCTTAAAGTCACATCTTAAGTGCACAGGAAGCCAGTGCAGGTGAGCCAGTATAGGTATATATATATGTTTATAGGTATATAAAGGTATATACAGTATAGGCGTAATATGATCAAACTTTCTTGTTCTTGTCAAAAGTCTAGCAGCCGCATTTTGTACCAACTGTAATCTTTTAATGCTAGACAAAGGGAGACCCGAAAATAATAGGTTACAGTAGTCGAGACGAGACGTAACGAACGCATGAATAATGATCTCAGCGTCGCTAGTGGATAAAATAGAACGAATTTTAGCAATATTACGGAGATGAAAGAAGGCCGTTTTAGTAACACTCTTAAATAAACTAGATGAGGCGATTCCTGAAGGAATTGCGTGTGAATGCTCCAATGCTGAAGTTGAACCGAAATCCTGGAATTTTCTTATAATTGTTGAAGTAGAGCACACAATTTCTGAGCAGGCTGAATATTTTGAAATTGGAATTGGGTAAAAAAAATGTGGGAGTTGTGGAACTTTGAAGAAGGAATGAATGAATTAATTAATTACATATTACAAAACTGTTGTATAATAATTCATAGATGTTATTTTATTATATAAAAAGGTCAGTAAATGATTCTATATACCGTATTTTCCGCACCATAAGCCGCCCTGGGTTATAAGCCGCGCCTTCAATGAACGGCATATTTCAAAACTTTGTCCACCTATAAGCCGCCCCGTGTTATAAGCCGCATCTAACTGCGCTAAAGGGAATGTCAAAAAAACAGTCAGATAGGTCAGTCAAACTTTAATAATATATTAAAAACCAGCGTGATGTGGGCGCGCATGGAGTCGTATATCAACATGGACGGAGCTGCGTGAAAAAAGCCACCCGGCCTCTTCGCGTAAACTTACCTTAACCACTCGCTCATCTTTTCTTCATCCATCCATCCCTTCGAGTTAGCTTTTATGATGACGCCGGCTGGAAAGGTCTCTTTTGGCAAGGTCTTCCTTTTGAATATCACCATGGGTGGAAGTTTCTGGCCATTAGCATGGCAAGCTAGAACCACAGTGAAGGATGACTTCTCATTCCCTGTGGTGCGAATATTCACCGTACGTGCTCCAGTTGTATACACAGTGCGGTTCACAGGAATATCAAAAGTCAGTGGAACCTCGTCCATGTTGATAATGTTCTCTGGCCGGATCTTTTTTTCAGCTATCTTGTTTTTACAATATGCACGGAAAGTAGCCAGCTTTTCTTGAAAGTCTTTAGGCAGTTGCTGTGAAATAGTAGTCCGTGTGCGGATGGAGAGATTGCGTCTTTTCATGAACCGGAAACCTGTCGCTTAGTAGGAGCCATTTTGTGGTCTTTACAGATGTAAACACACAAAGGAAATGAAACGTAATATCCGCGCGCTTCTTCTTCTTCTACGGGGGCGGGTGGTTGCTTACAGTAGAAGAAGAAGCGCTTCCTGTTCTATGGGGGCGGGTGCTTACCTTGGCGGTTGCTTGCGTAGAAGAAGAAGCGCTTCCTGTTCTACGGGGAAAAAAGATGGCGGCTGTTTACCGTAGTTGCGAGACCTAAACTTTATGAAAATGAATCTTAATATTAATCCATATATAAAGCGCACCGGGTTATAAGCCGCACTGTCAGCTTTTGAGTAAATTTGTGGTTTTTAGGTGTGGCTAATAGTGCGGAAAATACGGTATTTGTAAACGCTTTGAAGTGGGAAAGGGGTAGGATTAAATAAGCTTTGCTTCTTCCTACTCCTTTTCGGGCATGATGTGAAATGAAATGATATGAAATTGTCAAGACTTGGTCCTGGGTGTTTGCTTTTCCGGGATGCAACGGAAAGTTGGCACGGGCGAGACGGGAATGAAGGTACATGATTTATTTAAACTATCAAAAAAAAGGAATAAACGAAAAGCGCGCACAATGGCGGAAGTACAAAACTTGACTATAAACACAAAACTTGCACAAGGGCAGAAACTATGAACAATTAAACAAAACTTGCAAACTATGGCTTGAATAAAGAAAACTTACTTGGCATGGACAAAAAAGGGGCAGCGTGAACGATGGACATGAAAAGGAGTTAGAAATGTGTCGAGCATAAATGTGGTGAGGTCGTCAGACAGACAAACTGAAAAACACTGAACTTAAATACTACAGACATGATTAACGAAAACAGGTGCGGGACTCAAGACGTGAAACAGGTGCGTGACGTGACAGGTGAAAACTAATGGGTTGCTATGGTGACAATCAAGAGTGCACAATGAGTCCAAACGTGGTACAGGTGAAACTAATGGGTAATCATGCAAACAAGACAAGGGAGTGAAAAGCCAGAAACTAAACAAAACATGACTTAAAACAAAACATGATTACACAGACATGACAGAAATTGTGTGATTTATTATGATGTAAGTGTGTTCATGTTCGAAATAAACTAAAGAAAGAAAAAGAAAGAAATGTCCCATTGATTTCAAGGGAATTTCCCAAAATTTTGGGAATTTCAGGAAAAGAGGGAATTTTTTGGAAAATGGTAAAAAAAAAAATGGTCTGAATGAGTTGAAATGGTTGGTGTTGGAATTTTTTAAATCGGTCGAGAAATGTTGAAGTAGTAACATGTTGAATTGAAAAATGGTATTAGGGAATTCCTGGAATTTTGCAGTTCAAAAAACAACTTTGTTTCTGATTAAGAGAAATGTTTTGAGGGGGGGGAAAGGCTGAAATGGGTTGAAAAATGTGGAAGGAGTAGTCGCCAGAAAAAAGGGGTGAAAAAAGGGCTTTGGAAAACCAGGAATTCTGGAAAAATCCTGGAATTCTTTTGAAGTTGGGAAAAAAAGTAGTTCATATTTCCAGGATGGTGGAACGTGTTGAAGGTGGAATGGTTTTGAATCGGTTGAAAAAGGTGGAAATGGTGGACATTTGAAAAATGGTCAATTCATTTTGAATCAATCAATCAATCAATCAATGTTTATTTATATAGCCCTAAATCACAAGTGTCTCAAAGGGCTGCACAAGCCACAACGACATCCTCGGTATAGCCCACATAAGGGCAAGGAAAAACTCACCCCAGTGGGACGTCGATGTGAATGACTATGAGAAACCTTGGAGAGGACCGCATATGTGGGTAACCCCCCCCCCCCCTCTAGGGAGACCGAATGCAATGGATGTCGAGTGGGTCTAACATAATATTGTGAGAGTCCAGTCCATAGTGGATCCAGCATAACAGTAAGAGTCCAGTCCACAGTGGGGTCAGCAGGAAACCATCCCGAGCGGAGACGGGTCAGCAGCGCAGAGATGTTCCCAACCGATATACAGGCGAGCGGTTCACCCTGGGTCCCGACCCCGGACAGCCAGCACCCCATCCATGGCCACCGGATCTGTGTGTCTCCCCTTCCACAAGGGATAGGGGGGAACAGAGGAGAAAAGAAAAGAAACGGCAGATCAACTGGTCTAAAAAAGGGGGGCTATTCAAAGGCTAGAGTATACAAATGAGTTTTGAGATGGGACTTAAATGTTTCTACTGAGGTAGCACCTCTAACTGTTACCGGGAGGGCATTCCATAGTGCTGGAGCCCGAATAGAAAACGCTCTACAGCCCGCAGACTTTTTTTGGGCTCTGGGAATCACTAATAAGCCGGAGTTCTTTGAACGCAGATTTCTTGCCGGGACATATGGTACAATACAATCGGTAAGATAGGCTGGAGCTAGACCGTGTAGTATTTTATACGTAAGTAGTAAAACCTTAAAGTCACATCTTAAGTGCACAGGAAGCCAGTGCAGGTGAGCCAGTATAGGCGTAATATGATCAAACTTTCTTGTTCTTGTCAAAAGTCTAGCAGCCGCATTTTGTACCAACTGTAATCTTTTAATGCTAGACATAGGGAGACCCGAAAATAATACGTTACAGTAATCGAGACGAGACGTAACGAACGCATGAATAATGATCTCAGCGTCGCTAGTGGACAAAATGGAACGAATTTTAGCGATATTACGGAGATGAAAGAAGGCCGTTTTAGTAACACTCTTAATGTGTGACTCAAAGGAGAGAGTTGGGTGGAAGATAATACCCAGATTCTTTACTGAGTCACTTTGTGTAATTGTTTGGTTGTCAAATGTTAAGGTGGTATTAGTAAATAAATGTCGGTGTTTAGCAGGACCGATAATCAGCATTTCCGTTTTCTTGGCGTTGAGTTGCAAGAAGTTAGCGGACATCCATTGTTTAATTTCATTAAGACACGCCTCCAGCTGACTACAATCCGGCGTGTTGGTCAGCTTTAGGGGCATGTAGAGTTGGCTGTCATCAGCATAACAATGAAAGCTAACACCGTATTTGCGTATGATGTCGCCTAGCGGCAGCATGTAAATACTAAAGAGTGCAGGGCCAAGAACCGAACCTTGGGGGACTCCGCACTTTACCTTAACATAGTCCGAGGTCACATTGTTATGGGAGACGCATTGCATCCTGTCAGTAAGATAAGAGTTGAACCACGACAAGGCTAAGTCTGACATACCAATACGTGTTTTGATACGCTCTAATAAAATATTATGATGGACGGTATGGAAAGCAGCGCTAAGATCAAGAAGCAGCAACATAGATGACGCATCAGAATCCATCGTTAGCAGTAGATCATTAGTCATTTTTGTGAGGGCTGTCTCCGTAGAGTGATTTGCCCTGAAACTGGATTGAAAAGGTTCACAGAGATTGTTAGACACTAAGTGTTCATTTAGCTGCTGTGCGACAATTTTTTCGAGGATTTTCGAGATAAACGGAAGGTGGGACACCGGCCGGTAGTTTACCATGAGGTCAGGATCGAGGTTAGGTCTTTTGAGCAAAGGATGAATAACCGCTTTTTTGAATGCTAGTGGAACAGTGCCAGAGGAAAGTGATAAGTTTATAATATTTAGCACTGATGGACCTAATAATACAAAAAGCTCCTTAATAAGTTTCCCAGGAAATGGGTCAAGTAAACATGTTGTTTGTTTGAATGGGGAAAATGTCACGGAAAACCTGGAATTCTGGGAAATCTGGGAATTTTTGGAATTTGTCGAGGGAAAGCCCGCGATTCCCGAATAGGCTGAACAGTTTGAAGTTGGAACGCTTTGAATCGGGTGAAACATGTGGAAGGTAGAAAATCTGGAGAAGAAGAAGAAGAAGTTAAAAAAAAACATTCACACAATAAAATACAATTCCAGTTTAGAATTGATGCAGGAGTTGTCACACTGCCACCTGCTGGCTGAAGAAGCGCCACTTTCGTGATTGATCCGATCTACAGAGCTGTCACTTTGTTTTTCTGTTAAAGCCACGTTCAAATGTGCGGTGCTGTACAAGGGGGAGGGTGGGAGGAGTTGCTACATAATTAGAGACTAAACACTGGGAAGGTGAGGAAAAAAAGAGCAGCAGGAAACAAACAATGAGACAATATTTTAAAAAAGCTGCTTTTTCTTTCAGTTTTGTACGTCCTACCGTGTGTTTTGTTGTGTTATGTTTTGTTTTGTAAGTAGATATCATTTGTGCATAAAGATATTTACTTTGTTTTCTTGTCCACTACCCCGACAGGGACAAGCGGTAGGAAATGGATGGATGTATTTTACCCGTGATCTTGTCCTTTCGGTCATAACCCAAAGCTCATGACCATAGGTGAGGATGGGAACGTAGATCGACCGGTAAATTGAGAGCTTTGCCTTCCGGCCCAGCTCCTTCTGCACCACAACGGATCGATACAGCGTCCGCATTACTGAAGACGCCGCACCGATCCGCCTGTCCATCTCACCATCCACTCTTCCCTCACTCGTGAACAAGACTCCAAGGTACTTGAACTCCTCCACTTGGGGCAAGATCTTCAAGAACCATGGACTCGTCGGACTTGGAGGTGCTGATTCCCATCCCAGTCGCTTCACACTCGGCTGCGAACCGATCCAGTGAGAGCTGAAGATCCTGTTCGATGTTCAAATGTCGTTAATATTCAGTGTTTTATTATTATTTTATTATTAACCTACTCAGTGGCCTAGTGGTTAGAGTGTCCGCCCTGAGATGGGTAGGTTGTGAGTTCAAACCCCGGCCGAGTCATACCAAAGACTATAAAAATGGTAGCCATTACCTCCCTGCTTGGCACTCAACATCAAGGCTTGGAATTGGGGGTTAAATCACCAAAAATTATTCCCGGGCGCGGCCACCGCCGCTGCCCACTGCTCCCCTCACCTCCCAGGGGGGTGATCAAGGGTGATGAGTGAAATGCAGAGAATAAGTCCGCCACACCTAGTGTGTGTGTGTGTGTGACAATCATTGCTACTTTATCGTTCATAGTTAATATTGTAAATCCCACATTCTTTATTTTCATGTACATTTTGGGTGTCCCTGTCATGTCCTGTTCAGTTTTGTTTTTGGACTCTTTGTGCACTTTTGTTTGTTTTTGTCACCAAAGCAACCCATTAGTTTTCACCTGTCATGTCAAGCACCTGTTTCCCGTTTTGAGTCACGCACCTGTTTTCACTGATCATGTCACTGCTATTTAAGCCAGTCTGTTTCTGTTGTTCGTCCTGGTGACATGATCATATCTATCCATCCATACTACCTCTGCCATTCCTGTTTATCATAGTTTTCATGCTGTTTCACGCCACAGTAAGTGTTTTCGTTTTCATGTTCATAGTCTATCTCTAGTTTTGTATCATTAGCCAAGTTTGTTCTCCGCCATTGTGCGCGCCTTTTGTTTGCTTCTTTTTTTTGTAATTTGTTAGTGTTATTAATAAATATGTACTCACATTCACGCCTTGCCCGCGCCAACTTTACTTGCATCTCGGGAAAACAAACACACCATAGTCCACGTCCTGACAGTCCCATTCAGTAAAAAAAACCGTAAAATTCTATTTCGTTTTTTTTTGAGGTGATCTGTTTTTAGAATTCCATCGGACATTGTGACTTTTGGTATTAGTGTTCCTGAAAAAAAAGGGAGCCAAACACACATACTGTACAGCAGACTTTTACAGATAAATGTGTATATATCATTTATACACACATAAGACATTGGCCCATACTTGCCAACCTTGAGACCTCCGATTTCGGGAGGTGGGGGGCGGGGGGCGTGGTCGGGGGTGAGGCGGGGTCGTGGTTGGGGGCGTGGTTAAGATATATATATATATATATATATATATATATAAGAAATACTTGACTTTCAGTGAATTCTAGCTATATATATATATATATATATATATATATATATATATATATATATATATATATATACATATATATTTTATTATATATATATACATATATATATAAATATATTTATATATATATATATATATATATATATACATATATATTTTATTATATATATATATATAAATATATATTTACATATATATATATATATATATATATATATATATATATATATATATATATATATATATATATATATATATATAAATTAAAAAAAATAAATATTTGAATTTCAGTGTTCATTTATTTACACATATACACACACATAACACTCCTCTACTCATTGTTGAGTTAAGGGTTGAATTGTCCATCCTTGTTCTATTCTCTGTCACTATTTCAGAACACACACATTATACAAATATACATTATAAAATCAATAAGAAAACGGGAGCTCTAATTTGGGAGTCTGAATTAGGATCAGAAGTTCCTATATAAATGCTGTGAACTGGATTCATTCACAAATACAAACTACAACTCACAAACACTTTAGAGTTAGGCTCCACCATCAGAATGTGTACTTAAACTTATAAAGATCACATGGATATTATTCAGTGAGTTGATTCACCAAAACTAACCTGTTATACAGGAGGAAAAAGCACACAGGACGTTTGTTCACAGACTGGTCGCGCTCATCAGAATGACAAGACACTTCCGGTCTGCAGGTGATAGCATTCAATTGGGAAGAAACGCCCTACTGCCCCCTACTGACCAATGTGAATACTGATAAACGTGTAATGACAGCTCCAAAAACGAATTCAAACCACAAAATAAAATAAATAAATCAACACAAAAATGTGACACATTATGGGTGGGTCACATATGCATGTACAACAGGCTGTCAACACGTCACTCAGGTCCGCATGGAGCTGGAGGGGGCGTGGCCTCCAGCTCCAGATTTTCGGGAGAAAATTTGTCCCGGGAGGTTTTCGGGAGAGGCGCTGAATTTCGGGAGTCTCCCGGAAAATCCGGGAGGGTTGGCAAGTATGCATTGGCCCCCCCAGACACATTTTTCCTCTCAATGTAACCCCCGAGTCAAAATATTTGCCCTGCTCTGCTGTGGAGCGTCTTCAGCAGACGACGACTACAGAATGTTCAAGGACTTGTTCCCAGTGTGTGTTATAGCAAGGCAGTAAATTGTCATTTGTGCCAGACAGTCCCAAACACCCCCGACCCTCTTCAAATATCATTCTCAACACGGAGAAAGAAAGTAATTATGAGCACGTTTCATGAGGAAGACGAGCCAAAAGAATGTCATTTCCAAGTGCTTTCAGATGTTTAATTACATCTCCAGACAAGAGCGAGCAAAGAGCCATTAAATCCCCAGCCTGGAAGATTTGGGCCAACGTTGGGGGTCAGAGACGAGGTAGGATGAGGGGAAAGAAAAGAGCTGGACACATCCGGCCAAGGACAAAACACGCTGGAGACGCTGAGGGAATATTTTGACGTTGCTCAAAACATTTCCCTTAAATTGAGACACGTGCAAGTGATTGTCAACTCTCTTTATTGTTTGTTGTGGTGCAGAAGCAACTGCACTCATTCACTCGCAAAGGAAACAAAGAAACCAAATGTTTATTTTTGGTTTGTTTTTAATTTGGCAAGTTGATGCTAAAATGAAGACATTCGAAACATGGTCTTTAGTAGATTGCACAGTACAGTACATATTCCCTACAATTGACCACTAAATGGTAACACCCCAATAAGTTTTTACACATGTTTAAGTCCACGTTAATCAATTCATGGTACACATATATACTATCATCATAATACAGTCATCACACAAGTTAATCATCAGAGTATATACATTGAATTATTTACATTACCGTATTTTCCGCACCATTAGCCGCACCTAAAAACCACAAATTTACTCAAAAGCTGACAGTGCGGCTTTTAACCCGGTGCGCTTTATATATGGATAAATATTAAGATTCATTTTCATAAAGTTTCGTTCTCGCAACTTCGGTAAACAGCCGCCATCTTTTTTCCCGGTAGAGCAGGAAGCGCTTCTTCTTCTACGCAAGCAACCGCCAAGGTAAGCACCCGCCCCCATAGAACAGGAAGCGCTTCTTCTTCTACTGTAAGCAACCACCCGCCCCCGGAAGAAGAAGAAGCGCGCGGTGCATGCTGGGATATGTGACGTTTCATTTCCATTTGTGTGTTTATGTAAAGACCCCAAAATGGCTCCTATTAAGTGTGTTGTCTGTCTAATTATAAATAATGCAGACGAGGCGTGTTAACTGAGTTCTCAACGTTTACTCACAGCGTGCTCATAACCACATTCTAACTGCCAGCATACAACAACGCTTCTCAGGGCTATCGCGCATGCTCGTAACTATCGTTGCATGCTGGGTAGTGTAGTTGTTTTATTTGCTAGCTCATAACATCACATTAAGAGACACGCTTACGCGCTTAATTCAATACTCGCCGTCATTCCGGGTGGATTGACAAAAGACCTCCAGCCGCTAGATATTGGTGTCAACAGGGCATTCGAAGCTAGACTGCTAACTGCGTGGGAACAATGGATGACAGAAGGCGAACACACCTTCACTAAGACAGGGAGGCAGCGCCAGACGACGCCAACATCTGCCAGTGGATCGTAAATGCCTGGGCAGATATTTCGGTCACAACTGTGGTCCGAGCTTTCCGGAAGGCAGGATTCACAGAACTGCTGGATAACAGTGACACTGACTCCGATGACTTTGACGAGACGGAACTGGCCATTTTGGATCTCACATTTGCCCAACTTTTCACTTCGGACACCGAAGACGAAGGATTTACGAATGAAGAATAACTTCAGAAAGTGAGCGCTATGTTTATTTTGTGTGTTGTGACATTAACGTTCGAGCAACATTATGTTGCTATTGCTCTGCACTATTTTGAATTTTACTATGTTTGTGATTGCACATTTGCGTACATTTTGGGAGTGAACAGAGTTGTTAGAACGCTGGTTTTTAATATATTATTAAAGTTTGACTGACCTATCTGACTGTTTTTTTGACATTCCCTTTAGCGCAGCGTAGGCGCGGCTTATAGTCCGGGGCGGCTTATAGGTGGACAAAGTTTTGAAATATGCCATTCATTGAAGGTGCGGCTAATAACCCGGGGCGGCTTATAGTGCGGAAAATACGGTATTTACAATCCGGGGGGTGGGATGGGTTGATATCAGCACTTCAGTCATCAACAATCGCATCATCAGAGAAATGGACATTGAAACAGTTCAGTTTCAGTTTATTTGGAACATGCATACGATACAATGTCATGCATCACATATTTCCGGTTGTTTCATTACAGCACGTCCGAAAAGGAGTAGGAAGAAGCTGAGCTTATTTACTCCTACCCCTTTTCACACCATAGCAATTTTATCACATATCCTTGTTTCTGTAACAGAACAGGGAATAAATGAATAGTAAATAATATACCACAGTAAGTAAACAAATATTAAATACATAAATAATCTTTACCTAAAAAAATTTAAATAAAGATATAAAAAATTTAATAAAGTCTATATGTTTAAAGCCAACGCTCGTTCCTTTGTTTACACTGCAAAAAAGAGCTGAGAAAATATGTGATAAAAAGACTAGATTAAAAAAAAAATACTAAAAACTGCCGAAATGATCTGTCCATGCAGAGAGTTCATTTGACTTGATAAGACATCCTAAATCAAGATTTGTATATCTAGAAATAGCAGGACTTTTAAGATAAAAACAACGGGGTGTAAGGGTATTATAAATAGGGCAGTATTTTGGTTTGATTTTTGTATTTTTTGGTTTATTAAAAAAATAATAATACAATAAATAAATATACAGGTAAAAGCCAGTAAATTAGAATATTTTGAAAAACTTGATTTATTTCAGTAATTGCATTCAAAAGGTGTAACTTGTACATTATATTTATTCATTGCACACAGACTGATGCATTCAAATGTTTATTTCATTTAATTTTGATGATTTGAAGTGGCAACAAATGAAAATCCAAAATTCCGTGTGTCACAAAATTAGAATATTACTTAAGGCTAATACAAAAAAGGGATTTTTAGAAATGTTGGCCAACTGAAAAGTATGAAAATGAAAAATATGAGCATGTACAATACTCAATACTTGGTTGGAGCTCCTTTTGCCTCAATTACTGCGTTAATGCGGCGTGGCATGGAGTCGATGAGTTTCTGGCACTGCTCAGGTGTTATGAGAGCCCAGGTTGCTCTGATAGTGGCCTTCAACTCTTCTGCGTTTTTGGGTCTGGCATTCTGCATCTTCCTTTTCACAATACCCCACAGATTTTCTATGGGGCTAAGGTCAGGGGAGTTGGCGGGCCAATTTAGAACAGAAATACCATGGTCCGTAAACCAGGCACGGGTAGATTTTGCGCTGTGTGCAGGCGCCAAGTCCTGTTGGAACTTGAAATCTCCATCTCCATAGAGCAGGTCAGCAGCAGGAAGCATGAAGTGCTCTAAAACTTGCTGGTAGACGGCTGCGTTGACCCTGGATCTCAGGAAACAGAGTGGACCGACACCAGCAGATGACATGGCACCCCAACATTTCTAAAAATCCCTTTTTTGTATTAGCCTTAAGTAATATTCTAATTTTGTGACACACGGAATTTTGGATTTTCATTTGTTGCCACTTCAAATCATCAAAATTAAATGAAATAAACATTTGAATGCATCAGTCTGTGTGCAATGAATAAATATAATGTACAAGTTACACCTTTTGAATGCAATTACTGAAATAAATCAAGTTTTTCAAAATATTCTAATTTACTGGCTTTTACCTGTATATATATTTTTTTATACATACACTATATACTTTTTTTTAATATACACCTTTATTTATGAAGTTCAACATTTACAAACAAACATATGAACAAGAACAACCAAAACAAGTACAAAAACAGTAGATTATAGTGCATGCTGTCATGTCTGTGTAATCATGTTTTGTCTTAGTCATGTTTTGTTTAGTTTCTGGCTTTTTCACTCCCTTGTCTTGTCACCATAGTTACCCATTAGTTTCACCTGTCATGTCACGCACCTGTTTTGAGTCACGCACCTGTTGTTAATCATGTCTGTGTTATTTAAGCTTTTCATTTTCTGTTGTTCGTCCTGGAGTCATAGCCTTTCTCACCCTGCTATCCTCGCATTTATGCCCCCTGTCACACTCTGTCCATGTCTGCGCACTTCATGTCCATGCCAAGTAAGTTTTTTTATTATTGCCACAGTTAGTGTTTTTTTATTGTTCATAGTTTTTTGCCCCCGTGCAAGTCTTTTGTTTTCATTAGTCAAATTTGTACATCCGCCTTGAGCGCGCCTTTTGTTCTTTTGAGTGTTATTATTAAAAATGTATTTACCTTCAAGCCATGTCCGATCCAAATCCTTTTGTATCTTGGGAAAACAAAAACTCCACAGTCCAAGTCATGACACATACTTGCCAACCCTCCCGAATTTTCCGGGAGACTCCCGAAATTCAGCGCCTCTCCCGAAAACCTCCCGGGACAAATATTCTCCCGAAAATCTCCCGATTTTCAGCCGGACCTGAGTGAGGACAGCCTTTTTTCACGACGGGAGGACAACAGGGTGACAAGAACTAAATCATCCAGACTAGAGATAAATTGTATTATGTCTATCTTACCTACAAATAAATATATTTATTAATAAAAAAAAAACCCCAACTAAATACACTTTTACTATATTTTGCTAAAAACATCAAAATTAATTGTATTTTTATTATATTTTTTCTGACTCCTTATTACATCCAGGCATTAGAATTATACATTAAAATAAACATATTTGAAATAATTGATTTTAAATTATCATAATAATTCATTTAAAATGACCATATTTAATTATTAAAATAGTTGCTTGTTTATCAACAACTTTAGCATTTTATTCATTACATTTTGAAGCTCTCAGAAGCCAAGTTATGTTATATCCCTTAATATTTATTTGTGCAAGTTTGAAGTATCAATCATCTAAACACAGTTTTGTTTGCATATTTTCAGGATGTAGATATATATATATATATATATATATATGTCTTAATAAGGTTATCCAAAAAATAGTGCTCGATACCGTAGTAGAGCGCAATATATGTATGTGTGGGGAAAAAAATCACAAGACTATTTCATCTCTACAGGCCTGTTTCATGAGGGGGGTACCCTCAATCGTCAGGAGATTTTTTATTTTATTTTTTTATTTTTTTTTCTCCTGACGATTGAGGGTACCCCCCTCATGAAACAGGCCTGTAGAGATGAAATAGTCTTGTGATTTTTTCCCCCACACATACATATATATATATACAGCTGCATGAACAATATACGACAAATCCTCTCAAACCACAACAAAACAATTGCAAATGAGCCGTCGGCCCCCGGACAGAGCGACTCCAAAACCAACAAAGGATGTAACTGTCGAAAGAAACCTGATTGCCCTCTCAACGGGGGGTGCTTACAAACATCAGTTGTCTACCAATCTAAGGTAATACGCAAGGACATTAACACATCCGACACATATGTAGGATTAACCGAGGGTGAATTCAAAACCAGATGGAACAACCACAAGGCTTCTTTCAGGAACAAAAACCTGCGAAATACCACAGAACTCAGCAAACACATTTGGGACCTCAAAGACAATAATGTTGAATATTCAATAACATGGCAAATTCTTGCATCCAGCACACCTTACAATAGTGGTAATAAAAGATGCAACCTATGCTTGAAAGGGAAACTGTTTATTATTTACCGTCCAGACCTGTCATCCCTCAACAAGCGCAGCGAAATTGTAACAACATGCCGCCATAGACGGAAACACCTCCTAGGTAACACATGAGACAATCACCACGCCCCTAGGCCAGCCTGTACCCACCCACTCTGTGCCCTATATAAACCATGGTATGCGAATGCTCCCATTAAAATCTCCTGATGATTGAAGGTACCCCCCCTCATGAAACAGGCCTGTAGAGATGAAATAGTCTTGTGATTTTTTCCCCACACATACATATATATGTATATATATATATATATATATATATATATATATAGGTTTTTTGGGTTGGTGCACTAATTGTAAGTGTATCTTGTGTTTTTTATGTTGATTTAATAAAAAAAAATAAAAAAAATAAAACGGATACGGATAATACAAAAAACTATACCGATAATTTCCGATATTACATTTTAAAGCATTTATCGACATCTCTATTCCTGACACTTCATTTTACACAGTGTGGCATTTTTACCAAGCTTCTTTTTTTTTTTTTGGACAGATACCGCAATAATATTGTACCGTGAGATTTTGATACTGTTTCATATTTTTTTTAATAGTAGAAATGCCCCATAACAAGAAGATAGAGAATAAGAAGAAGCTTATCGACTACGATGTCAGCACGGACTAAAAATGCCGGACGTGCGCACATTTTCAGGACTTATGCAGATCCCAAAAATAGATCAGCAGGTACCAGAAGGTAAGAAAAGTTGGTTTTGCATAATATTACGAAACAAACCGCCAGAAAAAGTGTCGGCTAATGGGTGCTATTTTGCGGTCCTTATACACACACCATAATAATAGTCGTACTTCTGACTACGGTAGCCGTAACGCACCGACAATCCATCAAGCGGTGCGGCTTCAAAGTCCTACTAAAACATTTTGAAAGATTTTTGTGTAATGTTCTATATTCTCAAAGGAACATTTAAAGTTTTGGTGTTGTTTACTGTCAGGTTCAGACACCGAACTATCTATTACACAAGACAAGAAGAAGGAATCAAGCAGAGACAGAGTTGAATAATACTCATGAGGAGAGACCTATTGGGCTGTACACTCAGTTACAGTTTCCCCCTAAGCTCTAAAGTACGGTCCCACGTGCTCCTCTATTTATTTGGGAGGTCTCTAGTTAACATCACTGAGGCTGCAAGCAGCCCCCAGTAGACACAATTCATGATTATTCGTGATTTCGCCCTGTCTCTGTCCTGTCCGCGCCGAGGTACTTGATGTCCGTCCTTGGCTGTCAGCAGGCAGGGTCTGGAACCAAACTGCTGACATGAGAAAACTTCGCAAAGCAAGACCACAAGTTGTGTCTTTGCACGGATAGAAAAGTACAACTTCAGCACAATTGATAATAACAATAGCAACAGCCTTTAAGCATAAGAGTTGTGTGATAACTTATACATAATTATTCTAACATTTACTGGCGTCATATTGCAGTCTATACACATCTCTACAGTTTGACTACCATCTACTGGTCACACTTATCATTACACCATGTACCAAATAAAATTGCTTCAAGGTGGGTAAGCACAACCAGAATTATTCCGTACATTAGGCACACCAGGTTATAAGGCACTAGAGATGCGCGGTTTGCGGACACAACCGCGGAGTCCGTGGATTATCCGCGGGTCGGGCGGTTGAAAAAAAAAAAAAAAAAGATTTTATCCGCGGGTCGGGTCGGGCGGTTGAAATAAAAAAAAATTAGATTTTAAATAGATTCAGGCGGGTGGCAGTTAAACCAATTCGGAAATATATATACATAGTTAAATGTTGTTACCCACATACGAAAAACGAGCAGGCACCTGTAGCATATGCCACAACAGAAGAAGAAAAAAAAAAAGAGATGGCAATGCCGGCAGAAAACGTGGTACGCGACAAACTAAAAAAGGGAATACTAAAGACCAGGGGAAAAACAGGCCAGAAAAGTTCAGCGTGGACTCATTTTTATGAGGTTGTAAATCAGGATGATAGTAATGCTGGCTACGTGATTTGCAAGAGCTGCGACACTGTTTATGTCTACGACAGTCACAAAACCGGGACATCTAACATGGTGCATCACATTTGTGCAAAACCCCGAACCTCCACAAACACCCTGAGCATGAGCAGTTTCGTCCGCCGTGATCCCAGAAGAGTGCCACAGGATGTTAAAACAAGATAGAACGCAGCTGCCTGCAGCAGTTTGAGTGGCGCGAGCGCGCTTGGAGGTGCGCTCAGCGCGGCTCCCAGATGATTGCGCACTGGTGTGCGTCTGGGCCGTGACAGCGTGGCACGCATTGAATGTCTCTGCTGCATTGGATCAGTCTCCTTTCTTTAACAAGCAAAAGCTTTATAACCTCACTAATGCCTTGCATCGTCTATATTAGATATATAACAACGGGCGGGTGGCGGATGGCGGGCGGGTGCGGTTTTGATTAAATGTTAGTTCGGGTGGATGGCGGATGGTTGACGACTTTTGTGATGCGGTTGCGGATTAAATAATTGCCTATCCGCGCATCTCTACAAGGCACACTGAGAAAGTTTAAGGATTTTAGTCCAAAAAATACGGTAATGAGTAGGTTATATCTGCACTGTTGATACATGGTGTGTCGTAAGCTGACTTGTCGTGAAGTGTTTGCGACTCCAAAGATGCGGAGGACCTCAGGCAGGGTGCAAGTAAGATGATTCTTTACTTCAATACACAAGGCATAATAACATCAACTGGGTGCTAGTTTAGCGTGGCTTTAAGATAGCAGAGTGAAAAACGTACGTAGCGTGAAACAAACAACTAAACCGACAAACAAACCGTCGTCTTTAGCAAACAGTGGACCAGCAACCAAGACAGGGAAACACCAGAATACAAAGGGGATTGATTAGGGGCAGAACCCGGTGAGGACGCTAATCAAAAAACAGACAGCATGTGCAGCTAATCAGCCACCTAGCAACAAGAAAACGTAACCAAGGGAGAAAACTAAGGAGAATAATACACAGACGTTAACTAAGCTGCTGTCAATCAATCAATCAATCAATGTTTATTTATATAGCGCTAAATCACAAGTGTCTCAAAGGGCTGCACAAGCCACAACGACATCCTCGGTACAAAGCCCACATAAGGGCAAAGAAAAACTCACCCCAGTGGGACGTCGATGTGAATGACTATGAGAAACCTTGGAGAGGACCGCATATGTGGGTAACCCCCCCCCCCTCTAGGGGAGACCGAATGCAATGGATATCGAGTGGGTCTGACATAATATTGTGAGAGTCCAGTCCATAGTGGATCCAACATAATAGTAAGAATCCAGTCCATAGTGGATCTAACATAATAGTGAGAGTCCAGTCCATAGTGGATCCAACATAATAGTGACAGTCCAGTCCATAGTGGATCTAACATAATAGTGAGAGTCCAGTCCATAGTGGATCCAACATAATAGTAAGAATCCAGTCCATAGTGGATCTAACATAATAGTGAGAGTCCAGTCCATAGTGGATCCAACATAATAGTAAGAATCCAGTCCATAGTGGATCTAACATAATAGTGAAAGTCCAGTCCATAGTGGATCCAACATAATAGTAAGAATCCAGTCCATAGTGGATCTAACATAATAGTGAGAGTCCAGTCCATAGTGGATCTAACATAATAGTGAGAGTCCAGTCCATAGTGGATCTAACATAATAGTAAGAGTCCAGTCCATAGTGGGGCCAGCAGGACACCATCCCGAGCGGAGACGGGTCAGCAGCGCAGAGATGTTCCCAGCCGATGCACAGGCGAGCGGTCCACCCCGGGTCCCGACTCTGGACAGCCAGCACTTCATCCATGGCCACCGGACTTGTGCCCCCCCCTCCACAAGGAAAAGGGGAGCAGAGGAGAAAAGAAAAGAAACGGCAGATCAACTGGTCTAACAGGTGCTGTGACAAAACATAACATGGTGGGCTTTTATTTCTGGTCCTTTAAGATAAAAAAACCCCCAAAACTTCCACCAACTTATGTTTGTTAGTGTCCAGCTGGTGATAAAGTCATTTGGAATCAGGGTTTTTTTTGTTGTTAATTTATTTATTAAGTATCTGAGTATGATATGTTGAATTTCTTCATGTTTTGTGAATCCAGCACAATTCCTAAAAACTTAAAACTCCACCTCAACTTTTGTTTATTATTACAGATGTTGCATCCATCCATTTTCTAAACCAATTGTGCTATTTATTCATTTATGGCTTTATTTAACACGGACAGTGTACACTAATCAACATTGCTGCACATGCAGCGGAATTAGCCACAATGGCTATTTCCATTTGTTGTCCCTGGACAGATCTTTAAAAGTGTCTACTTAATAACAGTACAAAAAAGATTAGACTGTGAACAAAGCAATGCAATTGAAAGAGCAGTGAAATACACATCACTATAAAACGGCTGTTAAAACATTATATACGGTACATGAAAAATATAACTACAGTACAGACAGGTAAAATTATGACAGTTTAAACATGCAATAAACTTGTCTAGTGAGGCTATTTTCTGCTCATATTGTTTGCAAAGCGTATTTTGCTGGATTTTTATAGTACTGCTTAGCTACTATATATATATATATATATATATATATATATATATATATATACAACACAACACTCCAATACGTGCACCATGACAGCAACCACCCACCCACCACCACGAAAAGAATACCTACCGGAATCAATAAAAGGCTATCGATGCTGTCATCTAGCAAAGCTGAATTTGACCAAGCAACCCCCCCGTACCAAAAAGCCCTTGATGAAAGCGGATACAATTTCACCCTCACCTATGAACCCACGCCAGGAAACCAGCCAAAAAAGAACAGAAAACGAAACGGCATCATCTGGTACAACCCCCCATACAGCAAAAACGTCTCAACGAACATTGGACACAAATTCCTCAATCTGATTGACAAACACTTTCCCAAAGACAACAACCTAAGAAAAGTATTCAACAAGAACAACATCAAATTGAGCTACAGCTGCATGAACAATATACGACAAATCATCTCAAACCACAACAAAACAATTGCAAATGAGCCGTCGACCCCCAGTCAGAACGACTCCAAAACCAACAAAGCATGTAACTGTCGAAAGAAACCTGATTGCCCCCTCAACGGGGGATGCTTACAAACATCAGTTGTCTACCAATCTAAGGTAATACGCAAGGACATTAACACATCCGACACATATGTAGGATTAACCGAGGGTGAATTCAAAACCAGATGGAACAACCACAAGGCTTCTTTCAGGAACAAAAACCTGCGAAATACCACAGAACTCAGCAAACACATTTGGGACCTCAAAGACAATAATGTTGAATATTCAATAACATGGCAAATTCTTGCATCCAGCACACCTTACAATAGTGGTAATAAAAGATGCAACCTTTGCTTGAAAGAGAAACTGTTTATTATTTACCGTCCAGACCTGTCATCCCTCAACAAGCGCAGCGAAATTGTAACAACATGCCGCCATAGACGGAAACACCTCCTAGGTAACACATGAGCCAATCACCACGCCCCTAGGCCAGCCTGTACCCACCCACTCTGTGCCCTATACAAACCATGGTATGCGAATGCTCCCATTAAAATCTCCTGACGATTGAGGGTACCCCCCCTCATGAAACAGGCCTGTAGAGATGAAATAGTCTTGTGATTTTTTTCCCCACACATACATATATTGCGCTCTACTACGGTATCGAGCACTATTTTTTGGATAACCTTATTAAGACATATATATATATATATATATATATATACATATATGTACATATATATGTCACAGGGGTACATATATATATATATACAAAGTATACATATATATGTTATATATATGGTAGACATACATACATATACACTGTATACATCAGTGACGTGCGGTGAGGTTGATGGCTGGTGAGGCACTGACTTCATCACAGTCAGATTTACAAACATATGAACCCTAAAGAGTATCTTATTCACCATTTGATTGGCAGCAGTTAACGGGTTATGTTTAAAAGCTCATACCAGCATTCTTCCCTGCTTGGCACTCAACATCAAGGCTTGGAATTGGGGGTTAAATCACCAACAATTATTCCCGGGCGCGGCGCCGCTGCTGCCCACTGCTCCCCTCACATCCCAGAGGGTGATCAAGGGGATGGGTCAAATGCAGAGGACATATTTCACCACACCTAGTGTGTGTGTGACAATCATTGGTACTTTAACTCATTGGCGTTGTTAGGCCTATTTTAGGGGGGCTCAAGCCCCCCTAAAATATTCTTAAGCCCCCCTAAATAATTCGTTTTTTTTGTTTGTTTTTTTTTTACAAATAAATGCCGACATATTCATTATAAAGTGGCCCAAATATGAGTTTAAATAAATAATCATATAACCTGTTATTATTCACTCAGTTTCCCCCCACTTCGTAGCGTAAGGTAGAGAGCCCCTTTCGTGCGTCGGTATCCAATCCATTCCACTTGTTCATATAGAAAATGCCCACATCACTCAAATTCCAGCCCGCATTTTCTCTGCAACCTTGCTTGCGGTCCTGCAGGTGTACGAAGCACATTATCTTCCTTTACAATGAGTGAAGCTGCACAAAACCTTGTGTGTGCAATTGTAAATCATTTATTTTTTTAAGTTTTGTGTTTCTTGTAGAATCTATATAAAGTAATATACATAAGCCTATTGTTAAAATAATGAAAAAAACATCATTAAATGTATTTGTTTTATTGTATTGTTACATTAATAGCTGTTTTATTATTATAGGATGGCTTGTTAAACATTTAATAGGATTTTCAGAGGGAGGAAAAACCAAGACATTTAATATAAAATGTAAAATGAATAAATACATCAAAAGAAAAAGAAAATATATGGTTAAAAGCCATCGTCCCGGGGAGCATTTCATTTCGTCCCGTGCATTTTTAAAAAATAATAATAATAACAATGAATAATTTCTAAGTCTTTGTTAGCCGTTTGTGAAGTTTTGTGCTCGTGCGTAACATTCGCTCGCATCCTGTGCATCTCCTGGGGGCAAAGCCCCCCCTGTCCTTAAAAGCTAGTGACGCCCCTGCTTTAACTTAACTTTAACTTTACACATACAAACTGTAGCACACAAAAAAGCACATTTAATAAAAAAAACGTTATTATGGTCTTACCTTTACTTATAAGTGCGGGTACAGTGGTGTTCGGTGTGGAGGAGTTGTGAATGAATGAAATATGAAATCCGTGCTGCAGTCTGCAGGTGTACCTAATGTAGTGTCCTTGCAGTCGTTCACGGCTCCTCCGGCGCGAGCAATGTTGTTTTTGCACTTTTTGGCTTCTTGTTAAGTGACTTTTTTTTGGGTGGATTCGGTCTTGCACGTGGAGGGTTTGGGTGTGGGCTTTGGTTGGTGTGGCGTTCCCGTCGGTGGGTGCAGTCTGCGGCGAACGTGTCTTAAGCACCAGGAAGCGGGGTTACTGGAGCCTCAGCCAGTGCGTCTTCGCAGCAGTTTTATGATCGCTCAGCACAAGAAATACTTTACACACATACAGTTGTTGACAAAATACACTGTACATTATATACCTCAGCTAACTAAACTATGGAAATGCATAATATAGTTCATATAGCAATACGGTCTCACTGCACAGCAGGCCAGCAGTTAGCCGAGTGCGTCCATGTTGAGGCACTGAGTGACGTGCCTCGACTGCATGGCTGCTGTTCACCGCACCGTCTCTTCTCAGTATTTGAACGGCAAATGTGAAAATTCAGCGATTTTGAATAAAAATAATCTAAAACTGGTGAAGTTAAATGGAAAATAACTTTATAGTATAATCACTGGATACATATAACAATTTAATTTTTTTTTTTTCTTTTTACATTTTTTTCTTTCCATGATGCTCTAGTGACCGCACGTCACTGGTATACATATATGTTATACAGTACATATACAGACATATGTATATATATATAAAATATATATATGTATATATATGTATGTGTGGGGAAAAAAAATCACAAGACTATTTCATCTCTACAGGCCTGTTTCATGAGGGGGGTACCCTCAATCGTCAGGAGATTTTAATGGGAGCATTCGCATACCATGGTTTATATAGGGCACAGAAAACGAAACGGCATCATCTGGTACAACCCCCCATACAGCAAAAACGTCTCAACGAACATTGGACACAAATTCCTCAACCTGATTGACAAACACTTTCCCAAAGACAACAACCTAAGAAAAGTATTCAACAAGAACAACATCAAATTGAGCTACAGCTGCATGAACAATATACGACAAATCATCTCAAACCACAACAAAACAATTGCAAATGAGCCGTCGACCCCCAGTCAGAACGACTCCAAAACCAACAAAGCATGTAACTGTCGAAAGAAACCTGATTGCCCCCTCAACGGGGGATGCTTACAAACATCAGTTGTCTACCAATCTAAGGTAATACGCAAGGACATTAACACATCCGACACATATGTAGGATTAACCGAGGGTGAATTCAAAACCAGATGGAACAACCACAAGGCTTCTTTCAGGAACAAAAACCTGCGAAATACCACAGAACTCAGCAAACACATTTGGGACCTCAAAGACAATAATGTTGAATATTCAATAACATGGCAAATTCTTGCATCCAGCACACCTTACAATAGTGGTAATAAAAGATGCAACCTATGCTTGAAAGAGAAACTGTTTATTACTATATATCTACCGTCCAGACCTGTCATCCCTCAACAAGCGCAGCGAAATTGTAACAACATGCCGCCATAGACGGAAACACCTCCTAGGTAACACATGAACCAATCACCACGCCCCTAGGCCAGCCTGTACCCACCCACTCTGTGCCCTATATAAACCATGGTATGCGAATGCTCCCATTAAAATCTCCTGACGATTGAGGGTACCCCCCTCATGAAACAGGCCTGTAGAGATGAAATAGTCTTGTGATTTTTTTTCCCCACACATACATATATTGCGCTCTACTACGGTATCGAGCACTATTTTTTGGATAACCTGATTAAGACATATATGTATATATATATAGTAATGTACCTCTTATATGATTTCTTATGTTGCCAGCATTCTTCGTGAAAGATGGTATTATTGTGCATATGACAGTAAACATTCTCTTATCAAAAAACTAAAAAAAAAAAGTTCTTCAAGAAGAATAGAAAATGGCATAAAATCCAAAGAAAATGACAAGACTCGACATTTTATTTTCAGAAATCTCCAATACACATACAACTACAATATTGGTAGATATGTTAAAAGTTGTAACGCAGTGAAATCTTGCATTTACACCATCAACCATGCCTAATGTTCTCACTGCATTTGAACTAGGAGCTACTGTATATTCAGAAACAACATATTTATACCATGACTAGAGACAGGAAGTGATGTCAGGTCGCTGTTGTTGTTGTTGTTGTTGTTGTTGTTCTCTTCTTCTTGTTCATGATGTTGTTGCAAATCCAGTTCATGCCATCCTGTTAGAGAAACACAGAAGATAAGCGTTTGGAGGAAGAGGAAACACTTAAATAGGTGTTCAAAATGCGGCCCACGGTATATTGTAGAAATGACAATAACAGCAAAACTGGGCAAAATAGAGCAAAAAGGGCACATTATATCGAGAAAAAGATTACACTTTGAGCGTAATCACAAATATTTTGTAAACATTTTTTAGCCTTATTACATACAAATATGAAAGTCACCACCCCATAAATGTTTGACCTCTTTATGTAATACTACCACATTTTGAATAGCTTTTGCAATATGTAACAAGTGATTTAGATTTTCCATCACAACAATTTGAAAAACAACAACATGCAATTGGTCATTGAGGAATAAATATTTATTTCTGTTTCGTATTTCTGTTAGTGTTTTTTGTTACGAGTATCATGTACAGCAGTGGTTCTTAAACTTTTTATTTTTTTTTTACTAAGTAACACCTCAAAATCACCTGGCTTTCCAAGTAGTAACATATTGACCAACATTAAAATACAGTAGCGTATTATAAATGAACATTACAAAAAGGCAGTAGTTTTATTTTTAACGGGTATATTTAATATTTAACATTACACACAGTTTTAACATTACACACAGTTTGAACAGTAACACTGTGTGTAAATATTTAGGTAAGTGATTCTTACTATTAGTGGTACGTGTATCACAGTTTGAGAATCCCTGGTGTATAGTAAACAGTGTTGGGACTAACGCGTTACTTTGTAACGCCGTTAGTTTCGGCGGTAACTAGTAATCTAACGTGTTATTTTTTTATATTCAATAACTCAGTTACCGTTACTACATGATGCGTTACTGCGTTATTTTACGTTATTTTTTATGTAGTATCGGCTAGAAACTGAGGATCTGAGTGTGTTTTATGGCAGCGAGGCAGAGACGTGCTTCTGATTCTTCCTCTGCGCTCTCTGTGTGTGCGTGTGACTGTGTGTCTGAGTGTGGGAAGGGGAGGGGAGGGGGGTGCGCAATACAACCATTGGCCAACAAAAAAGTAACCACAGAACACCATACGCTAGAGATGCGCGGTTTGCGGACACAACCGCGGAGTCCGCGGATTATCCGCGGATCGGGCGGATGAAATTAAAAAAAATAAGATTTTATCCGCTTGCAGGTCGGGTCGGGCGGATTAATTAGATTTTTTTTTTTTTTTTTGCGGGTGGCAGTTAAACCAATTGGGAAATATATATACATAGTTAAATGTTGTTACCCACATACGAAAAACGAGCAGGCACCTGCTGCATATGCCACAACAGAAGAAAAAAAAAGAAAAGAGATGGACACTTTTACGGAGCGGAGAAGGGACGCCTCGCCGGGGTCCGGGACCGAGGCCCCTTCCCCCGAGAGGGCCCCACCGGGAGCCGTAGCTGAGGCGATCCGCGAGAAGGGCCCGACGCACGTCCAGGGTCACCACCGCGCCCACCGCACCGACACCCCGCCTCGTCCGCCTTCGCCGCGGCCGGCGTCACGCGCAGCAGGTAAGCAGCTTACCTGCCCGCCACCCCCGTGGCCGGGGGCTCGTAACATGGGTCACTCCGCGCGCTCCGCCCGCGCAGCTTACCTGCTTGCCACCCCTGTTGCTGGGGGCGCGTAACAGGGGTCACTCCGCGCGCAGTGCGCTCACGAAAGGGGTGGGGCTCACCCTGGTTGATATAGAGAGCAGGACGGTGGCCATGGAAGTCGGAACCCGCTAAGGAGTGTGTAACAACCCACCTGCCGAATCAACTAGCCCTGAAAATGGATGGCGCTGGAGCGTCGGGCCCATATACCCGGCCGTCGCCGGCAGCGAGACGCGCTTGGAGGTGCGCTCAGCGCGGCTCCCATATGATTGCGCACTGGTGTGCGTCTGGGTCGTGACAGCGTGGCACGCGAAAGTCTGTGCTGCATTGGATCAGTCTCCTTTCTTTAACAGGCAAAAGCTTTATAACCTCAGTGAGGTTATAAAGCTTGCGCACCAAACACGAAGCAAGGCCATGGTGCAGGAGAACAAAGGACTTCTTTCATTTAAGGTTTGTGATAAACCATCAAACTCATTCGTTAAAAGGACTCTATAGTAATATAAAGCGAATTTTTCTGGACATTATCATGCAAGAAAAGTTTATTTTTGGGACCGCGATCACCGCGTAATGATTTTTAAAGGTTGCATTACATTATTAACTGTCCCATGTGATCAGCCAGTGCGATTGGAAGTCCATGCTCAATTATTGCCTCCGTAAATAAAACTTCGGCATTCATCACATCCAAAGAATCTGTTTGGCCGACGAAAAACGTTGAAAGTTTTCCACTTGTATCGCTAGCAAGGGCATTAGACTTGTGTTTTTTTGTCCCAACGTGGTCTTTTACATCGCTAATTCCTCCGTGTCCGATCGAAAAATCTTGTCTGCACAAGGTGCAATTCGCGTAGTTTTCACCCTTTTTTTTTTTTTTTATTAATATTAGATATATAACAACGGGCGGATGGCGGGCGGGTGCAGTTCTGATCAAACGTTACATCGGGTGGATGGCGGATGGTTGACGACTTTCTGACGCGGTTGCGGATGAAATAAATTGCCTATCCGCGCATCTCTACTATACGCCTATACGGTATAGTGTTCTGTGGTTACTTTTTGGTTGGCCAAGCGGACGTGACGACAGGCTGTCCCCACTCAGATCCGCACAGACCTGGAGGGGGCGTGCCTTAAGTCCGGCTGGAAATCGGCAGAAATTTGGAGAATGGTTGTCCCAGGGAGAGGCAGTGAAATTCGGGAGGGTTGGCAAGTATGAGATATTCTCACTTCTTTTCTTTTGTCGAGCACAAAGAAAAGAACATTTTAGTTAAATGTAAGTTGTGTCTTGGATCAAAGATCCCGTCTACTGCCCAAAACAACAATTCAAATCTGCCTGGTTAGGCTCTGTGTATGTCACGTGTGCCTTCCTTAGGTGAAGCCAGCTTTACAGCTATGTTGTTGATTGATTGATTGATTGATTGAAACTTTTATTAGTAGATTGCACAGTACAGTACATATTCCGTACAATTGACCACTAAATGGTAACACCCAAATAAGTTTTTTAACTTGTTTAAGTCGGGGTCTAGATACAGATATATACTATCAGATATATACTAACATCATAATACAGTCATCACACAAGATAATCATCAGGGTATATACATTGAATTATTTACATTATTTACAATCCGGGGTGTGGGATATGGAGTGGGGGGGGTTAGGTTTGGTTGGTATCAACACTTCAGTCATCAACAATTGCATCATCAGAGAAATGGACATTGAAACAGTGTAGGACTGACTTGGTAGGATATGTACAGCAAGTAGTGGACATAGAGAGAGAGAGATCAGAAAGTATAAGAAAAAGTGACTACATTTGATTATTTACAATCCGAAGAGGTATTATGTGGAAGGGAGGGTGTTAGTTTAGGGTTGTAGTTGCCTGGAGGTGTTCTTTTAGTGCGGTTTTGAAGGAGGATAGAGATGCCCTTTCTTTTACACCTGTTGGGAGTGCATTCCATATTGAAGTGGCATAGAAAGAGAATGAGTTAAGACCTTTATTAGTTCGGAATCTGGGTTTAACGTGGTTAGTGTTAGTGTTATTATGCTGTTTGTTACTTATGTATGTTATGTTGCAGATATTTAAAATAGTTTTGTCAATTTGTTCTGGCCTGAAACAAATTGGCCTTTGAAACATATCTTTGTCTTTGTGTGTTGTATGTAGAGCACATTGCTTAGCAGAGTTCAGTGATGTATGTCAAATTGATCAACAGATTGTATTATTCTCCAGTGCAATAACAGTACTGAAATGAAGGCTAAAAGGGCATTAATGGGAGCTTTAAAAAAAAAAAAGAGTAGAAGAAGTAACTAAATAGTTACTTTTCACAGTAACGCATTACTTTTTGGTGTAAGTAACTGAGTTAGTAACTGAGTTACTTTTGAAATAAAGTAACTAGTAACTGTAACTAGTTACTGTTTTTCAGTAACTAACCCAACACTGATAGTAAAGCATCAGAAAATACATTGCAGTACACTAGTCAGTAGAGGTGGGATTTTTTTGGCATCTCACGAGTCGATCTAATTACAATTCCTGGGGTAATGATTCCATTCAACACGATTCACAATCGAAACCGATTCTCGCAATGTATTATTTGGTAAAAGAATTAGAATAATACCTTTTCAAAACAGGTTACAAAACCTCCTTTTGGTTGACATATGTAAATATGTAATATGTATATGTATGCAGCGAGTAAGCGTGGACATGGCCTCATAACATATTTTTTAAATAACTTTTTAAAAAGTTTTTTTTTTTTTTTTAACAAAGTATGAATCTGTTTTTTTTTAGCACTCCTACTCTTCAGTAATACTCACTTGCTTGTCTCTTGCTTGCAATCACATTCTCCATTTTTAATCAATAAAACTTCACTTAATTTGTGCTTCGCCAATAAAAAAATCCTATATGATTCGGGGGCGGTACCTCTGGATTGGCAGACCGGGGTGGTGGTTCCTCTCTTTAAGAAGGGGAACCGGAGGGTGTGTTCTAACTATCGTGGGATCACACTCCTCAGCCTTCCCGGTAAGGTCTATTCAGGTGTACTGGAGAGGAGGCTACGCCGGATAGTCGAACCTCGGATTCAGGAGGAACAGTGTGGTTTTCGTCCTGGTCGTGGAACTGTGGACCAGCTCTATACTCTCGGCAGGGAGTTTGCCCAACCAGTCTACATGTGTTTTGTGGACTTGGAGAAGGCATTCGACCGTGTCCCTCGGGAAGTCCTGTGGGGAGTGCTCAGAGAGTATGGGGTATCGGACTGTCTGATTTTGGCGGTCCGCTCCCTGTATGATCAGTGTCAGAGCTTGGTCCGCATTGCCGGCAGTAAGTCGGACACGTTTCCAGTGAGGGTTGGACTCCGCCAAGGCTGCCCTTTGTCACCGATTCTGTTCATAACTTTTATGGACAGAATTTCTAGGCGCAGTCAAGGCGTTGAGGGGATCTGGTTTGGTGGCTGCAGGATTAGGTCTCTGCTTTTTGCAGATGATGTGGTCCTGATGGCTTCATCTGGCCAGGATCTCCAGCTGTCGCTGGATCGGTTCGCAGCCGAGTGTGAAGCGACTGGGATGAGAATCAGCACCTCCAAGTCCGAGTCCATGGTTCTCGCCCGGAAAAGGGTGGAATGCCATCTTCGGGTTGGGGAGGAGACCCTGCCCCAAGTGGAGGAGTTCAAGTACCTCGGAGTCTTGTTCACGAGTGAGGGAAGAGTGGATCGTGAGATCGACAGGCGGATCGGTGCGGCATCTTCAGTAATGCGGACGCTGTATCGATCCGTTGTGGTGAAGAAGGAGCTGAGCCGGAAGGCAAAGCTCTCAATTTACCGGTCGATCTACGTTCCCATCCTCACCTATGGTCATGAGCTTTGGGTTATGACCGAAAGGACAAGATCACGGGTACAAGCGGCCGAAATGAGTTTCCTCCGCCGGGTGGCGGGGCTCTCCCTTAGAGATAGGGTGAGAAGCTCTGTCATCCGGGGGAAGCTCAAAGTAAAGCCGCTGCTCCTCCACATCGAGAGGAGCCAGATGAGGTGGTTCGGGCATCTGGTCAGGATGCCACCCGATCGCCTCCCTCGGGAGGTGTTTAGGGCACGTCCGACCGGTAGGAGGCCACGGGGAAGACCCAGGACACGTTGGGAAGACTATGTCTCCCGGCTGATTCTTTAAAGTAATTCTACTAAAGATGAATTGTTCCATCGTTTTTCCAATCAAGTGATCAATTACAATAGTTCAGTACGTAATGCACCACATTGATACCTTTTATTCAAAACAAGACTGTCAGGCTTGTTACTGACAGTTTGGTTATGTTTGGGTTTTCCTCTGTGTTTGTGTTTATTTCCTGTCAGCGCTCTTATTTTGGTTCCATTTCCTGCATGCATCCCTAAGCGCTCGTTTCCCCCACCTGTCCTTGATGGCCAGCCTGGCACACCTGGTTGCAATTGCCAATCAGGCTACTATTTATGCCTGCCTCGCCCTCCAGTCAGGGCTCGATGATTGTATCCTGTAGCCTGTTTCCTGTTATCCTGGTTCTTGTTGGCTGTTCTTGTTTTCTCTGCAGATGCACTATTTTGTTTTTTGACATTAAAGTCATGTTTTCCTGTGCTACGCCTGCCATCTCTGCATCTTGGGGTTCAAGACCGACATTAGTCCCTGACAAAGACAACAATAATAACAATAACTTCTGCAATATGTAGCAAGTTACTATAAACGCATCAAAGTTTATAACAAAGCGCAGTCAAGAATTTTATTACAAAATGTGGTTGATTATTACAAAATGTGGCTGATTATTACAAAATGTGGCGCTACAGTGGTGAAAAAAACAACTTAAGGTGAGGTCCTAATTATTCACTATTTACATAAATAATCTTGGACAGAATATTCCGAACTCAACTTTCCATTTCTATGCTGATGATACTGTCATATACTGCACGGCACCAACTCCTGCTGAGGCTTTTAAATATCTACAATATGCATTTGACAGAGTACAAGAACAACTTTGCTGTCTTCAACTGGTTTTAAATGCAGAGAAAACAAAGTGTATGTTCTTTACCACATCAAAAACTGTAAGATCAGCACTGTGTGAGAACGTTTGAACAAGAAATGGGCAACAAATTATGTTAGTATCTGCTAGGGATGTCCCGATCCAGGTTTTTGCACTTCCGATCCGATACCGATATTGTTTTTGCACTTCCGATCCGATACCGATACTGACCGATACTGGCCTATCCGAGCATGTATTAAAGTTTAAAGTTATTTAGCCTACTTAGTTGTCAGAATCATGTTGAAAAGGGTTTTAGTACTCTTGATAACAACTAGCCAGCTGAATTAGGGGAGTTTGAATAATACACAATGGTTGGTAACAAGAAACTGACCTGTTTATTCAAGGATAAACACAAAATAGACAAAATTATACATGACAAACAGAAATGGCATCATTGAAACAAGGGCTGGGCGATATGGCCTTTTTTTAATATTGCGATATTTTAAGGCCATATTGCGATACACGATATATATCTCGATATTTTGCCTTAGCCTTGAATGAACACTTGATGCATATAATCACATCAGTATGATGATTCTGTGTGTTTTGATTGATTGATTGAGACTTTTATTAGTAGGTTGCACAGTGAAGTACATATTCCGTATAATTGACCACTAAATGGTAACACCCCAATAAGTTTTTCAACTTGTTTAAGTCGGGGTCCACTTAAATTGATTCATGATACAGATATATACTATCAGATATATACTATCATCATAATACAGTCATCACACAAGATAATCACATTGAATTATTTACATTATTTATAATCCAGGGTGTGGAGGGGGGCGCCGGATGTAAGTGTCAAAAAGACAGCCAAAAGAGTTTGATATGAGAATAAATCTAAAGTTAAAATATAGGGTAGAAATGCACCCATTTGCAGGAAATGTAGTCTTGATTTTCAAAATGTTCTTTCAAGGCTTGCATGTCTACATTAAAACATTCTTCTTCATACTGCATTAATATATGCTACTTTTAAACTTTCATGCAGAGAAGGAAATCACGACTAAAAAAAATCACAAATTTTTTCATACGGTGTTGATATGGAAATTTTTGCCTCAGCATTTTGATGGTGTGGACGTGTGGCACCGAATGGAGATAAGCGTCTCGACAGACGTTACAATATTTGAACAATGATGACGAAAACTGTTTTCTCTGTCGTGTCCGTGTGTCGAAAATTGTTATTTTTTTATTTGATTTTGTGCGTGGCATATAATTGCTATGCGCAGAGGACGCTCGAGCAGTGCGCAATTGCACAGGCGCGCACCTTAGAGGGAAGGTTGATCACACGGCTGCGCTAGCATCACAGCTAACGTTAGCCATGCTGCTACCTCTCTGCTGGGATAGGGCGTATACGTATGTGACGTATGACGTGACAGTATGTGACGTGTGTAAGAAGGTGCGCTTGCTGTCTGTGAGAGGGAGACACAGGAAAGAGTGAGAAGAGCCTGTCGTGTAATGCCAGCAGCTAAAAGCAACTGCGTGAGAATCCACAGACCTGTGGATGTGTTGAAGGTGTGCTGGAAAATGCGGAACGGAAATTAGGGAGCAGCAGAAAAGTGGAATGTATTATTTAAATCGGTGCGTTGGAAAACACGGACCGGTGTTTTTTTTTTAAACTGGATCTGGATCGGCATTTTCCCATGCCTTGCCGATACGCATTTTTAGGCAAATATCGACGGCCGATCCGATCCAAATATCGGATCGGGACATCTCTAGTATCTGCTTTTAAATATTTAGGATTTTTAATTGATGACCACTTGAGTTTAAGAGCACATTCAGTATGTTGTAAAAAACTGAAACTTTTACTGGGATTTTATTATAGAAACAAGTCTTGCTTTTCTTTTACTGTGAAACAGAAATTGGTGGAAACAACTTTTTTACCAGTTATTGACTATGGAGATGTGTTGTACATGAATGCTACTGCTGGTTGTCTGCACATGCTGGATAGTGTGTACCACGGGGCACTGACATTCATCACCAACTTACTCACCATTGTGTGTTATACTCAATGGTTAACTTACTCACCATTGTGTGTTATACTCAATGGTTAACTTACTCACCATTGTGTGTTATACTCAATGGTTAACTTACTCACCATTGTGTGTTAAACTCAATGGTTAACTGGACATCTTTATGTGCTCGACGCCTCAATCATTGGTATGTGTTCATCTACAAAACCATTCTGGGTATCACTCCATCTTATCTGTCTTGTCTTTTAACAAAGAAACATGGAAGTCACAATCTTCGTTCAATGGATGTTCTGCAATTTGTCGTCCACAAAGTAAGAACTGAACCGGGCAAGAAAGCATTTAGGTTTTCAGCACCGAAGGCTTGGAATAACCTACAATCGAATATTAAACTTCAAACCCTAGTTACGTTGAATGAGTTTAAAGCTTCTGTGAAAGGATTGCAGTCTACCTTGTCTGTATGCACATGTGTCATGTCAGCAAGTTTTAATGATGTAAATGCGATGTTTTATGTGTTTACTGTTTTTAATGTAACCTTGCTGCTGCCCTCTTGGCCAGGTTTCCCTTGGAAAAGAGATCTTTGATCTCAATGGTATTTTTACCTGGTTAAATAAAGGCTAAGTAAAAATAAATAAAAAAAGGTCAGTTCGGCTGCTAAATTTGGAGCTGACCTGCACTCCTTCCCCAGACACGGCTGAGCAGGCCTGGATCTGCCACTCCCGGTCTCTGTACGTATGGAGGTTGAGACCTTCTGCGATCTCACTGGCCGGCGATGCAGTGGCCAAATCCTGTTTATTGGCAAAGATCAGCACCGGGACGCCCTTCAGGTTCTCCTCGTCAATCAGCTCTGATAACTCCTGCAAAGCAGACGTGCGTCAGATAAAAATCACTTTAGCAAAACTTTTTGTTTATTGAATCGTTTTGTACTTTGTCAGACTTTTCTATTCAGGAAGGGTGCAGAATATTACTGTTAATTTTCTATATTGGACAATTTCCAAAATACGTATCATGTACAAATACGGCAGGGTAAGTGTCTTACTCAAGGTAATTCAAAGGGCTTTAAAAACGCCTAAAGTTACAAGACAGAGAATCAAATCATGAATAGAATTGCTGCATAATAGGCTGTATTTATATTATTCACATGTGAATACTGCTGTATAATAGACTGTATTTATATTATTCACATGTGAATAATGCTGTATAATAGACTGTATTTATATTATTCACATGTGAATAATGCTGTATAATAGACTGCATTTATATTATTCACATGTGAATAATGCTGTATAATAGACTGTATTTATATTATTCACATGTGAATAATGCTGTATAATAGACTGTATTTATATTATTCACATGTGAATAATGCTGTATAATAGACTGTATTTATATTATTCACATGTGAATAATGCTGTATAATAGACTGCATTTATATTATTCACATGTGAATAATGCTGTATAATAGACTGTATTTATATTATTCACATGTGAATAATGCTGTATAATAGACTGTATTTATATTATTCACATGTGAATAATGCTTTATAATAGACTGTATTTATATTATTCACATGTGAATAATGCTGTATAATAGACTGTATTTATATTATTCACATGTGAATAATGCTGCATAATAGGCTGTATTTATATTATTCACATGTGAATAAAGCTGTATAATAGACTGTATTTATATTATTCACATGTGAATACTGCTGTATAATAGACTGTATTTATATTATTCACATGTGAATAATGCTGTATAATAGACTGTATTTATATTATTCACATGTGAATAATGCTTTATAATAGACTGTATTTATATTATTCACATGTGAATAATGCTGTATAATAGACTGCATTTATATTATTCACATGTGAATAATGCTGTATAATAGACTGTATTTATATTATTCACATGTGAATAATGCTGTATAATAGACTGTATTTATATTATTCACATGTGAATAATGCTTTATAATAGACTGTATTTATATTATTCACATGTGAATAATGCTTTATAATAGACTGTATTTATATTATTCACATGTGAATAATGCTGTATAATAGACTGTATTTATATTATTCACATGTGAATAATGCTGTATAATAGACTGTATTTATATTATTCACATGTGAATAATGCTGTATAATAGACTGTATTTATATTATGCACATGTGAATAATGCTGTATAATAGACTGTATTTATATTATTCACATGTGAATAATGCTGTATAATAGACTGTATTTGTATTATTCACATGTGAATAATGCTGTATAATAGACTCTATTTATATTATTCACATGTGAATAATGCTGTATAATACTGTATTTGTATTATTCACATGTAAAAAATACCTCAGTGTTTATTGTCTATTGTGAGCGAACAGTGGTGCTGAATTTCCCCAAGGGATCAATAAAGTACTGTCTATTCTATTCTAAATTGAAATCATTATAAAAAATAATCATGAATTCAAATCAAATCAAAGAGTCAGTTCAGTTGTAACCCCTTAACCTCAGGGAAAAACGGCACTCCTTTGAGAACAAAAATGTACCGATTCTGGACAGTAAGGACGGATGGTACGAGAGAGGAGTGAGGGAAGCCATCTATGTCAAGGTTGAAAAAAACTCTCTAAACAGAGGAGGTGTGCGACACCACTTGTCTCCCACATACAACACTGTCCTTTCAACCATTCCTAAAAGACTCTGCAATTGAGCCTCTAACAAATGTGAGAATGAGATATTCTTAAGTGTTCTTTCTTAAACCATAGTCATGTTTAAATCAGCTAGTATTTTCCCATGTAGTGCGTCTTCTCGTGATCTCCTTGCTTTTATCTTATGTCCGTTAGTAAACTCTTTGTTTGGTCTTAAGGGCTCCAGTTGGTCGGCTCACAGTGCTGTTTTGGCAAGTTGTTATCTGTTTTGAAGAAGCAGCCGTGCTCCTTTCTGGGCGAGAGGGGCTGTTTTCGCTCTACATAAACTGACTCTTTTGGTTTGGATTTAGACCTCTTCTTGCTGATGCTGATGCTGATGCCAGCCCTACATTGTAAGGGCTGGTCTCCTGAAGCTTCAGTAAAACGTGTTATTGTATCATTCTGTCTCTGGGGTCCTTTTTACTCAACATATATGTCATCCAAAAGAACTTGGGATTGACCAGTGTGTTTTATTCCCTGAAAGGAAGACTAGTCGCGCGCAACAATTTGGGGGCTTGTTCGGGATGACACGTTGAGGATTGCACGTTTCTTGTACTCTTCTGGACAGACTCACCTGGCGCCAAAACAGAAATCAAGGTAAGCAGAGCCTTTTGTAAAATCTGCAATAGGAGTTTGTAATGAAGTCTGTAAGTCAAACAATGTTTTTGACCACATGGACAGAATTGTAATATTATAGGACTTCAAAAGAACTTGGGATTGACCAGTGTGTTTTATTCCTTGAGAGAAAGACTGCTCGCGTGCAACACAAATAACAGGAGTTAGAAACATTTGTGCCATTTGTTTACAACTGAATGGAATGCTTACGCAAGGAATTCAGACTATTTTGGACTGGTAGTAGTCGATCCACAGCGATCGTTCTGCCACACCATACCTCAACGCTAACGAGGGGAATTTACATTTCAACGACTGTCGTTGGCTTTGACAGTTAGGATTGCTCGTTTGCATTAAAAAGTTTGTTTTTCTCACTACGGCAGGGCGAAACCATCCTTGCCCAGCAACACCCTCCTGGTTTTTTGGAGTACCAGCTGCTGGACTAGATCTGACCAATCTAAGTCTATAAGCACAAACTGATGAAGTCTACTCGGATGAGCGGCGAAATGTCTTCCAAGACAAACCAAACAGTCTAGTTGCGATCGATTGAATGCCCTGAGATGACCCCTTAACAAATAATATAAATCCAATGAATCCATTCAGGATACCCAAACTTGTTAACATAAAACACTGTATAGAGAATAATTAAAATTTTACATGCAAAAGACAATTAAAGTGCATATACAGTTGTACCTTAACCTACGAACTTAATTGGTTTGACGGAGCTCTTAATTCAAAACACTTGTATCTCAAGTCATCGCCCATTGAAATTGATTGTATAAAAACAATACATTAAAATGTACTACAAACCATTACAGTAGTTTTATAGTAATGCAATGTAATGTAATAATAATGTACTGCATTTACCTTGCAGAGTGGACTTTTACTTTATCTCCTTTAAAGGGGAACTGCACTTTTTTGGGGAATTTTGCCAATCGTTCACAATCAGTATGAGGGACAAGAACACACATGTCTTTTATTTTGGTTTCGCCCTATCGTAGTGAGAAAAACAATTGTTGAGATGCAAACAAGCAATCCTAACTGTCAATGCCAACGACAGTTGAAGTGTAATTTCCCCTCGTTAGCAATGAGGTATTGTTTGGCAGAACAATCGCTGTGATATCCAATAACTGTCCAAAACAGTAGGAGTCACCCATGTTAGCACTCCATTCAGTTGTAAACAAATGGCACTAAGGAGCATCTGTGACCAGAATGTTTCTAACTCCTGGTATTTGTTGGGAGGCTAAATTGCAGATTATTTTAGGAATGGTTGAAAGGACAGTGTTGTATGTGGGAGATATGTTCAGGGATGGTTTTTCAACCTTGCCATAGATGGTTTCCTTCACTTCTATTCCATACCATCCGTCCTCCCTGTTCAGAATTTGGACATTTTTGTTCTGAAAGGAGTGCTGTTTCTCCCTGAGGTGCAGGTAGACAGCTGAGTCTTGGCCTCAAGAGTTCGCCCGTCTATGCTGTGCCATACGTCTGCTTAGTGGTTGTTTTGTTCCCGAATATATGAATCATGACACTGAATAGCATACACCAGATTGTTTTTGTTGGTGTGGGGTGTCCGGTCTTTAGGATGCACTAGTCTCTGTCTCAGGGTGTTGCCTGGTTTGAAGTGTACTGGTTAAAAATTATTCTGAGTTCCTCAGATAGACCTGATACATATGGAATGACAATATGTTTGTGTCTGTTCACTCTGTTCTTGTTATTTCTGGAACTGGATGCACCTTTCACAAACGACCATCTGTGGTACCCACAGGTTTTGAGGGCTTCACTCAAATGCCTATGCTCTTTCTCTTTGGCCTGTGGGCTGCTAGGAACATTATTAGCTCTGTGTTGTAGGGTTCTGATAACGCCCACTTTGTGTTCTAGTTGGTGGTGTGGGTCAAAAAGTAGGTATTGATCAGTATGTGTGGGTTTTCGGTAAACACCGACATGGAGAGAACAAGGGCCTGCAAAGTTAATCTGCAAGGTCATTCTTTAAACAAGTCTCTTACAGACTAGTCTGTCGTGCTTGTTTGTGCTTTTAAATGCTCATATATTTACACCATCCCTCTTCCGGGCGGTCTTGAAATGGTATATGGTCAGTATTTATATAGCGCTTTTGCTATACCTGCATAATACCCAAAAGAGTTTGGCATTATACGTCACATTCAAAATGCTGGCACAGCCGCTCTACCATCTGAGCAACACTCTCCTATTATTAACTACGATATATTATTACTCACTAAACTGGTGTATAAACTGCACTCTATCATTCTAAGAGCTCTTTCAAACATTCAGTACAGCTCAGGAATCTCGTTAGGTTGTATACAAGTACCTCAAAAAAGTGACTCCCAATGCTTTACCGCTCTAGTTTATGTGAATTATGCTTGCCTTTAACTTTATATTGTGATGTTGTTCAGAAAAATAAAAACGATGACAAATGTGATAACAAATAGACTTTTCTGTAGTTCGTCTACACGCTGTTGTGTGTAAGTCAATTTAAATACGTTTTAAAGGGGAACTGCACTTTTTTTTTTGGATTCTGTCTATTGTTTACAATCATTATGAAAGACATGACGACGGATGGATTTAAAAAAAATGCATTCTAATTTGTGAATAAACATTTAAAAAAAAATGCCCCCGATGTCGCGTGGACATCGGGGGCGGTACCTCTGGATTGGCAGACCGGGGTGGTGGTTCCTCTCTTTAAGAAGGGGAACCGGAGGGTGTGCTCTAACTATCGTGGGATCACACTCCTCAGCCTTCCCGGTAAGGTCTATTCAGGTGTACTGGAGAGGAGGCTACGCCGGATAGTCGAACCTCGGATTCAGGAGGAACAGTGTGGTTTTCGTCCTGGTCGTGGAACTGTGGACCAGCTCTATACTCTCGGCAGGGTCCTTGAGGGTGCATGGGAGTTTGCCCAACCAGTCTACATGTGCTTTGTGGACTTGGAGAAGGCATTCGACCGTGTCCCTCGGGAAGTCCTGTGGGGAGTGCTCAGAGAGTATGGGGTATCAGACTGTCTGATTGTGGCAGTTCGCTCCCTGTATGATCAGTGCCAGAGCTTGGTCCGCATTGCCGGCAGTAAGTCGGACACGTTTCCAGTGAGGGTTGGACTCCGCCAAGGCTGCCCTTTGTCACCGATTCTGTTCATAACTTTTATGGACAGAATTTCTAGGCGCAGTCAAGGCGTTGAGGGGATCTGGTTTGGTGGCTGCAGGATTAGGTCTCTGCTTTTTGCAGATGATGTGGTCCTGTTGGCTTCATCTGGCCAGGATCTTCAGCTCTCACTGGATCGGTTCGCAGCCGAGTGTGAAGCGACTGGGATGAGAATCAGCACCTCCAAGTCCGAGTCCATGGTTCTCGCTCAGAAAAGGGTGGAGTGCCATCTCCGGGTTGGGGAGGAGACCCTGCCCCAAGTGGAGGAGTTCAAGTACCTCGGAGTCTTGTTCACGAGTGAGGGAAGAGTGGATCGTGAGATCGACAGGCGGATCGGTGCGGCGTCTTCAGTAATGTGGACGCTGTATCGATCCGTTGTGGTGAAGAAGGAGCTGAGCCGGAAGGCAAAGCTCTCGATTTACCGGTCGATCTACGTTCCCATCCTCACCTATGGTCATGAGCTTTGGGTCATGACCGAAAGGACAAGATCACGGGTACAAGCGGCCGAAATGAGTTTCCTCCGCCGAGTGGCGGGGCTCTCTCTCCCTTAGAGATAGGGTGAGAAGCTCTGCCATCCGGGGGGAGCTCAAAGTAAAGCCGCTGCTCCTCCACATCGAGAGGAGCCAGATGAGGTGGTTCGGGCATCTGGTCAGGATGCCACCCGAACGCCTCCCTAGGGAGGTGTTTAGGGCACGTCCGACCGGTAGGAGGCCACGGGGAAGACCCAGGACACGTTGGGAAGACTATGTCTCCCGGCTGGCCTGGGAACGCCTCGGGGTCCCCTGGGAAGAGCTGGACGAAGTGGCTGGGGAGAGGGAAGTCTGGGCTTCCCTGCTTAGGCTGCTGCCCCCGCGACCCGACCTCGGATAAGCGGAAGAAGATGGATGGATGGATGGCATTTAAAAAAAAGGGAGGTCCTCCATTTCGCCCATAAAATCCAATAAATAACCATTCAAGAAGAGCCAACAATAATCCATTTACATTTTGTGACTTGAATATCAACCAAGTATTAATGATATTGTTATTATAAGCGCTAACAAAGACAAACTATTTATAAATATGTGAATTTTAAATGGTATTATAAATGTGCCCGTTACTACATTACATATATACTTACATCATGTATACAAAACCTAATGGAGGTGTGTGGATGTATTTTTAAGGGCTCTATAAAGTTAAAAAGTTAAAGTAGCAATGATAGTCACACACACACTAGGTGTGGTGAAATTATTCTCTGCATTTGACCCATCACCCTTGATCACCCCCCGGGAGGTGAGGGGAGCAGTGGGCAGCAGCGGTGGCCGCGCCCGGGAATCTTTTTTGGTGATTTAATACCAATTCCAACCCTTGATGCTGAGTGCCAAGCAGGTACAGGCGATATTGCATGACTCCCATAGCATACCTGCCAACTTTTGAAATCAGAAAAACCTAGTAGCCAGGGTCCAAGAGCCGCAGGCCCCGGTAGGTCCAGGACAAAGTCCTGGTGGGGGGTTCCTTCGCCCCCCGACGCAAAATGATTATTAGCATTCAGACAGGTTAAAATGTTGCTAAAACCATCACTTTTCTATCAGTCACAGTGACTTTTCAAAACAAAAATATTACAGCAAAAATCATATGGGTTGATTGACATGTTTATTCTGTTAGCTAACTTCAATAGTTTGAAATTATTTTGACAGTTAATGCCAGTTATCCTGTCAACCTTTCACAAGACTTCAATTTGTTAATTGAAAGTATAAACAGTATAAACACTTTTTACAGTAAACAAATGGTAAAACAGTACTAAACAATTCCATAAAAAAAAAAATTGGTGTCATTATTAACTTTCTGTCCAAGCTTGTATAATCTACTGCCTTGTTCAATTGTAAAAAATATTCTGTGCCTAAAATTCACATTTCTATCACAATTATCATACTGTAAACATGGTAAGCTAACTTCATTAAAATTAATAGTCCTGTCAATAGCATGGAATTACAATTCAAATGTAGTTTTTTTGTAAGCCTTTCAAAAGAATTCAAAATATGAAAAATTAATGAAAATGAATTTAAGCCATCAGACACTTGAAAAGTGGCACATCACATCTCTAATGTAATCATTTGAACTTTTCAACAGAAATAGCACTGCAAAAATATTAAGGACATATTTCTGTATTTTGGTAGTTATGCTGTCAACATTTAACAAGATTTCTTCAACTTGGACTTGAAAGCATAAATAGTATAAACACTTTTAACAGTATAACAGTACTAAACAATTCCAATAGATAACATTGGTGTCATTACCTTTTTGTTTGCTCAATTATTGCCTCCGTAAATAAAACTTCGGCATTTATCACATCCAAAGAATCTGTTTGGGCGACGAAAAACGTTGAAAGTTTTCCACTTGTATCGCTAGCAACGGCATTAGACTTGTGTTTTTTTGGTCACAACGTGGTCTTTTACATCGCTAATTCCTCAGTGTCCGATCGAAAAATCTTGTCTGCACAAGGTGCAATTCGCGTAGTTTTCACCCTTTTTGGAACGGATAATTATTCCCGGATAGGCTTTTGAATATTCTTCACGGAATGACTGCAGTTTTCTTTTCGGTTTAAGACTCGTATGCGATTTTTCTCCGGCTGATTCCATGATCGTTCGCTCGTTTGGAAACAATGGCCTCGTGCTTGGCAGCGGTGCTATAAATAGCCTCGCGCATGGCATTCGGAATGGCTCGATAGGAAGTTAGGGGAAGCAGTGTCGATTGTCATTGTTGTTACGCGATTTCGTGAATAAAACGTTTAAAAAATTTTTTTTTTTAATTAATGAAAAACCGTATTTTTTATCACTGCAACCGTAACCCGGAATAGGTTGATGAAAACCGTACTAATTACGGGAAAACCGGAGTAGTTGGCAGGTATGCCATAGGCTCCAAGCTCTAAGCAAACTTTTGATCACATGTATTTAATATTGAGAATGCAAAGAGAAAAAAACAAACAACATCTATCGTCAAGTATCTTATAATGATTGTGAATGATAAGCAAAATTCCCCCCAAAAAGTGCAGTTCCCCTCTGAGGCTTTGCTGTATCATAGTTGTGTGAAAATGCAAATGTGACATAAAGCTACAATTATATTTGTGGCCTCATCAGTTTACAAAATATGCTTCATTACAGACGGTTTGAAGTTTTTTGTTACATTTTTCGGAACCATTCCCCAAATTGTGCGCCGTAATTTCAAAATACTACACAAACTCACCAGTCCTGTTTCCTCAAATCGCTTTTTGTCTGCACTGTCAATGACATAAATCTGAAAGAGAGCAACAAATCCTTTATTTGTCTCTGCATCTTTAATCAGACTGCAAAAAAGTGTATTTTATTCACAATACATTAACGTTACTTACCAACAGATCTGTGTTCTCCAGATACTTTTTCCAGAAAGTTCTGATCTTCCTTTGCCCGCCAATATCCCACACATTGAGTTTCATGCCGTGAGACGCCACACTTTTTATGTTGAAACCCTGACAAGGAAACAAATCAAAATTAAAGCTGCAAGCAGCGTTGGTCGGGCCCGCGTAATTGGCAGGAGCTAGTCCTAAGTGTCCCAATACTTTTGTCTACTTTTAGTCTGAAGTGTCCCAAGACTTTTGTCTAGTGTACCTACCTTGTCTGCATTGTGTGGGCACGTTGGTGCTTCCTGCTTTTAAGCAGCCATATTAAAAAAACAGCACCGCAGGAGCATCAGTGCAGCGGGTCTTAGAAGGGTCATAAAATCAAAACCGGAGCAGGTATCACAACTCTTTCACCAACTTTTAATCAGAAGGGTTCAATCTCTCTCCTGTGTTAGTTTGAAGCCAAAACAACAAACGCGCTCAGAGGAGATAATGTTTGAAGAAAAGAGACGTGTTTTTACATAAATGTTGTGTTGAAGGGGGAATAGCAAACTTCCTGTATATTTTTGCTGGGGGTTGTCAATTTATGAAATGTAGGTCTAAGTGAGACCTACGGAGAGGTTTTTGTTTCATGTCTCTCCGACCTTCCCAGTGGGAGTTACAGGCAGTTTTGTAATTTTTTTCTTCCGAGGAGCAGTTTTTTGTTCGTTTTATTAAAAAATTGCTGTAGAGCACAATTTTTAGATTTGGGGTTAGGTTTTTTCAATAGATCACAGTTTTAGCCAGTCCTGATGTGTGTGTTAAGTTTGGTGAGTTTTGAAGCATGTTAAGGGGGTCAAATTACAGCTCAAAGAGGCAAAAGTGACTGTTTTTAGTACTTTTTTGTCTTGAAGGGGGAATTGCCAACTTCCTGGTGATTTTAGCCCGAAGACATACAATTATGAGAACTAGGTCTAAGTCAGACCTACATAGAGGTTTTTGTTTCATGTCTCTCCGACCTTCCTAGTGGGAGTTACAGGCAGTCTGTTTTTTTTTTTTCCTAGGGGGCGCTAGAGCGCAATTTTTATCAAAAGACAATTTTCGCAGGTCCTGATGAGTGTGTCAAATATGGTGAGTTTTGAAGCATGTTGAGTGGGTCAAATTAGTGTTCAAAGAGGCGGCGGAATAATAATAATAATAATAATTAAAGCTGCAAGCAGCGTTGGACGGGCCCGCGTATTTGGCAGGTGCTAGTCCTAAGTGTCCCAATACTTTTGTGTAGTTTTAGTCTGAAGTGTCCCAAGACTTTTGTCTAGTGTACCTACCTAGTCTGCATAGTGTGGGCACGTTAGTGCTTATTGCTTTTAAGCAGCCATCTTGAAAAAACAGCACCGCAGGAGCATCAGTGCAGCGGGTCTTTGAAGGGTCATAAAATCAAAACCGGAGCAGGTATCACAAAACGGTTCTGTTATTCTATGCACAAGGGTTTAATAGCTCTCCTGTGTTATTTTGAAGGCGAAACGACAAACGCACTCAGAGGAGATAGATTTTGAAGGAAGGTGACCGGTTTTAACAAAAATGTTGTATTGAAGGGGGAATAGAAAACTTCCTGTTGATTTTTGCTGGGGGTTGTCAATTTATGAAATGTAGGTCTAAGTGAGACCTACATAGAGATTTTTGTTTCATGTCTCTCCGACCTTCCCAGTGGGAGTTACAGGCATTTTTGTAGTGTATGTCTTCCGAGGAGCAGTTTTTTATCAGTTTTATTGAAAAATTGCTGTAGAGTGCAATTTTAGAATTTGGGGTTAGGTTTTTTTATTACAGCACAGTTTTTGCCAGTCCTGATGTGTGTGTTCAGTTCGGTGAGTTTTGAAGCATGTTAAGGGGGTCAAATTACAGCGCAAAGAGGCAAAAGTGACTGTTTTTAGTACTTTTTTGTCTTGAAGGGGGAATTGCCAACTTCCTGGTGATTTTAGCCCGAAGACATACAATTATTTTGAACTAGGTCTAAGTCAGACCTACATAGAGGTTTTGGTTTCATGTCTCTCCGACCTTCCTAGTGGGAGTTACAGGCAGTCTGTTTTTTTTTTTTCCTAGGGGGGGCTAGAGCGCAATTTTGATTTTTGGGGTTCGTTTTTTTTATCAAAAGACAATTTTCGCAGGTCCTGATGAGTGTGTCAAATATGGTGAGTTTTGAAGCATGTTGAGTGGGTCAAATTAGTGTTCAAAGAGGCGGCGGAATAATAATAATAATAATAATTAAAGCTGCAAGCAGCGTTGGACGGGCCCGCGTATTTGGCAGGTGCTAGTCCTAAGTGTCCCAAGACTTTTGTCTAGTGTACCTACCTTGTCTGCATTGTGTGGGCACGTTGGTGCTTCCTGCTTTTGAGCAGCCATCTTAGAAAAACAGCACCGCAGGAGCATCAGTGCAGCGGGTCTTTGAAGGGTCATAAAATCAAAACCGGAGCAGGTATCACAAAACGCTTCTGTTAATCTATGCACAAGGGTTTAATCTCTCTCCTGTGTTAGTTTGAAGCCGAAAGGACAAACGCGCTCAGAGGAGATAGTTTTTGAAGGAAGGTGACCGGTTTTTCCAAAAAAATTGTTTTGAAGGGGGAATAGCAAACATCCTGTAGATTTTTGCTGGGGGTTGTGAATTTATGAAATGTAGGTCTAAGTAAGACCTACATAGAGGTATTTGTTTCATGTCTGTCCGACCTTCCCAGTGGTAGTAACAGGCAGTTTTGTAGTTGTTTTCTTCCGAGGAGCAGTTTTTTATCAGTTTTATTCAAAAATTGCTGTAGAGCGCAATTTTTGGATTTGGGGTTCGGTTTCTTTATTAGATGGCAATTTTTGCCAGTCCTGATGTGTGTGTTCAGTTCGGTGAGTTTTGAAGCATGTTAAGGGGGTCAAAATACAGCTCAAAGAGTCAAAAGTGACTGTTTTTAGTACTTTTTTGTCTTGAAGGGGGAATTGCCAACTTCCTGTAGATTTTAGCCCGAAGACATACAATTATGAGAACTAGGTCTAAGTCAGACCTACATAGAGGTTTTTGTTTCATGTCTCTCCGACCTTCCTAGTGGGAGTTACAGGCAGTCTGTTTTTTTTTTTTCCTAGGGGGCGCTAGAGCGCAATCTTGAGTTTTGAGGTTTGGTTTTTTGATAAAAAGTTTTGCCGTAAATTACTGATGTGTGTGTAAAATTTGGTGAGTTTTGAAGCATGTTAAGGGGGTCAAAGTAGTGCGCAAAGCTGCGGAAGAATAATAATAATAATTAAAGCTGCAAGCAGCGTTGTTCGGGCCCGCGTATTTGGCAGGTGCTAGTCCTAAGTGTCCCAATACTTTTGTCTACTTGTAGTCTGAAGTGTCCCAAGACTTTTGTCTAGTGTACCTACCTTGTCTGCATTGTGTGGGCACGCTGGTGCTTCCTGCTTTTGAGCAGCCATCTTACAGAAACAGCACCGCAGCAGCATGAGTGCAGCGGGTCTTTGAAGGGTCATAAAATCAAAACCGGAGCACTTAATTAAAAAAGGCTTCTGTTGTTGTATTCACAAGGGTTCAATGTCTGTCCTGTGTTATTTTGAAGGCGAAACGACAAACGCGCTCAGAGGAGTTCGTTTTTGAAGGAAGGTGACCGGTTGTTACAAAAATTATTTTTTGAAGGGGGAATAGCAAACATCCTGTAGATTTTTGCGGGGGGTTGTCAATTTATGAAATGTAGGTCTAAGTGAGACCTACATAGAGGTTTTTGTTTCATGTCTCTCCGACCTTCCCAGTGGGAGTTACAGGCAGTTTAGTAGTTTTTTTCTGCCGAGGATCAGTTTTTTGTCAGTTTTAGTAAAAAATTGCTGTAGAGCACAATTTTTAGATTTGGGGTTAGGTTTTTTCATTAGATCACAGTTTTAGCCAGTCCTGATGTGTGTGTAAAGTTTGGAGAGTTTTGAAGCATGTTAAGGGGGTGAAATTACAGCTCAAAGAGGCAAAAGTGACAGTTTTTAGTACTTTTTTGTCTTGAAGGGGGAATTGCCAACTTCCTGTTGATTTTAGCCCGAAGACATACAATTATGAGAACTAGGTCTAAGTCAGACCTACATAGAGGTTTTTGTTTCATATTTTTCCGACCTTCCTAGTGGGAGTTACAGGCAGTCTGTTTTTTTTTTTTCCTAGGGGGCGCTAGAGCGCAATTTTGATTTTTGGGGTTCGGTTTTTTTATCAAAAGACAATTTTCGCAGGTCCTGATGAGTGTGTCAAATATGGTGAGTTTTGAAGCATGTTGAGTGGGTCAAATTAGTGTTCAAAGAGGCGGCGGAAGAATAATAATAATAAGAAAGAATAATAAAACGAACGAATAACAATAGGTCCTTATGTCCCATTGCATAAGGACTCCCTGTGGGAGTCCTTTTGCAATGGGCCATGGCGGGCCCTAATAATAATAAAACCTTAGAATAACAATAGGTCCTTATGTCCCATTGCATAAGGACTCCCTGTGGGAGTCCTTTTGCAATGGGCCACTGCGGGCCCTAATAATAATAAAGAATAATAAAACCTTAGAATAACAATAGGTCCTTATGTCCCATTGCATAAGGACTCCCTGTGGGAGTCCTTTTGCAATGGGCCATGGCGGGCCCTAAAAATCATCATCACAACATCTCTGTGTGTGTGTCAGCAGCAGAGTAACAACGTGCAGGAAGGGATTAAAGAGTACGGTCACTGTGTTAATCTACTGCCGTTTTTCATAACAACACTTGTCACCGGGGCCGTCTAACAGCTAATGAACACATCCCAGGATCAGACGACAAGGATCAACTCCAATCTGTGTGTTTGTAAATCAGGTTTCATTTGGATTGTTGATTTTTTTGATGTTGTACTGTAACAGAAAACTAGTAATATTTGCATGTTGAAACCACACGTTTGGCTAATGTTTAGTGGATAGATGAGGCCTTGGCAATCATTTTGACTTGGGGGGCCAAATTTAGAAAAAAAATGTGTCTGGGGGCCGGTATATCTGATTTTTAGGAACATTAATACAAAAACTCATAATAATGTCTGATTGAATGCGAAAAACGTTATGACAGACCGCCTTAAAAAACGGAACGACATTTACATTTTTGTTTACTGAATGAGACGCCCAGAATGTACATGAAAATAAAGAATGTGGGATTCACTATATTAAAAATGAACGATAAAACCCTGATTATTGACAATATATCAGTGACGTGCGGTGAGGTTGATGGCTGGTGAGGCACTGACTTCATCACAGTCAGATTTACAAACATACAGGTAAAAGCCAATAAATTAGAATATTTTGAAAAACTTGATTTATTTCAGTAATTGCATTCAAAAGGTGTAACTTGTACATTATATTTATTCATTGCACACAGACTAATGCATTCAAATGTTTATTTCATTTAATTTTGATGATTTGAAATGGCAACAAATGAAAATCCAAAATTCCGTGTGTCACAAAATTGGAATATTACTTAAGGCTAATACAAAAAAGGGATTTTTAGAAATGTTGGCCAACTGAAAAGTATGAAAATGAAAAATATGAGCATGTACAATACTCAATACTTGGTTGGAGCTCCTTTTGCCTCAATTACTGCGTTAATGCGGCGTGGCATGGAGTCGATGAGTTTCTGGCACTGCTCAGGTGTTATGAGAGCCCAGGTTGCTCTGATAGTGGCCTTCAACTCTTCTGCGTTTTTGGGTCTGGCATTCTGCATCTTCCTTTTCACAATACCCCACAGATTTTCTATGGGGCTAAGGTCAGGGGAGTTGGCGGGCCAATTTAGAACAGAAATACCATGGTCCGTAAACCAGGCACGGGTAGATTTTGCGCTGTGTGCAGGCGCCAAGTCCTGTTGGAACTTGAAATCTCCATCTCCATAGAGCAGGTCAGCAGCAGGAAGCATGAAGTGCTCTAAAACCTGCTGGTAGACGGCTGCGTTGACCCTGGATCTCAGGAAACAGAGTGGACCGACACCAGCAGATGACATGGCACCCCAAACCATCACCCAACCATGCAAATTTTGCATTTCCTTTGGAAATCGAGGTCCCAGAGTCTGGAGGAAGACAGGAGAGGCACAGGATCCACGTTGCCTGAAGTCTAGTGTAAGGTTTCCACCATCAGTGATGGTTTGGGGTGCCATGTCATCTGCTGGTGTCGGTCCACTCTGTTTCCTGAGATCCAGGGTCAACGCAGCCGTCTACCAGCAAGTTTTAGAGCACTTCATGCTTCCTGCTGCTGACCTGCTCTATGGAGATGGAGATTTCAAGTTCCAACAGGACTTGGCGCCTGCACACAGCGCAAAATCTACCCGTGCCTGGTTTACGGACCATGGTATTTCTGTTCTAAATTGGCCCGCCAACTCCCCTGACCTTAGCCCCATAGAAAATCTGTGGGGTATTGTGAAAAGGAAGATGCAGAATGCCAGACCCAAAAACGCAGAAGAGTTGAAGGCCACTATCAGAGCAACCTGGGCTCTCATAACACCTGAGCAGTGCCAGAAACTCATCGACTCCATGCCACGCCGCATTAACGCAGTAATTGAGGCAAAAGGAGCTCCAACCAAGTATTGAGTATTGTACATGCTCATATTTTTCATTTTCATACTTTTCAGTTGGCCAACATTTCTAAAAATCCCTTTTTTGTATTAGCCTTAAGTAATATTCTAATTTTGTGACACACGGAATTTTGGATTTTCATTTGTTGCCACTTCAAATCATCAAAATTGAATGAAATAAACATTTGAATGCATCAGTCTGTGTGCAATGAATAAATATAATGTACAAGTTACACTTTTTGAATGCAATTACTGAAATAAATCAAGTTTTTCAAAATATTCTAATTTACTGGCTTTTACCTGTATGAACCCTAAAGAGTATCTTATTCACCATTTGATTGGCAGCAGTTAACGGGTTATGTTTAAAAGCTCATACCAGCATTCTTCCCTGCTTGGCACTCAGCATCAAGGGTTGGAATTGGGGGTTAAATCACCAAAAATGATTCCCAGGCGCGGCGCCGCTGCTGCCCACAGCTCCCCTCACCTCCCAGGGGGTGAACCAGGGGATGGGTCAAATGCAGAGGACACATTTTATTACACCTAGTGTGTGTGTGACAATCATTGCTACTTTAACTTAACTTTAACTTTACACATACAAACTGTAACACACAAAAAAGCACATTTAATAAAAAAAAACGTTATTATGGTCTTACCTTTACTTACAAATTAAGTCCATGCGCCGCAACTAAAGCCCTCCCTTAAGCTTTCCACGTGCAAGATTGAATCTATTTAAAAAAGTGTAACCGAGGGTTTATAAATGTCGCCTATACTGTATGAAACTACAAAATAACAAACACGGAGGCTCCAGTTTACACGAGGACCACTTTATTTACCTTCTTTCAAAAACCTCTGCAACGTGACATCACTTCCGCTCTTAGCGCCTTCAAAATAAGAGCTCAAGGCATATACTGTATAACAGCGCATAACAGGAACTTAACATCACAAAGAGCAAAGCCCATGAAAATAGGTTACAAAAGTTATTTAATAAGAAGCCAAAAAGTGCAAAAACAATAATGTTCGTGTTGGAGGAGTTGTGAATTAGATACACCTGCAGTCTGCAGGTGTACCTAATGTTGTGTCCCTGCAGTCATTCACAACTCCTCCAACACGAACATTATTGTTTTTGCACTTTTTGGCTTCTTATGAAATAATTTTTTTAAATAGATTCAATCTTGCACGTGGAAAGTTTAAGTGTGGGCTTTAGTTGATATAACAATTCTACGGCGGGGGTGCAGGAGGCGGGGTTACTGGAGCCTCAGCCAGTGCGTCTTTTGCAGCCGTTTTATGATCGCTCAGCACAAGAAATACTTTACACACATACAGTTGTTGACAAAATACACTATACATTATATACCTCAGCTAACTAAACTATGGAAATGTATAATATAATTCATATAGCAATACGGTCTCACTGCACAGCAGGCCAGCAGTTAGCCGAGTCCGCAATCCATGTTGAGGCACTGAGTGACGTGCCTCAACTGGCTGCTGATCCCCGCACCGTCTCTTCTCAGTATTTGAACGGCAAATGTGAAAATTCAGCGATTTTGAATAAAAATAATCTAAAACTGGTGAAGTTGAATGGAAAATAACTTTATAGTATAATCACTGGATACATATAACAATTTAAATTTTTTTTTTCTTTTTACATTTTTTTTCTTTCCATGATGGCAGGTGAGGCCCCACCTCACCTGCCTCTAGTGACTGCACGTCACTGCAATATATGAACGTCACAACCCCTCTCGATCGACATATTTTACAATCAAGTGAAACGCAACAAAAATGCAACAAACAGCGAAATATGAACGCAAAGGGTAAAAAATACACCCACCTACAATTTGATGGATAACTCGCTTTTAAATGATTATTATAGATATTTATTTCTATTTAAAAAATGGTCTGAATGTTTGATAATATATTTTTGCATAATTAAACAATATTTAAGTTAACATAATTTGCAATTACATGGAGTACATCTATTTTTTAAGAAATTTACAGTACTTTATTGATACATATTATTTGCAGGCTTTCGAGGGCCAAGTGGCGGGCCACATCTGGCCCCCGGGCCCTGAGTTTGACACCTGCGCTATAAACTGTGTTTTCCCGATTTCTCGATTAATTGAACAAAATAATCGCTATTTTATTTAATGACTAAAATATTCCTAGTTTTATTGTAATTTAATACCAATTAATAAATAATCCAAAAATCGGTTTGAATTGGGAATCGTGTTGAAACGAGAATCAATTCTCATACCTGCCAACTTTTGAAATCAGAAAAACCTAGTAGCCAGGGTCCAGGGGCCGCAGGCCCCGGTAGGTCCAGGACAAAGTCCTGGTGGGGGGTTCAGGCTTCGCCCCGCGACGCAAAATGATTATTAGCATTCAGACAGGTTAAAATGTTGCTAAAACCATCACTTTTTTATCAGTCACAGTGACTTTTCAAAACAAAAATATTACAGCAAAAATCATATGGGTTGATTGACATGTTTATTCTGTAAGCTAACTTCAATAGTTTGAAATTATTTTGACAGTTAATGCCAGTTATCCTGTCAACCTTTCACAAGACTTCAATTTGTTAATTGAAAGTATAAACACTTTTTACAGTAAACAAATGGTAAAACAGTACTAAACAATTCCATAAAAAAAAAAATTGGTGTCATTATTAACTTTCTGTCCAAGCTTGTATAATCTACTGCCTTGTTCAATTGTATAAAATATTCTGTGCCTAAAATTCACATTTCTATCACAATTATCATACTGTAAACATGGTAAGCTAACTTCATTAAAATTAATAATCCTGTCAATGGCATGGAATTACAATTCAAATGTAGTTTTTTTTGTAAGCCTTTCAAAAGAATTCAAAATATGAAAAATTAATGAAAATGAATTTAAGCCATCAGACACTTGAAAAGTGGCACATCACATCTCTAATGTAATCATTTGAACTTTTCAACAGAAATAGCACTGCAAAAATATTAAGGACATACTTCTGTATTTTGGTAGTTATGCTGTCAACATTTAACAAGATTTCTTCAACTTGGACTTGAAAGCATAAATAGTAGAAACACTTAACAGTATAACAGTACTAAACAATTCCAATAGATAACATTGGTGTCATTACCTTTTTGTGGCTAAAATCCGAAAAACGTTGAAAGTTTTCCACTTGTATCGCTAGCAACGGCATTAGACTTGTGTTTTTTTGTCCCAACGTGGTCTTTTACATCGCTAATTCCTCCGTGTCCGATCGAAAAATCTTGTCTGCACAAGGTGCAATTCGCGTAGTTTTCACCCTTTTTGGAACGGATAATTATTCCCGGATAGGCTTTTGAATATTCTTCACGGAATGACTGCAGTTTTCTTTTCGGTTTAAGACTCGTATGCGATTTTTCTCCGGCTGATTCCATGATCGTTCGCTCGTTTGGAAACAATGGCAACAGGTGCCTCGTGCTTGGCAGCGGTGCTATAAATAGCCTCGCGGAATGGCTCGATAGGAAGTTACGGGAAGCAGGTCGAATGTCATTGTTGTTACGCGATTTCGTGAATAAAACTTTTTAAAAAAAGATATTTTTTTAATTAATGAAAAACCGTATTTTTTATCACTGCAACCGTAACCCAGAATAGGTTGATGAAAACCGTACTAATTACGGGAAAACCGGAGTAGTTGGCAGGTATGCATATTATTTGCAGGCTTTCGAGGGCCAAGTGGCGGGCCACATCTGGCCCCCGGGCCCTGAGTTTGACACCTGTGCTATAAACTGTGTTTTCCCGATTTCTCGATTAATTGAACAAAATAATCGCTATATTATTTAATGACTAAAATATTCCTAGTTTTATTATAATTTTCATACCAATTAATAAATAATCCAAAAATCGGTTTGAATTGGGAATCGTGTTGAAACGAGAATCAATTTTGAAGCAAATCGTCACCCCAAATATGGGAATCAAATTGAATCATGACCTGAGAGATTCTCTTCCCTAATAGATATGGATGGATGTATGGACAGCCAGACAAACATAGACACTAGAGATGCGCGGATAGGCAATTATTTCACCCGCAACCGCATCAGAAAGTCGTCAACCATCCGCCATCCACCCGATCTAACATTTAATCAACCGCATCCGCCCGCACCCGCCCGTTGTTATATATCTAATATAGATGATGCAAGGCATTAGTGAGGTTATAAAGCTTTTGCCTGTTAAAGAAAGGAGACTGATCCAATGCAGCACAGACATTCGCGTGCCACGCTGTCACGGCCCAGACGCACACCAGTGCGCAATCATATGGGAGCCGCGCTGAGCGCACCTCCAAGCGCGTCTCGCTGCCGGCGACGGCCGGGTATGGGCCCGACGCTCCAGCGCCATCCATTTTCAGGGCTAGTTGATTCTGCAGGTAGGTTGTTGCACACTCCTTAGCGGGTTCCGACTTCCATGGCCACCGTCCTGCTGTCTATATCAACCAGGGTGAGCCCCACCCCTTTCGTGAGCGCACTGCGCGCGGAGTGACCCCTGTTACGCGCCCCCGGCAACAGGGGTGGCGGGCAGGTAAGCTGCGCGGGCGGAGCGCGCGGAGTGACCCCTGTTACGAGCCCCCGGCCACGGGGGTGGCGGGCAGGTAAGCTGCTTACCTGCTGCGCGTGACGCCGGCCGCGGCGAAGGCGGACGAGGCGGGGTGTCGGTGCGGTGGGCGCGGTGGTGACCCTGGACGTGCGTCGGGCCCTTCTCGCGGATCGCCTCAGCTACGGCTCCCGGTGGGGCCCTCTCGGGGGAAGGGGCCTCGGTCCCGGACCCCGGCGAGGCGTCCCTTCTCCGCTCCGTAAAAGTGTCCATCTCTTTTTTTTTTCTTCTTCTGTTGTGGCATATGCTGCAGGTGCCTGCTCGTTTTTCGTATGTGGGTAACAACATTTAACTATGTATTTATATTTCAGAATCAGAATCAGAATCAGCTTTATTGTCATTACGCAAGGTAACGAGATTGAGGCCATTCCATACAGTGCGATGTGTGCATGCTAGAAAAACAATGTGCAAATATATAAAAATATTAAAAAAAATATAAAAAATGTAGAAGTGCAATGAATATGGTGTGAAATGAATATATACATGAAAAAAAAAAAAAAACAGGGTGGTTGGTGGAATGGGTTATTGCACCGAAGAGAAGGCAGTTATGAGGGACAATGGGGCAGTCCGTTCAGGATGGTTATGGCCCTGGGGAAGAAGCTGTTCTTTAGCCTGTTTGTTTTGGTTTTAATGCATTTCCCAATTGGTTTAACTGCCACCCGCCTGAATCTATTTAAAATCTTTTTTTTTTTTATTTCAACCGCCCGACCCGACCCGCGGATAAAATCTAATTTTTTAAAATTTCATCCGCCCGATCCGCGGATAATCCGCGGACTCCGCGGTTGTGCCCGCAAACCGCGCATCTCTAATAGACACATACATAGACATCAGGTGTCCAATTGAAAAAAGGTAAATAAAACAGTTTAGTCCAGTGTGACGTTACCATAGTTACACATCTGTAAAGAAGCCTCAGTGACTTGTGTAAGGATGGATGTCTCCCTCATTCATAGTGAAAGCAACTTGTCAAACTGAAGCATCTATCAAATATTAGTGCATGTCTCCCCCCTAATGATCATCATATTGTGTTTGTCACATCACCTGTGTAGGTGTGATGGTGTTGACGTCCTCAGAGGCCAGGCTCTTCAGTAGGGTGGTCTTACCGGCATTGTCCAAACCCAGAAGAACTATTCTGACTTCCTGCTCGCTGGAGCCCTTCAGTTTCTCAATGACGGAGAGTAAGCCCTGCATGGAGGACTGTGTGTCAGTCAGTCATCACAGTTTCGTTTGGTAGGGATGACCAAAAGATGACATCACGCCCCCTGAGAACCAGTGTAGTCTGCAGTGGACATTTGTTTTTTTTGGTCTATATCTTTTACAAAACCCAAAACCAGTGAAGTTGGCACCTTGTGTAATTCGTAAATAAAAACAGAATACAATGATTTGCAAATCCTTTTCAACTTTTATTCAATTAAATAGACTGCAAAGCATACTTGCCAACCTTGAGACCTCCGATTTCGGGAGGTGGGGGGTTGGGGTGGGGGGCTTGGTCGGGGGTGGGGCGGGGGGCGTGGTTGGGGGCGTGGTTACGATATATATATATATATATATATAAGAAATACTTGACTTTCAGTGAATTGTAGCTATATATATATATATATATATATATATATATATATATATATATATATATATTTTATTACATATATATGTAATAAAATATTTATATATATATATATATATATATATATATATATATATATAAAGAAATACTTGAATTTCAGTGTTCATTTATTTACACATATACACACACATAACACTCATCTACTCATTGAGTTAAGGGTTGAATTGTCCATCCTTGTTCTATTCTCTGTCACTATTTCAGAACACACACATTATACAAATATACATTATAAAATCAATAAGAAAACGGGAGCTCTAATTTGGGAGTCTGAATTAGGATCAGAAGTTCCTATATAAACATTGCGCACTCACGTCGCCTTTTTTGTATTGATTACTGCAGCTGTGCATTAGATTCATTCACAAATACAAACTACAACTCACAAACACTTTAGAGTTAGGCTCCACCATCAGAATGTGTACTTAAACTTATAAAGATCACATGGATATTATTCAGTGAGTTGGTTCACCAAAACTAACCTGTTATACAGGAGGAAAAAGCACACGGGACGTTTCAATTGTTCACAGACTGGTCGCGCTCATCAGAATGACAAGACACTTCCGGTCTGCAGGTGATATCATTCAATTGGGAAGAAACGCCCTACTGCCCCCTACTGACCAATGTGAATACTGATAAATGTGTAATGACAGCTCCAAAAACGAATTCAAACCACAAAATAAAATAAATAAATCAACACAAAAAGGTGACACATTATGGGTGGGTCACATATGCATGTACAGTAGATGGCAGTATTGTCCTGTTTAAAAGTGTCACAACATGCTGTTTACGGCAATGTGGTGAACAGGCTGTCAACACGTCACTCAGGTCCGCATGGAGCTGGAGGGGGCGTGGCCTCCAGCTCCGCCTGAATTTCGGGAGATTTTCGGGAGAAAATTTGTCCCGGGAGGTTTTCGGGAGAGGCGCTGAATTTCGGGAGTCTCCCGGAAAATCCGGGAGGGTTGGCAAGTATGCTGCAAAGAATGTTCGAAATGAGAAACTTGTTTTTTTCTGTGCAAATAATCATTAACTTAGAATTTAATGGCAGCAACACGTGCCAAAGTAGTTGGGAAAGGGCATGATCACCACTGTGTTACATGGCCTTTCCTTTTAACAACACTCAGTAAACGTTTGGGAACTGAGGAGACACATTTTTGAAGTTTTTCAAGTGGAATTCCTTCCCATTCTTGCTTGATGTACAGCTTAAGTTGTTCAACAGTCCGGGGGTCTCCGTTGTGCTATTTTAGGCTTCATAATGCGCCACACATTTTCAATGGGAGACAGGTCTGGACTACAGGCAGGCCAGTCTAGTACCCGCACTCTTTTACTATGAAGCCACGCTGTTGTAATACGTGCAGAATGTGGCTTGGCGTTGTCTTGCTGAAATAAGCAGGGGCGTCCATGAAAAAGACGTTGCTTGGATAGCAACATATGTTGCTCCAAAACCTGTATGTACCTTTCAGCATTAATGGCGCCTTCACAGATGTGTAAGTTACCCATGTCTTGGGCACTAATACACCCCCATACCATCACACATGCTGGCTTTTCAACTTTGCACCTATAAAAGTCCGGATGGTTCTTTTCCTTTTTGGTCCGGAAGACATGACGTCCACAGTTTCCAAAAACAATTTGGAATGTGGACTCGTCGGACCACAGAACACTTTTTCACTTTGCATCAGTCCATCTTAGATGAGCTCAGGCCCAGCGAAGCCGGTGGCGTTTCTGGGTGTTGTTGATAAATGGCTTTCGCTTTGCATAGTAGAGATTTAACTTGCACTTACAGCTGTAGCAACAAACTGTAGTTACTGACAGTGGTTTTCTGAAGTGCTCCTGAGTCCATGTGGTGATGCAAGCCTGTTGGTTGGTTGGTTTTTGGTGATTTCTCCAGATTCTCTGAATCTTTTGATATTACAGACCTTAAATTCCTTGCAATAGCTCGTTGAGAAATTAAGTGTTTGATGAGCATTCCTCAACTTTCTCAGTTTTGTTGTCACTTGTGCCAGCTTTTTTTGAAACATGTTGCAGGCATCAAATTCCAAATGAGCTAATTGTTGGAATAATTGTTTGTAAGTTATCACAAAAGAAACGTATTATGAATGCTGTCTTTCGAGGCCTAACAAGAGGAAGAAGGCTCGTAAAACTCCACTGTGATTTCAACACGGACAGATGGCAGGATCTGCTCAACTCCCAGAGGAACTCTCTTTGAAGTGTTAAACGAACTCTCTCTGAAGTATTTCACAAACTCTCTTCCAACTGTTTGGTGACCGAGGTCAACGCTGTTTATGACCCGCTGCCCTCTTAAAGTCACTGTGGTCAGGAGACGGGAGGGGTTATCCATTGTCCTCCAACACCTGCCCCAGCTGGATCCAGGAAGAGCCCAAGCCCGAGAAATCCTCTTCTTGGACTTCAAAGCGACCGAAAACAATGACTGTTTTAAATACCTCCCAATCCTGCTGTGACATATGTTGGTGCGTGAACATTGAACATCTGAATAAAGGAGTAGACGAAAACCTTCTTCGTCAGAGCGTGGTGCAGGACTGTGCAGAGAGTGCAGTGGCCATGTCTCTCCTCAATATTGAGTCCAAATTGAATTCTGTCTCTGTTTGATTCCTTGCCTTTTGTCTTGTTTAATAGATGTCCTGTGTTTGAACGTGACACTAATATTTGCAAAAAATAAAGTTTTCCAGTTCGAATGTTAATATTCCATTGAATATAGGTTGAAAATAATTTGGAAATCATTGTATTCTGTTTTTATTTATGGTTTTGGGTTTTTTAATACACATTTTGGTAAAAAAAAAGAAAAAGAAAAGGGCCCTTTTATGCAAAACGCAAATGTCCACTACAGAGGATGCTGGTTCTCAGGAAGATGTAGTGAAAAAGACAATTAAAACATGTTTGTCAAATGAATGCATTGCTGTGTCAAAACACCAGAATAAAACCAAATTAAGTTAAAAGTTGGGATGATTTGAGGTCAAAGCTCCCCTGACACACGTCTGATCCCTGTTCTGTAAAACCTAATCTGAGGCTTCATTTAGAACCGGGCCTCCATTCATATAATGGTGCACTATGTAATGTGATTAAAGACTGCACACACAAACACTGTTGCTTTAAATTGTGATAGTAACAGTATCGAACAAGTACACCAGTCAGGTCTTTTTTTCACAAATTTAAACTAATATGAAGAAAAAGTTTCATTGTATACATTGGATCGGTGCACGTACCTTCTGAGCTTCTCCCATGGTGGCGAGTATCCTTGTGCTTCTTTGGAGGTACGATGCTACATCCTCCAATGAGGCTCACACAGGTGCGTTAGTTATGCACAAAAGCAGCCTCGTTTCTCGCCCTCGTCCCGCTCAGGAAGCAGTTACGTCTACCTGGTCACCGGTTGCTCGCAACCATGGGTGTGGGGATAGCAAGCAGGAAGAAGGGGGAAGGCGACAGAGACCGGGATTAGCTGGCCGGAATTAGCCCCGGTTGTCCATGCATAGGACGCTTACTCCGTCTATTTACCCTCCCCCGCTTCTTCAGTTCATCGCTCCATCTCCACTCCACAGTGGCTTTACCTGGATTATCCCCTTAGCCACCTGCTACTGGAGGAAACAGAGTAAACACTCGCACACATGCACATTATTGCCCGGGTGGGACGCCCCGCCATATGGCCGAGGGCAGGGAAATGCTGCTAATGCAGAAAGGCAAAGATGAGGATCAACAGTGTGCATGAACACATAAACCCTGACAGGATTATATCACTGAACTTATTCCTGACTTGATGCACAAACAGCGTCATATCACGTCCATCTATACCAAAGCTGCTCTGGGAGCATTCAGCGGGATTAGTTTCGGCACGGCTGGTCTGTGTCTGGATTACAATATTTCGTGGTTTCTTTTGCTCAGCGGGTGTGGCCAGTGCTGCGTTACACAACGGGTGCAGCCGAGGCGGCCCTAATGCACGGGCTTACCTGGGCTGAAGCCCAAGGGCCCCCACCTTATCAGGGGCCCACCATTTTGACGGCGGATCGCAATGACTGGTGTTCATAAGCAGTGTTGGGTTAGTTACTGAAAACCAGTAACTAGTTACAGTTACTAGTTACTTTATTTCAAAAGTAACTCAGTTACTAACTCAGTTATTTACACCAAAAAGTAATGCGTTACTGTGAAAAGTAACTATTTAGTTACTTCTTTCCCCCCCCCTTTTTAAGCCTCCCATTAATGCCCTTTTAGCCTTCATTTCAGTACTGTTATTGCACTGGAGAATAATACAATGTGTTGATCAACTTGACATACATTTGCATCACTCAACTCTGCTAAGCAATGTGGTCTACATACAACACACAAAGACAAAGATATGTTTCAAAGGGCCAATTTATTTCAGGCCAGAACAAATTGACAAAACTATTTTAAATAGCTGCAACATAATGGCACTTTAACTTTAACTTTAAGTAGATAGGATCTTTGATCCAAGACACAACTTACATTTAACTAAAATGTTATTTTCTTTGTGCTCGACAAAAGAAAAGTATTGAGAATGTCTCCATGTTAAAAAAAAACTCGACTTCTGGCTTCGCCATGATGTCGCGTATGTGTGTGTGTGTGTGTGGCCCTTTAAGATATGACAGCGTGTGAGGTGAGTGACGTCAGTGAGTGAGTGGGCGAGAGAGGTGAGAGAGCGGCAACAGTGAGTGCGTGCAGGTGCTCTAGCATGGTGGATGGCTGCGTCCAATAAAGTCACAAAGTTGCAACAAACCGCCCGTCTTGTCATTCACCTTCAGCTGTAAAGACCCACTTCCGGGTAAAGTGAAGGTTGTTAGCCCCGAAGACGTACATAGGCCCTGGAGGAACGTCTCCCTTGCGCTCCTCAACTGCGGTATGGTAGTCTTCCCCGCCCCCACCCACACAAAGCACGCCTTTTCTTTTCCACCGCTGCAATAAAACACACTCAGATCTTCTGTTTCTATCCGATACTACATGAAAAATAACGTAAAATAACGCAGTAACGCATCATGTAGTAACGGTAACTGAGTTACTGAATATAAAAAATAACGCGTTAGATTACTAGTTACCGCCGAAACTAACGGCGTTACAGTAACGCGTTACTTTGTAACGCGTTAGTCCCAACACTGTTCATAAGTGCCAATCACAAACAGCTCAGCTTCATCCAGCGATCGTGTACTCTCTCTCTTGGCTCCGTGGTTTTTTCCTACTGCCCCGAGTGAGGCTCGAGCCACAATACCTGTGCATACCTGCCAACTTTTGAAATCAGAAAAACCTAGTAGCCAGGGTCTAGGGGCCGCAGACAGGTTAAAATGTTGCTAAAACCATCACTTTTCTATCAGTCACAGTGACTTTTCAAAACAAAAATATTACAGCAAAAATCATATGGGTTGATTGACATGTTTATTCTGTAAGATAACTTCAATAGTTTGAAATTATTTTGACAGTTAATGCCAGTTATCCTGTCAACCTTTCACAAGACTTCAATTTGTTAATTGAAAGTATAAACAGTATAAACACTTTTTACAGTAAACAAATGGTAAAACAGTACTAAACAATTCCATTAAAAAAAAAATTGGTGTCATTATTAACTTTCTGTCCAAGCTTGTATAATCTACTGCCTTGTTCAATTGTAAAAAATATTCTGTGCCTAAAATTCACATTTCTATCACAATTATCATACTGTAAACATGGTAAGCTAATTTCATTAAAATTAATAGTCCTGTCAATAGCATGGAATTACAATTCAAATGTAGTTTTTTTGTAAGCCTTTTAAAAGAATTCAAAATATGAAAAATTAATGAAAATTAATTTAAGCCATCAGACACTTGAAAAGTGGCACATCACATCTCTAATGTAATCATTTGAACTTTTCAACAGAAATAGCACTGCAAAAATATTAAGGACATACTTCTGTATTTTGGTAGTTATGCTGTCAACATTTAACAAGATTTCTTCAACTTGGACTTGAAAGCATAAATAGTATAAACACTTTTAACAGTATAACAGTACTAAACAATTCCAATAGATAACATTGGTGTCATTACCTTTTTGTGGCTAAAATCCGAAAAACGTTGAAAGTTTTCCACTTGTATCGCTAGCAACGGCATTAGACTTGTGTTTTTTTGTCCCAACGTGGTCTTTTACATCGCTAATTCCTCCGTGTCCGATCGAAAAATCTTGTCTGCACAAGGTGCAATTCGCGTAGTTTTCACCCTTTTTGGAAGGGATAATTATTCCCGGATAGGCTTTTGAATATTCTTCACGGAATGACTGCAGTTTTCTTTTCGGTTTAAGACTCGTTTGCGATTTTTCTCCGGCTGATTCCATGATCGTTCGCTCGTTTGGAAACAATGGCAACATGTGCCTCGTGCTTGGCAGCGGTGCTATAAATAGCCTCGCGCATGGCATTCGGAATGGCTCGATAGGAAGTTACGGGAAGCAGTGTCGATTGTCATTGTTGTTACGCGATTTCGTGAATAAAACTTTTTTTTAAATATTTTTTTTTAATTAATGAAAAGCCGTATTTTTTATCACTGCAACCGTAACCCGGAATAGGTTGATGAAAACCGTACTAATTACGGGAAAACCGGAGTAGTTGGCAGGTATGCCTGTGTGAGAGACCAGCGTACTACTATTGAGCTAAAACACAGGCCGTTTTTTAAATTGGTAATATTTTTTAATTGTTGTTCTTTTGAGTGAAATCATGATTTTTTTTTTTCAAACTGTGTTTTCAAGCTGGGGAAGGTGTTGACTTTAAAAGCCCCCCACCCCCAATCAGCCATGGGAAACATTCACCTGCACTAAATCATGTAAAAATGTGAGATGTGCTGATCGATTTTGCACTGATCAGACGATCGAACGATATTTGTGAAAAAGTATGTGATCGCTTTTGTCGGGTAATGCAGTGTGTCTTAACCAGAGGTGGGTAGTAACGCGCTACATTTACTCCGTTACATCTACTTGAGTAACTTTTGGGATAAATTGTACTTCTAAGAGTAGTTTTAATGCAACATACTTTTACTTTTACTTGAGTATATTTATAGAGAAGGAACGCTACTTTTACTCCGCTACTTTTATCTACATTCAGCTCGCTACTCGCTACTAATTGTTATCGATCTGTTAATGCACGCTTTGTTTGTTTTGGTCTGTCAGACAGACCTTCATAGTGCCTGCGTTTCAACAAATACAGTCACTGGTGACGTTCACTCCGTTCCACCAATCAGATGCAGTCACTGGTGACATTGGACCAATCAAACAGAGCCAGGGGTCACATGACCTGACTTAAACAAGTTGAAAAACGTATTCGGGTGTTACCATTTAGTGGTCAATCGTACGGAATATATACTGTACTGTGCAATCTACTAATACAAGTTCCAATCAATCAATCAAAAGTGTGAAGGAAAAAAGACCATTTTTTATTTCAACCGTACATCCCGTCAAAAGCCTAAAGACTGACTGCACAGTTCCTGTCTTCACAATAAAAGTGCCGCTCCATCGCGCCTGCGCTTTCAAAATAAGAGTCTCCGAAAGCCAGCGCAAACAAGCTAACAAGCTAGCAAGCTACGGAGTTTGCCGCCAAAGTATTTCTTGTAAAGTGTATAAAAACGAACATGGAAGCTGGACAAATAAGAAGCCAAAAACCAACCACTTTCATGTGGTATTAGACAGAAAAGAGGAACTTTTTTTCTCCTCCATTTGAAAACGTGGACGTTATCATCACTACTGTCTGATTACAATCAATGCAAGTCATCAGAATCAGGTAATACACAAACTTATATTCTTGTTTTATATATGTGTATATATATATATATATATTTGTATATATATATTAATATATATATATATATATATATATACATATATATATATATATATATATATATGTGTGTGTATATGTTACTCATCAGTTACTCAGTACTTGAGTAGTTTTTTCACAACATACTTTTTACTTTTACTCAAGTAAATATTTAGGTGACTACTCCTTACTTTTACTTGAGTAATAAATATCTAAAGTAACAGTACTCTTACTTGAGTACAATTTCTGGCTACTCTACCCACCTCTGGTCTTAACCATAAGGCCGGGGCCCATTGATGCGCAGTACTCAGTTGTAATTAGGGTTGTCTCAATACCAATATTTTGGTACCGGTACCAAAATGTAATTTGATACTTTTCTAAATAAAGTGGACCACAGAAAAATGGCATTAATGGCTTTATTTTGACAAAAAAAATCTTAGGGTACATTAAACATATGTTTCTTATTGCAATCCAAGAACACTGTTGTCCTTATATAAAATAGTGAACATTAGTTTTGGAGGATACCACAAATGTAGGTATCGATCCGATACCAAGTAGTTACAGAATCATACATTGATCATAATTAAAGTGTGAATCCAGGGACGTATTTCCTGAGTTTATGAATATAATATGAATTTTCTTTTAAAAAGTAAAAAGATTTTGTGATGATAAACAATATCGATGTAATCATAGTAGTATGGACTAGATACGCTTCTGTACTTGGTATCATTACAGTGGATGACAGGTGTAGATCCACCCATGGCGTTTGTTTACATTGTGACACCAATGAGCTATTGTATCCTCCTATGGTGTGTAGTGAAGCATGTTTAGCTATTCCTGCAGGGATGATACTTGTAAGAAACTTACTTTATTTGTCGCCATGGATTGATTGATTGAGACTTTTATTAGTAGATTGCACAGTACAGTACATATTCCGTACAATTGACCACTAAATGGTAACACCTGAATACGTTTTTCAACTTGTTTAAGTCGGGGTCCACGTTAATCATCCATCCATCCATCCATTTTCTACCGCATGTCCCTTTTTTGGGGTTGCGGGGGGTCGCTGGAGCCTATCTCAGCTGCATTCGGGCGGTAGGTGGGGTACACCCTGGCCAAGTGGCCACCTCGTCACAGGGCCAACACAGATAGACAGACAACATTCACACACTAGGGACCATTTAGTGTTGCCAATCAGCCACTTCATGGTAATTCATGGAGGCGAGGATTAGTGATTTAGAAGTAGCTAAAACACTGCCGATTGCGGATGGACATTAGCCGCTAACTAGCTAGCCATATTTTAAAGCACCGCTTTCTTTGGGTGTTTCAGTGTTATAGCTTCACTTATATCGTTAGTTTTTAAGCCAAAATGCGTCCATTCTCCCTTTTCTGTCTACACACTGTGTCTGCTTGTAAGTACTCCGTGATTGTGCGCTGCCGAAAATGCTCCTCTGCTCGTAAAAACCCGCAATGACACGACGTGACGACGCGCCGTCATGCGTGTAAAAAAACAAATATGGCGAACCGGTACTTTTCTAACAGAGTATAGTACCGTTTTTGATTCATTAGCACCGGTATACCGTACAAGCCTAGTTGTAATATACTTTTCCAACACTGGTGGAAGTAAAGACAATCTCAAACTGACAGAAGGAGTCTGGAGCTAAAGTCATCGAGAAGTTTCTTAAGTACAAGAATTATGACTAAAGTGGAAAAAGCTGTTGTGGAGGTTGCCCTCCAGGGGGTTCTTCGGACCACCAAGCACCGACATGATAGCCCGGTTCAGGTTCACAATACAGTTTTATTTTGCAATAAAGTCTGTGGCTTGCTTTCCAGCAATTGTCTTTTGTGTCCGTGTCAGGCTCGCTCTCGCTCTTACTCCAGCTCCAACAACTCTCGCCTCCCGGCTGCTGCCTTTTAACAGAGCGACAGGTGATTAGATAACCAGGCCCAGGTGGGCCATCTACGCACCTGTCGCTGATTTCGAAGCCGGTCCTGGCACGTCCCGCTTCGCTGCAAGCCTGCAGGCCACGCCCCCCTCAATTGTATTATTATTGTTATTATTACTTATTATAATTTAGTTTTTTAAATTATTATTTCTTTCAGCACTGGGTAATTGTATGTGCGGTAAATACATTTTTCATCAGTTATTTATGAGTCCATTCTTTTGCAGTACCATATCATTTCATCATCAAGGTTCATCCTGTTAAACTGTAAGTAGGTTAGATATACATTTTTTACTATGATAAAATACCTGTCAAAACTTTTTAAAGCATTTTGTACGCACTTGTATACTGCCCACTTGTGGCGAAAATTCGAAAAAGCAGTATGCATAAACTCCAGGTGGCATACAGTGCATCCGAAAAGTATTCACAGTGCTTTACTTTTTCCACATTTTCTTATGTTACAGCCTTATTCCAAAATTGAATACATACATTTTGTCTACATAATCACAATGTGAATGTTTTTTCTTACATTTTTCCGTCAATTTATTATTAAAAAAAAAAAAAAATTAAAAAAATAAATAAATAATAATATATATATATATATATATATATATATATATATATATATATATATATATATATATATATATATATATATATATATATATATATATTATTTTTTATTTTTTTATTTTTATTTTTTTAATAATAAATTGACGGAAAAATGTAAATATATATAAATATATATATATATATATACATACAGCATATCACATGTACATAAGTATTCACAGCGTTTGCTCAGTACTTTGTTGATGCACCTTTGGCAGCAATTACAGCCTCAAGTCTTCTTGAATATGATGCCACAAGCTTGGCACACCTATTTATGGACAGTTTCGCCCATTCTTCTTTGCAGCACCTCTCAAACTCAATCAGTTTGGATGGATTCACATGTTGCACAATGAGATGTAAACATGGGATTATGTGTACATTCCTGTAACGTTCTGTTTGTAAAATATATCTTTATTAGTATTTCTTTAATATAATAACATCATTTTATGATTACGGTTCGGGTTCGGTGAATGCGCATATGAAACTGGTGGGGTTCTGTACCTCCAACAAGGTTAAGAACCACTGGTCTCGTCAGAGAGGTGACCAAGAACCTAATGGTCACTCTGTCAGATCTACAGCATTCCTCTGTGGAGAGAGAAGAACCTTCCAGAAGGACAACCATCTCTGCAGCAATCTACCAATCAGGGCTGAATGGTAAAATGGCCAGACGGAAGCCATTTCTTAGAAAAAAGTTTGCCAACATGGACCTGAAAGACTCTCAGACCAAGAGAAACAAAATTCTCTGGTCTGATGAGACAAAGATTGAACTCTTTGGCGTAAATGCCAGGCATCATGTTTGGAGTAAACCAGGCACCGCTCATCACCAGGCCAATACCATCCCTCCAGTGAAGCATGGTGGTGGCAGCATCATGGTGTGGGGGTGGTTTTCAGCGACAGGAACCGAGAGACTTGTCATGATAAAGGGAAAGAGGAATGCAGCAATATACAGAGACGTCCTGGATGACAACCAACGCTTCTCATCCAACCTGATGGAGCTTGAGAGGTTCTGCAAAAAGGAATGGGCGAAACTGCCCAAAGATAGGTGTGCCAAGCTTGTGGCATCGTATTCAAAAAGACTTGAGGCTGTAACTGCTGACAAAAGTGCATCAACCAAGTATCATACCTGCCAACTTTTGAAATCAGAAAAACCTAGTAGCCAGGGTCCAGGGGCCGCAGGCCCCGGTAGGTCCAGGACAAAGTCCTGGTGGGGGGTTCCGGTTCGCCCCCCCGACGCAAAATGATTATTAGCATTCAGACAGGTTAAAATGTTGCTAAAACCATCACTTTTCTATCAGTCACAGTGACTTTTCAAAACAAAAATATTACAGCAAAAATCATATGGGTTGATTGACATGTTTATTCTGTAAGCTAACTTCAATAGTTTGAAATTATTTTGACAGTTAATGCCAGTTATCCTGTCAACCTTTCACAAGACTTCAATTTGTTAATTGAAAGTATAAACAGTATAAACACTTTTTACAGTAAACAAATGGTAAAACAGTACTAAACAATTCCATTAAAAAAAAAATTGGTGTCATTATTAACTTTCTGTCCAAGCTTGTATAATCTACTGCCTTGTTCAATTGTAAAAAATATTCTGTGCCTAAAATTCACATTTCTATCACAATTATCATACTGTAAACATGGTAAGCTAACTTCATTAAAATTAATAGTACTGTCAATAGCATGGAATTACAATTCAAATGTAGTTTTTTTGGAAGCCTTTCAAAAGAATTCAAAATATGAAAAATTAATGAAAATTAATTTAAGCCTTCAGACACTTGAAAAGTGGCACATCACATCTCTAATGTACCGTATTTTCCGCACTATTAGCCGCACCTAAAAACCACACATTTACTCAAAAGCTGACAGTGCGGCTTATAACCCGGTGCGCTTTATATATGGATTAATATTAAGATTCATTTTCATAAAGTTTCGGTAAACAGCCGCCATCTTTTTTCCCCGTAGAAGAGGAAGTGCTTCTTCTTCTACGGCAAGCAACCGCCAAGGTAAGCACCCGCCCCCATAGAACAGGAAGCGCTTCTTCTTCTACTGTAAGCAACCACCCGCCCCCGTAGAAGAAGAAGAAGGGCGCGGATATTACGTTTCATTTCCTTTGTGTGTTTACATCTGTAAAGACCACAAAATGGCTCCTACTAAGCGACAGGTTTCCGGTTCATGAAAAGACGCAATCTCTCCATCCGCACACGGACTACTATTTCACAGCAACTGCCTAAAGACTTTCAAGAAAAGCTGGCTACTTTCCGTGCATATTGTAAAAACAAGATAGCTGAAAAAAAGATCCGGCCAGAGAACATTATCAACATGGACGAGGTTCCACTGACTTTTGATATTCCTGTGAACCGCACTGTGGATACAACGGGAGCACGTACGGTGAATATTCGCACCACAGGGAATGAGAAGTCATCCTTCACTGTGGTTCCAGCTTGCCATGCTAATGGCCAGAAACTTCCACCCATGGTGATATTCAAAAGGAAGACCTTGCCAAAAGAGACCTTTCCAGCCGGCGTCATCATAAAAGCTAACTCGAAGGGATGGATGGATGAAGAAAAGATGAGCGAGTGGTTAAGGTAAGTTTACGCGAAGAGGCCGGGTGGCTTTTTTCACGCAGCTCCGTCCATGTTGATATACGACTCCATGCGCGCCCACATCACGCTGGTTTTTAATATATTATTAAAGTTTGACTGACCTATCTGACTGTTTTTTTGACATTCCTTTAGCGCAGTTAGATGCGGCTTATAACACGGGGCGGCTTATAGGTGGACAAAGTTTTGAAATATGCCGTTCGTTGAAGGCGCGGCTTATAACCCAGGGCGGCTTATGGTGCGGAAAATACGGTAATCATTTTAACTTTTCAACAGAAATAGCACTGCAAAAATATTAAGGACATACTTCTGTATTTTGGTAGTTATGCTGTCAACATTTAACAAGATTTCTTCAACTTGGACTTGAAAGCATAAATAGTATAAACACTTTTAACAGTATAACAGTACTAAACAATTCCAATAGATAACATTGGTGTCATTACCTTTTTGTGGCTAAAATCCACATTTATTCTAGTCCATGCTCAATTATTGCCTCCGTAAATAAAACTTCGGCATTTATCACATCCAAAGAATCTGTTTGGGCGACGAAAAACGTTGAAAGTTTTCCACTTGTATCGCTAGCAACGGCATTAGACTTGTGTTTTTTTGTCCCAACGTGGTCTTTTACATCGCTAATTCCTCCGTGTCCGATCGAAAAATCTTGTCTGCGCAAGGTGCAATTCGCGTAGTTTTCACCCTTTTTGGAACGGATAATTATCAACGGATAGGCTTTTGAATATTCTTCACGGAATGACTGCAGTTTTCTTTTCGGTTTAAGACTCGTTTACGATTTTTCTCCGGCTGATTCCATGATCGTTCGCTCGTTTGGAAACAATGGCCTCGTGCTTGGCAGCGGTGCTATAAATAGCCTCGCGCATGGCATTCGGAATGGCTCGATAGGAAGTTACGGGAAGCAGTGTCGATTGTCATTGTTGTTACGCGATTTCGTGAATAAAACTTTAAAAAACTTTTTTTTTTTAATTAATGAAAAACCGTATTTTTTATCACTGCAACCGTAACCCGGAATAGGTTGATGAAAACCGTACTAATTACGGGAAAACCGGAGTAGTTGGCAGGTATGAAGTATTGAGCAAAGGCTGCGAATACTTGCGTACATGTGATGTTTCTTTTTTAAAACAGTTTCACATTGTCATATGGATTATAGAATTTTGAGGCCAAAAATGTATTTATTCCATTTTGGAATCAGGCTGTAACATAAGAAAATGTGGAAAAAGTGAAGCGCTGTGATTACTCTCTGGATGCACTGTAAAAGAGTAGTTTAAATATTGTGTTGATATTGTTAAATCTGTCAAAAGCACTGACCATAAATACATTTTAAAAATGTACAGTTAATACACGTGATTGCATGGTATCAGTCATGGATGATGGGTATCAGAATCATAAAACCCTGATATGAACATCCCTGGTATGTAATATCCATGCTATCTATGCATTTCAATGTTTTATGAACACAAATGGAATGTTTCAATTGTCATACTAAGCAAAAGCCATTAAATATTGGTGCAATCCAGATGAAAAAAGAAGTAGATATTGGATTGTTTGTATTGCACTGTGCAGATGTAGCCACCGTCAGATATCACTTCTGCATGTATTATTGTGCTCATAATCAGAGGTGGGACCAAGTCATTGTTTTGCAAGTCACAAGTAAGTCTCAAGTCTTTGCCCTCAAGTCCGAGTCAAGTCCCGAGTCAAGACAGGCAAGCCCCGAGTCAAGTCCAAAGTCAAGACTGGAAAGTCTCAAGTCAAGTCCTAAGTCCTGCATTTTGAGTTTCGAGTCCTTTCAAGTCCTTTTAACCACAGACTAATATATTAACACAGATTGTGTATGCTTTTCAAACGCTGTATTTATTTATTAAAACAAGTGCATTTTAAATTGCAGGAAAGAAAATTGTGCTGACATTGCACTTTATAATAGCACTATTAACCAGTCATTTTAAACATTAACTCATTCCTTTACAGAACAAACACATTGAAAAATAAAGTGCAAATGTACTTATTTGTACAAAAGTGTTAACATTGAAAAAACATGACATATACGTGAACGTAACAAAAAAGTTGTACTTTTTATATGTCAGGGCCCTATGCTGCATTGCATTTGCAAAAGACCAAATTAGCCAAGAGTCTGTCAGTCATTTGTGCACGATGGGGGCGTAGTATGATGCCACCATGGCTGAAAACTCGCTCCACTGGAGCACTGGAGGCAGGCACTGCCAAGACTCTCATGGCCACTCGTAACAGTGAAGGAAGAGTCTTCATGTTCAATGCCCAGAACAAAAGGGGGGAGAGAGTTTTTTTGGGTTGGTGCACTACTTGTAAGTGTATCTTGTGTTTTTTATGTTGATTTAATTAAAAAAAAAAAAAAAAAAAAAAAATTCTTGTGCGGCCCGATACCAATCGATCCACGGACCAGTAGCGGGCCGCGGCCCGGTGGTTGGGGACCACTGAGGTAAACAACCAACAGTATGTCAGAAAGCTAGCTAAAACGGTACACTTATTCATAATATAGTATATATTTTAACTGACCTTTATTTGACTATTTTTGTCTTTTTTTAGGTGGCTAAAATACGCGGTGCTGCTGACCGCCGTCTAACGTTACGTGTGATATATTGACTAACGTAACCCTGCTTAAAAAAAAATCACTGAACAAAAAGTATGAATAAGGTAGTGAACTGCAACAGATTCCCGTGTTTGCAATAACGTTATAACGTTAGCAGTGAGTTTACAGCCTCACTGATTTAACTACACAGCAAATAAAAGTCACGTTACTTAGCCAATAAACGTTATCTTACATTCAAAACTTACCGTTCTTTGTGCAACTTCAAATGCCGGACGAAGTTGGAAGTTGTTGCCTCTCCATCAGTCATTTTCGAACCGCATGTGTTGCATACTGCAAACCGTTTTGTGTTGACCACCTCGTAATTTTTATACCCAAACAAAATTATTTTAGGTATCATTTTTTGTTCACTGGCGTGTGGTTTGGACATGTCTTCTTCGTTGGTTGTCCTGCAATTTGATTGGATGAATGCTGTGTGATGAAAACAAAGTAGATCTAATTTGATTGGCTGTTGTACTGAGAGCACACCAGCTGACACACGCAACGCTGATAGACAAGTACACAATGAAAAATACGGAGCGCTCCCGAATAACTTTTTCATCTTTGGGTTTTGGGGAAAGTAGCAAGTCATGTCAAGTCATGTCAATTCAAAAGGCTCAAGTCCAAGTGAAGTCACAAGTCATTGATGTTAAAGTCTAAGTCGAGTTGCAAGTCTTTTTACATTTTGTCAAGTCGAGTCTAAAGTCATCAAATTCATGACTCGAGTCTGACTCGAGTCCAAGTCATGTGACTCGAGTCCACACCTCTGCTCATAATGAAGGAGTGTGTCAGTGTACAGGACGTGTTAAAATGTGTAATAAACACAGGGTGCTCTACTTACTGTTTACAGCGACATCTTGTGGCCAAGACTTAAAACTGCCACAGGAAATGTGTGCGGTCATGTCTGTTACTCCCATCACCTACAACAGAGGCGTAAAAATCGTTTTCACCGAGGGCCACCATGTTTGGCCCCAGAGCAGTGAATAATATTATTACACAGTTTTTTTTAATGTATTTTATTAGTTGATTTTTTTTTTAAACTAAAATGTAAAAAAAAGAGAAAAAAAAAAGGTAAGTTGCAATAATTTAATCTCAAAATGTAGTGTATATTACTGTAAATGGAAAAACAGTACTGCTGTTTTTATGGTAAAAAGTTGCCAGAATTTTACTGTGAAATGTACATTTGTTTTTTTTACTGTAAATGAAAAAAAAATGCAATTTTACAGTAAAATTTTGGCACCTGAGCTGCCAGTTTTTTTTTTCTTTCTTTTTTTTTTTACCGCAAATCAACAACTGTAGATTTTTGGGGGCATTAATGTAAATGCCAAAAATGGCACCACAGTTTAGTAGAGTATAGAAGGTGAAGTTTTTTTTCAGTTAGAGAAAAATGCTATACAAATCACAGTAAATTTCACAATTTTACCATTTAATCTATTGCTACTTTTACATTGCACACTTTGATGGATAACTTGCTTTGAAATCATTATTATTAGTATTTATTTATATTTAAAAAAGGTTTGAATGTTTGATAATATATTTTTGCATAATTAGACAAACAAACCCCGTTTCCATAAGAGTTGGGAAATTGTGTTAGATGGAAATATAAACGGAATACATCCATCCATCAATCCATTTTCTACCGCTTATTCCCTTCGGGGTCGCTGGAGCCTATCTCAGCTACAATCGGGCGGAAGGCGGGGTACACCCCGGACAAGTCGCCACCTCATCACAGGGCCAACACAGATAGACAGACAACATTCAACCTCACATTCACACAATAGGGCCAATTTAGTGTTGACAATCAACCTATCCCCAGGTGCATGTCTTTGGAGGTGGGAGGAAGCCGGAGTACCTGGAGGGAACCCACGCAGTCACGGGGAGGACATGCAAACTCCACACGGAAAGATCCCGAGCCCGGGATTGAACCCAGGACTACTCAGGACCTTCGTATTGTGAGGCAGACGCACTAACCCCTCTTCCACCGTGCTGCCCTAAACGGAACACAATGATTTGCAAATCCTTTTCAACCCATATTCAGTTGAATATGCTACAAAGAAAACATATTTGATGTTGAAACTGATAAACATTTTTTTGTTGTTGCAAATAATCATTAACTTTAGAATTTGATGCCAGCAAAACGTGACAAAGAAGTTGGGAAAGGTGGCAATAAATACTGATAAAGTTGAGGAATACTCATCAAACACTTATTTGGAACATCCCACAGGTGAACAGGCAAATTGGGAACAGGTGGGTGCCATGATTGGGTATGAAAGTAGATTCCATGAAATGCTCAGTCATTCACAAACAAGGATGGGGCGAGGGTCACCACTTTGTCAACAAATGCGTGAGCAAATTGTTGAACAGTTTAAGAAAAACCTTTCTCAACCAGCTACTGCAAGGAATTTAGGGATTTCACCATCTACGGTCCGTAATATCATCAAAGGGTTCAGAGAATCTGGAGAAATCACTGCACGTAAGCAGCTAAGCCCGTGACCTTCCATCCCTCAGGCTGTACTGCATCAACAAGCGACATCAGTGTGTAAAGGATATCACCACATGGGCTCAGGAACACTTCAGAAACCCACTGTCAGTAACTACAGTTGGTCGCTACATCTGTAAGTGCAAGTTAAAACTCTCCTATGCAAGGCGAAAACCGTTCATCAACAACACCCAGAAACGCCGTCGGCTTCGCTGGGCCTGAGCTCATCTAAGATGGACTGATACAAAGTGGAAAAGTATTCTGTGTTCTGACGAATCTACATTTCAAATTGTTTTTGGAAACTGTGGACGGCGTGTCCTCCGGACCAAAGAGGAAAAGAACCATCCGGATTGTTATAGGCGCAAAGTTGAAAAGCCAGCATGTGTGATAGTATGGGGGTGTATTAGTGCCCAAGACATGGGTAACTTACACATCTGTGAAGGCGCCATTAATGCTGAAAGGTACATACAGGTTTTGGAGCAACATATGTTGCCATCCAAGCAACGTTGCCATGGACGCCCCTGCTTATTTCAGCAAGACAATGCCAAGCCATGTGTTACATCAACGTGGCTTCATAGTAAAAGAGTGCGGGTACTAGACTGGCCTGCCTGTAGTCCAGACCTGTCTCCCATTGAAAATGTGTGGCGCATTATGAAGCCTAAAATAGCACAACGGAGACCCCCGGACTGTTGAACAACTTAAGCTGTACATCAAGCAAGAATGGGAAAGAATTCCACCTGAGAAGCTTCAAAAATGTGTCTCCTCAATTCCCAAACGTTTACTGAGTGTTGTTAAAAGGAAAGGCCATGTAACACAGTGGTGAACATGCCCTTTCCCAACTACTTTGTCACGTGTTGCAGCCATGAAATTCTAAGTTAATTATTATTTGCAAAAAAATAAATAAAGTTTATGAATTTGAACATCAAATATCTTGTCTTTGTAGTGCATTCAACTGAATATGGGTTGAAAAGGATTTGCAAATCATTGTATTCCGTTTATATTTACATCTAACACAATTTCCCAACTCATATGGAAACGGGGTTTGTACAAATAAGGCAACAAGAGAAGTATCCAGGGGCGCCGAAAAGGGGGGGTAAAGAAGACGGATTCTAGGGGCCCATGATGGAGGGGGCTAATGATGATGAAATTATAATATAGAAAAAATAATGACACTGTGTAGGGGGCCCTGTAAAGATTATTTTCATTGGGCCCAAAATCCCTAGCGGCGCCCCTGGAAGTATCCCACACTTCTCTTTTGTAAAGTACATTTGTACAGCCGATATGGGCATCTACATCAAATATATATGATTTGCCTGAGAAGCTGGACAGGACAAAAAGATAAAAAATCGTAAATGAATAATAAACAGTGTTAGTTGAGTACCGTACCCACAACCACATCCATCTTATTGTTGATGCATCTTAGTGTAAACTATAGTACTTACCAAGTAGGCTTCAGTATTTTGTTCCACACACAACATTTGACATTATCCTAAAGCTAATGTTGCAAGCTCACCAGCAATTCTATGGCACCTGCGCAGCAGACGACTGCGCATGTCCCGACTGATTGGCGCCAATCAAAGCCGGTAATCAATCACTTCCGGCCCGCGTCTCTTCGGGTTTTGAACGACGCAACATGGTCGCTTTCAAGGTTCTCTGCCATCGCTTCTCCCGCCTGGCGAAGGTGACGGCATCCAAGCAGCTGAGAAAATGTGATGAATGGCGTTCGAGAGCGAGGGAATTGCCAAGTGAAAAGGTAGTTTCAATTAAGTATACATACACAAAGTAACCGTTAGGTGTGGTGTAGTCTAATTGCTGGCTAGGCTACCTCTACCATAGACATCTTATGGGTTAGCATGGAGCGCTACTGCCTACTGGCGCTGACGAGACGCGGGGCCGCCATCTTGGAGTGGTGATCCGCTCCACTCAGTGCAATTCATTTGGCAGGAGCAATGAACTGTCAGCGCATTTAATTCATCTTACCTCACTGAATACCACTGATTTGTTAGATGTGTAGCTATGATAAAGGACACATGTTTTGGCGTGTTTTATTATTCATAGTTTGCTTAACAGTAATAGAATATTCTTATATGCCATAAGCAGAGGTGGGTAGAGTAGCCAGAAATTGTACTCAAGTAAGAGTACTGTTACTTTAGAGATGTATTACTCAAGTAAAAGTAAGGAGTAGTCACCCAAATATTTACTTGAGTAAAAGTAAAAAGTATATTGTGAAAAAACTACTCAAGTACTGAGTAACTGATGAGTAACATATACACACACACACACACACATATATATATATACATACATACATACACATATATATACATACCGTATTTTCCGCACCACAAGGCGCCCTGGGTTATAAGCCGCGCCTTCAATGAACGGCATATTTCAAAACTTTGTCCACCTATAAGCCGCCCCGTGTTGTAAGCCGCATCTAACTGCGCTAAAGGAATGTCAAAAAAACAGTCAAATAGGTCAGTCAAACTTTAATAATATATTAAAACCAGCGTGATGTGGGCGCGCATGGAATCGTATATCAACATGGACGGAGCTGCGTGAAAAAAGCCACCCGGCCTCTTCGCGTAAACTTACCTTAACCACTCGCTCATCTTTTCTTCATCCATCCCTTCGAGTTAGCTTTTATGATGACGCCGGCTGGAAAGGTCTCTTTTGGCAAGGTCTTCCTTTTGAATATCACCATGGGTGGAAGTTTCTGGCCATTAGCATGGCAAGCTAGAACCACAGTGAAGGATGACTTCTCATTCCCTGTGGTGCGAATATTCACCGTACGTGCTCCCGTTGTATCCACAGTGCGGTTCACAGGAATATCAAAAGTCAGTGGAACCTCGTCCATGTTGATAATGTTCTCTGGCCGGATCTTTTTTTCAGCTATCTTGTTTTTACAATATGCACGGAAAGTAGCCAGCTTTTCTTGAAAGTCTTTAGGCAGTTGCTGTGAAATAGTAATCCGTGTGCGGATGGAGAGATTGCGTCTTTTCATGAACCGGATCCCTGTCGCTTAGTAGGAGCCATTTTGTGGTCTTTACAGATGTAAACACACAAAGGAAATGAAACGTACGGTAATATCCGCGCGCTTTTTCTTCTTCTACGCGGGCGGGTGGTTGCTTACAGTAGAAGAAGAAGCGCTTCCTGTTCTATGGGGGCGGGTGCTTACCTTGGCGGTTGCTTGCGTAGAAGAAGAAGCACTTCCTCTTCTACGGGGAAAAAAGATGGCGGCTGTTTACCGTAGTTGCGAGACCGAAACTTTATGAAAATGAATCTTAATATTAATCCATATATAAAGCGCACCGGGTTAAAAGCCGCACTGTCAGCTTTTGAGTAAATTTGTGGTTTTTAGGTGCGGCTAATAGTGCGGAAAATACGGTACATTGATATATACAGTATATAATTTATATTCATTTATTTTGCCGTTTTTGTTTACATGTTAAAGGTGTTTTAATGAATATACATGCATGTTTAACATATATAGATTCCTTTCTTTCATGAAGACAAGAATATAAGTTGGTGTATTACCTGATTCTGATGACTTGCATTGATTGTAATCAGACAGTAGTGATGATAACGTCCACGTTTTCAAATGGAGGAGAAAAAAAGTTCCTCCTTTCTGTCTAATACCACATGAAAGTGGTTGGTTTTTGGCTTCTTATTCGTCCAGCTTCCATATTCGTTTTTATACACTTTACAAGAAATACATTGGCGGCAAACTCCATAGCTTGCTAGCTTGTTTGCGCTGGCTTTCGGAGACTCTTATTTTGAAAGCGCAAGCGCGATGGAGCGCCACTTTTATTGTGAAGACAGGAACTGTGCAGTCAGTCTTTAGGCTTTTGACGGGATGTACGGTTGAAATAAAAAAGGGTCTTTTTTCCTTCACACTTTTGATTGATTGATTGGAACTTTTATTAGTAGATTGCACAGTACAGTACATATTCCGTACGATTGACCACTAAATGGTAACACCCGAATACGTTTTTCAACTTGTTTAAGTCAGGTCATGTGACCCCTGGCTCTGTTTGATTGGTCCAACGTCACCAGTGACTGCATCTGATTGGTGCAACGGAGTGAACGTCACCAGTGACTGTATTTGTTGAAACGCAGGCACTATGAAGGTCTGTCTGACAGACCAAAACAAACAAAGCGTGCATTAACAGATCGATAAAAATTAGTAGCGAGTAGCGAGCTGAATGTAGATAAAAGTAGCGGAGTAAAAGTAGCGTTTCTTCTCTATAAATATACTCAAGTAAAAGTAAAAGTATGTTGCATTAAAACTACTCTTAGAAGTACAATTTATCCCAAAAGTTACTCAAGTAGATGTAACGGAGTAAATGTAGCGCGTTACTACCCACCTCTGGCCATAAGACAGTGGTCCCCAACCTTTTTGTAACTGCGGTCAACGCTTGAAAATTTGTCCCACGGACCGGGAGGGATTTTTTTTATTTATTAATTAATTTTTTGTCATAAAAAAATACAATCATGTGTGCTTAAGGACTATCCCTGCAGACTGTATTGATCTATATTGATACATAATGTAGGAACCAGAAATATTAATAACAGAAAGAAACAACCCTTTGTGCTAATGAGTGTGAATGAGTTTAAATGGGGGAGGGAGGTTTTTTGGGTTGGTGCACTAATTGTAAGTGTATCTTGTGTTTTTTATGTTGATTTAATAAAAATAAAAATTTCATTTATTTATTTTAAATTTTTTTAATTCTTGTGCGGCCCGGTACCAATCGAGCCACGGACCGGTACCGGGCCGCGGCTCAGTGGTTGGGGACCACTGCTATAAGTGACCAGACGTCCGAGATCAAAACTGGGAATAACATCCCAGAGAAAGGGGAAAAAAACAGTCAGCTATTTTTAAATTCAAGAAACAATATGATTAGGTTATACAAACCCCGTTTCCATATGAGTTGGGGAATTGTGTTAGATGTAAATATAAACGGAATACAATGATTTGAATATTGTTACTTGAAGACTTATTCCTGGTTACAATTATACTGTTAAGAAAGTATTGTCTTATTCTTTGCCTAAAATGAGAATGCATCATAATCAGTGGTGGCTACGATTTCAGTACTATTGAAGATCTTTGCTCCTTCTCAACTCTGTGGTAATATTCTTTTCACAAAATACAACCAATAATACATTAATGTTAAATCTTACTTGTGAAAAGTAATCCCCCGATTCCTATTCTCAACAGTCCGCTCATTTGAGCAAGAAAACGCTGAACACCATCTTTGTTTTCTACCTGTCAACTGTCAGTTTAGGCTACTTGCCCGCTCCTCGTCACCACTTCAAGATGGCGGCCGAATTTCTCGGGTCACAGCAGCCAATGCTGTGTCTACTTATAAGATGTCTATGACCTCTACTATGTGGATGAAGCTATTCTAAAACTGTGGACCGAACCATGAAATAATTATTTTTTTAATAAGTAAAGTCATTTACTTTTAAAAAGAGCCTTAAGCCTCATGCTTACCCGTTAATACTAGATATATAATAATTAGGGCTGTCAAGTAATAATTTTTTTCCAATGCTAATAATAACAGTTTGATGCTACTTTTAACAAGTGTCATCTTCTTACAAGCGACCTGTGCTACCTTTTACACACACAAGATATTGCTTGCATGAATAACTTTTTTTTCAGAAAATACCCCATTATTTGGATCCAAATGCAATTTCGTAGTCTGAATGTCATACAGGAATGCTTTTTAAACGTTTTACTGAACTGCAAATCATTGATTAGCTCAACACATGATAATAGTAAGTATGCATACCTGCCAACTACTCCGGTTTTCCCGTAATTAGTACGGTTTTCATCAACCTATTCCGGGTTACGGTTGCAGTGATAAAAAATACGGTTTTTCATTAATTAAAAAAAAATATTTAAAAAAAAGTTTTATTCAGGAAATCGCGTAACAACAATGACAATCGACACTGCTTCCCGTAACTTCCTATCGAGCCATTCCGAATGCGATGCGCGAGGCTATTTATAGCACCGCTGCCAAGCACGAGGCACCTGTTGCCATTGTTTCCAAACGAGCGAACGATCATGGAATCAGCCGGAGAAAAATCGCAAACGAGTCTTAAACCGAAAAGAAAACTGCAGTCATTCCGTGAAGAATATTCAAAAGCCTATCTGGGAATAATTATCCGTTCCAAAAAGGGTGAAAACTACGCGAATCGCACCTTGTGCAGACAAGATTTTTCGATCGGACACGGAGGAATTAGCGATGTAAAAGACCACGTTGGGACAAAAAAACACAAGTCTAATGCCGTTGCTAGCGATACAATTTGGATTTTAGCCACAAAAAGGTAATGACACCAATGTTATCTATTGGAATTGTTTAGTACTGTTATACTGTTAAAAGTGTTTGTACTATTTATGCTTTCAAGTCCAAGTTGAAGAAATCTTGTTAAATGTTGACAGCATAACTACCAAAATACAGAAGTATGTCCTTAATATTTTTGCAGTGCTATTTCTGTTGAAAAGTTAAAATGATTACATTAGAGATGTGATGTGCCACTTTTCAAGTGTCTGATGGCTTAAATTAATTTTCATTAATTTTTCATATTTTGAATTCTTTTGAAAGGCTTACAAAAAAACTACATTTGAATTGTAATTCCATGCTATTGACAGGACTATTAATTTTAACGAAGTTAGCCTACCATGTTTACAGTATGATAATTGTGATAGAAATGTGAATTTTAGGCACAGAATATTTTTTACAATTGAACAAGGCAGTAGATTATACAAGCTTGGACAGAAAGTTAATAATGACACCAATTTTTTTTTTTTATGGAATTGTTTAGTACTGTTTTACCATTTGTTTACTGTAAAAAGTGTTTATACTGTTTATACTTTCAATTAACAAATTGAAGTCTTGTGAAAGGTTGACAGGATAACTGGCATTAACTGTCAAAATAATTTCAAACTATTGAAGTTAGCTTACAGAATAAACATGTCAATCAACCCATATGATTTTTGCTGTAATATTTTTGTTTTCAAAAGCCACTGTGACTGATAGAAAAGTGATAGTTTTAGCAACATTTTAACCTGTCTGAATGCTAATAATCATTTTGCGTCGGGGGGCGAAGCCTGAACCCCCCACCAGGACTTTGTCCTGGACCTACCGAGGCCTGCGGCCCCTTGACCCTGGCTACTAGGTTTTTCTGATTTCAAAAGTTGGCAGGTATGAGTATGCCGTATTTTCCGGACCATAGGGTGCACCGGATTATAAGGCGCACTGCCAATGAATGGTCTATATTTTATCTTTTTTCATATATTATACGCACTGGATTATAGATAATGGAGTCATATTCTTTTTTTTTTTCTAAATGTTAAACACTTCCTTGTGGGCTACATAACATGTAATGGTGGTTATTTGGTCAAAATGTTGCATAAACTATGTTTTACAGATCATCTTCAAGCTGCTTTCTGACAGTCGCTTTAGGATGCGCCGATTTGTGGGCGGTCTTATTTACGTGCCTCACCTTCGACAGCGTCTTCTCCCTGTCATCTTTGTTGTAGCGGTGTAGCGTGCAAGGACGGGAGTGGAAGACGTGTCAAAAGATGGAGCTAACTGTTTTAATGACATTCACACTTTACTTCAATCAATAACGGAGCAGCATCTCCTCATCCGGAAACAACAACACAGGAAATGTGTACCGTGAAAAACTGTCCGACCGGAACTCTTAATAACTAACGTTCTTTGGGTGAATCATGTGAACTCACTACTCCGGTATATTTTAGCTCTTTCATGGCGAGTTTACTGACAGATATAAGTAAGAACTTTACATTACTTTATATTAGAAATGGCAACAGCGGAGGATAAATATCCCATAACAAGAAGACAGAGGGAAAAAGAAGAAGTTTATCAACTCGCGGACGCTCACAATTTGTCAGGACTTCTACAGATCCCAAATACAGATCAGCAGGTACCAGAAGGTAAGAAAAGTTGCTTTTGCATAATATTCCATCCATCCATCCATCTTCTTCCGCTTATCCGAGGTCGGGTCGCGGGGGCAGCAGCCTAAGCAGGGAAGCCCAGACTTCCCTCTCCCCAGCCACTTCGTCCAGCTCTTCCTGTGGGACCCCGAGGTGTTCCCAGGCCAGCCGGGAGACATAGTCTTCCCAACGTGTCCTGGGTCTTCCCCGCGGCCTCCTACCGGTCGGACGTGCCCTAAACACCGTCCTAGGGAGGCGTTCGGGTGGCATCCTGACCAGATGCCCGAACCACCTCATCTGGCTCCTCTCGATGTGGAGGAGCAGCGGCTTTACTTTGAGCTCCTCCCGGATGGCAGAGCTTCTCACCCTATCTCTAAGGGAGAGCCCCGCCACACGGCGGAGGAAACTCATTTCGGCCGCTTGTACCCGTGATGCTGTCCTTTCGGTCATAACCCAAAGCTCATGACCATAGGTGAGGATGGGAACGTAGATCGACCGGTAAATTAAGAGCTTTGCCTTCCGGCTCAGCTCCTTCTTCACCACAACGGATCGATACAGCGTCCGCATTACTGAAGACGCCGCACCGATCCGCCTGTCGATCTCACGATCCACTCTTCCCTCACTCGTGAACAAGACTCCGAGGTACTTGAACTCCTCCACTTGGGGCAAGATCTCCTCCCCAACCCGGAGATGGCACTCCACCCTTTTCCGGGCGAGAACCATTGACTCGGACTTGGAGGTGCTGATTCTCATCCCAGTCGCTTCACACTCAGCTGCGAACCGATCCAGTGAGAGCTGAAGATCCTGGCCAGATGAAGCCATCAGGACCACATCATCTGCAAAAAGCAGAGACCTAATCCTGCAGCCACCAAACCAGATCCCCTCAACGCCTTGACTGCGCCTAGAAATTCTGTCCATAAAAGTTATGAACAGAATCGGTGACAAAGGGCAGCCTTGGCGGAGTCCAACCCTCACTGGAAACGTGTCCGACTTACTACCGGCAATGCGGACCAAGCTCTGGTACTGATCATACAGGGAGCGGACTGCCACAATCAGACAGTCCCCGTACTCTCTGAGCACTCCCCACAGGACTTCCCGAGGGACACGGTCGAATGCCTTCTCCAAGTCCACAAAACACATGTAGACTGGTTGGGCAAACTCCCATGCACCCTCAAGGACCCTGCCGAGAGTATAGAGCTGGTCCACAGTTCCACGACCAGGACGAAAACCACACTGTTCCTCCTGAATCCGAGGTTCGACTATCCGGCGTAGCCTCCTCTCCAGTACACCTGAATAGACCTTACCGGGAAGGCTGAGGAGTGTGATCCCACGATAGTTAGAACACACCCTCCGGTTCCCCTTCTTAAAGAGAGGAACCACCACCCCGGTTTGCCAATCCAGTGGTACCGCCCCCGATGTCCACGCGATGCTGCAGAGTCTTGTCAACCAAGACAGCCCCACAGCATCCAGAGCCTTAAGGAACTCCGGGCGGATCTCATCTACCCCCGGGGCCTTTCCACCGAGGAGCTTTTTAACTACCTCAGCAATCTCAGCCCCAGAAATAAGAGAGCCCACCACAGACTCCCCAGGCACTGCTTCCTCATAGGAAGACGTGTTTTGCATAATATTGTGAAACAAAACGGCAGATAATGGCTTACCTTATACACACACACACACCATAATAATACTCCTATGTTTAATGCGCCGACATTCATAGCTTACCAAAGTCGTAGAAAAACATTTTGATGGATTTTTGAGTGCCGTGTGTAATGTTCTATATTTTCAATGGAACATATAAAAACGTTGGTGTTGTTTACTTGAGTCATATTGCAATCATAGTGCTGTCTACACTTATCTCTTCTGTTTGACTGCCCTCTACTGGTCACACTTATCATTACACCATGTACCAAATAAAATTGCTTCGAGGTGAGTAAGCTCAACCAAACTTATTCCTTACATTAGGCGCACCGGGTTATAAAGCGCACAGTCGAGTTTTAAGGAAAAAAAATAATTTTAAGTGCGCCTTTATAGTCCGGAAAATACGGTAGTAAAAATTAAGTGCACATTTTGCTAGTATTTGCAATAATATAGCAAACTAGATACAAATGTACATTATATTAATAGATAATGTAATAAAGTCGTCCATAAACAACTTTACATCTGCATTTACTCTTTTAATTTAATCAGATTTTTAAACAAGCAAGCCTATTTACCTTTACAGATGACCGCGCTGATCTCTTTTTTTGTACAAACTCCCTCCAAGACACCATGGGTAGTTTGTTCGCAGTAGTTGGCGACATCGACATCTTGCAGCACTATAGGTCAGGGTGGTGTGGCTCGGGTGGTAGAGCAGCCGCGCCAGCAACTTGAGGGTTCCAGGTTCGATCCCAGCTTCCGCCATCCTCATCACATCCGTTGTGCCCTTGGGCAAGACACTTCATTCACCCTTGCTCCTGATGGGTTGTGGTTAGGGACTTGAATGGCAGCTCCCGCCATCAGTGTGTGAATGTGGAAATAGCGTCATAGAAAAGCGCTATACAAGTATAATCCATTTACCATTCGCAGATGTTAGGTGTCCTACATGCGTGGCTGTCCAATTAGAAAAGGCATATTGTTAAACTTATCTGTGCTAAACATTGGTAAACTCAGCCAACATAGTTTGTTGTCCTCTGTTTGCTGCCCATGTAGCATTCATCGTAGCATTCATCACAATCATGTTTCGCTTTAAGATACTATTTTCAATGTTTATTTTATATAGCCCTAAATCACAAGTGTCTCAAAGGGCTGCACAAGCCACAACGACATCCTCTGTACAAAGCCCACATAAGGGCAAGGAAAAACTCACCCCAGTGGGACGTCGATGTGAATGACTATGAGAAACCTTGGAGAGGACCGCATATGTGGGTAACCCCCCCCCCCTCTAGGGGAGACCGAAAGCAATGGATGTCGAGTGGGTCTGACATAATATTGTGAGAGTCCAGTCCATAGTGGATCCAACATAATAGTAAGAGTCCAGTCCATAGTGGGGCCAGCAGGACATCATCCCGAGCGGAGACGGGTCAGCAGCGCAGAGATGTTCCCAGCCAATGCACAGGCGAGCGGTCCACCCCGGGTCCCGACTCTGGACAGCCAGCACTTCATCCATGGCCACCGGACCTGTGTCCACCCCACCTCCACAAGGGATAGAGGGTAGCAGAGGAGAGAAGAAAAGAAACGGCAGATCAACTGGTCTAACAGGGGGGCTATTTAAAGGCTAGAGTATACAAATGAGTTTTAAGATGGGACTTAAATGCTTCTACTGAGGTAGCATCTCTAATTGTTACCGGGAGGGCATTCCATAGTACTGGAGCCCGAATAGAAAACGCTCTATAGCCCGCAGACTTTTTTTGGGCTCTGGGAATCACTAATAAGCCGGAGTTCTTTGAACGCAGATTTCTTGCCGGGACATATGGTACAATGCAATCGACAAGATAGGACGGAGCTAGACCGTGTAGTATTTTATACGTAAGTAGTAAAACCTTAAAGTCACATCTTAAGTGCACAGGAAGCCAGTGCAGGTGAGCCAGTATAGGTATATATATATATATATATATATATATGTATATAAAGGTATATACAGTATAGGCGTAATATGATCAAACTTTCTTGTTCTTGTCAAAAGTCTACCAGCCGCATTTTGTACCAACTGTAATCTTTTAATGCTAGACATAGGGAGACCCGAAAATAATACGTTACAGGAGTCGAGACGTAACGAACGCATGAATAATGATCTCAGCGTCGCTAGTGGATAAAATAGAACAAATTTTAGCGATATTACGGAGATGAAAGAAGGCCGTTTTAGTAACACTCTTAATGTGTGACTCAAAGGAGAGAGTTGGGTCGAAAATAATACCCAGATTCTTTACTGATTCGCCTTGTGTAATTGTTTGGTTGTCAAATGTTAAGGTGGTATTATTAAATAAATGTCGGTGTTTAGCAGGACCAATAATCAGCATTTCCGTTTTCTTGGCGTTGAGTTGCAAGAAGTTAGCGGACATCCATTGTTTAATTTCATTAAATTAAATTGAATTTGAAGTGTGCAGATGATCAAGTTTTTAGCTGCAATACCAACTAACTACTCCAGTTTTATCTAAAGTTACATCAGAGTTTGTTTTGAAGGGCTCAGAGGACATCGCTTTAACTAACGTCACGTTGGCATGCGACGTGATCACTGCCTGTGCAATGCGCACCACCTTTCAGCGGTCAAAACAAACACTGTGATTAGTCTTCATTCATCCATGGTCACACAATCATTTCTTTATTAATCATATGCATCAATGTTGAGAGTTCTAATAATAATCCATGCTCCAGAATATCTAAGAACCAGGCTATGGAAAAGGCAGCAACAGTGTACGTAGCACAAATAATACATGCTATGTATGCATTACAAAATGAATACTGTGTTATGCAGATGTACTATAAACGCTGACTGTAGGTATGTGGCTAAAAATGTTAAATGCAAAATATGTCAAAGAAATACATACTGTTGTAAAGACCTTGGAAAAAACTTTCCAATGACACTTGAACCATTGTGATAGGACAAAGTTTAAGGGCGCTGCAAATTTTTGAAGTCGCTTTTTTATCTTCAATTTTCATACCTGCCAACTACTCCGGTTTTCCCGTAATTAGTGCGGTTTTCATCAACCTATTCCGGGTTACGGTTGCAGTGATAAAAAAATACGGTTTTTCATTAATTAAAAAAATATATTTAAAAAAAAAGTTTTATTCACGAAATCGCGTAACAACAATGACAATCGACACTGCTTCCCGTAACTTCCTATCGAGCCATTCCGAAAGCCATGCGCGAGGCTATTTATAGCACCGCTGCCAAGCACGAGGCCATTGTTTCCAAACGAGCGAACGATCATGGAATCAGCCGGAGAAAAATCGCATACGAGTCTTAAACCGAAAAGAAAACTGCAGTCATTCCGTGAAGAATATTCAAAAGCCTATCCGGGAATAATGATCCGTTCCAAAAAGGGTGAAAACTACGCGAATTGCACCTTGTGCAGACAAGATTTTTCGATCGGACACGGAGGAATTAGCGATGTAAAAGACCACGTTGGGACAAAAAAACACAAGTCTAATGCCGTTGCTAGCGATACAAGTGGAAAACTTTCAACGTTTTTCGTCGCCCAAACAGATTCTTTGGATGTGATAAATGCCGAAGTTTTATTTACGGAGGCAATAATTGAGCAAACAAAAAGGTAATGACACCAATGTTATCTATTGGAAATGTTTAGTACTGTTATACTGTTAAAAGTGTTTATACTATTTATGCTTTCAAGTCCAAGTTGAAGAAATCTTGTTAAATGTTGACAGCATAACTACCAAAATACAGAAGTATGTCCTTAATATTTTTGCAGTGCTATTTCTGTTGAAAAGTTAAAATGATTACATTAGAGATGTGATGTGCCACTTTTCAAGTGTCTGATGGCTTAAATTCATTTTCATTCATTTTTCATATTTTGAATTCTTTTGAAAGGCTTACAAAAAAACTACATTTGAATTGTAATTCCATGCTATTGACAGGACTATTAATTTTAGTGAAGTTAGCTTACCATGTTTACAGTATGATAATTGTGATAGAAATGTGAATTTTAGGCACAGAATATTTTTTACAATTGAACAAGGCAGTAGATTATACAAGCTTGGACAGAAAGTTAATAATGACACCAATTTTTTTTTTAATGGAATTGTTTAGTACTGTTTTACCATTTGTTTACTGTAAAAAGTGTTTATTCTGTATATACTTTCAATTAACAAATTGAAGTCTTGTGAAAGGTTGACAGGATAACTGGCATTAACTGTCAAAATAATTTCAAACTATTGAAGTTAGCTTACAGAATAAACATGTCAATCAACCCATATGATTTTTGCTGTAATATTTTTGTTTTGAAAAGTCACTGTGACTGATAGAAAAGTGATGGTTTTAGCAACATTTTAACCTGTCTGAATGCTAATAATCATTTTGCGTCGGGGGGCGAAGCCTGAACCCCCCACCAGGACTTTGTCCTGGACCTACCGGGGCCTCCGGCCCCTGGACCCTGGCTACTAGGTTTTTCTGATTTCAAAAGTTGGCAGGTATGAATTATCCATTCACAATAGAAAAATGTACGACTTATATTTTGGAAAATAATTTCATACCATCATAGCTCCCTTTTTTGGCATAAATGCATGAAATAAAAAGCAAATAGCTTAGTTCAGTAACCACCCCACCTAAAAAAAAATAACAATGAAAAAGATAAAAACTTGATTAAGTTTATTTTATTTAGTTAATTAGCGGCAAAAGCACACTTGCGGTATAACCATAACGTTTTAAATACAAACTGAATGGTTTAAAAACATAATAAAACGCTATTTAGAGCGAATACTTGTGCATTTGTTTGATACTATCTGACCATAGTGGAGTTTTTCTCGACGTAATATTACACAATTTTCATGTCGGCGGACTTGCCTCAGTTTTAGCTCGCACAAAAAACATATTTCAGTGCTTAGATTGACTCCATATTTTAGGATTATACGGACAGATATACTGTATACAAACTATGTTTATTACGTTTATCAACTTCTCTGCTCTTCAATTAGTCCAAATACAACCCCAACCACCTTGATCTGAGCAGGCGCAAGCTATCCCTGCAAGGGAGGTAAGTAGGCCAGTGGCCGATTGTCACGTACAAACTGACTGTACATTACAAAATACATATTACATAGGCACTTGTGACTGTCACCTGTTCATTATGAAAAACCCCATATAATTTAAGAGACTTTTAATGATGTCAATAGTAAACATTATGAAAAAAAACCCATATAATTCAAGAGGCTTTTAATGATGTCAATTGTAAACAGGAGGCAATCACAGGTACACAAGCTAAATAGTGATTCATTAGAAACATGCTTTTTATATACGTACTATACACTATTTGTGTTTTTGTTTCTCAAGATTTTGGTTGAGAACCGTGTCATTACTGTAATTTTACTTCCTCTTTTGTGGCTTGTTGCTATGGCGAAACTTCCTCGTCACACAGGAAGTGACCGAGTAACTCAAGTGATGAGGTTTTTAGACGGTTTGTAGAAGTGTGTATCAGTATTTGGGTGGAGTACGCCATTCTGTTTCCAGGCCGCGTGGACCACATCGTGTTAGACTTTGACATCCAACTGTGGTGTCTTGGCTACCATGGCAAAGAATTGCAATTCTTTTCGGTCTCCCGTTGGCCATATGGTAAGTTTGTAAGACTTTCAGGGATGATTTACTTAAAGGGTCAAGTAAATTGGCCTACAGTCTCCATTTTGAGATGTTAAGATGACATATTTGCTTATAGCGTCAAGGCATCTGTCGAGTGGTTTCTTGTTTTATCTTGTTCTGTCAGCCTTCTCAGCAGTGCCAAAAGCAAACAAGCTGTATCTCAACACTGCTAAAAACAAACCGCTAGAAACCAAGCGAGGCCTGTTTGCCAACCTGTCATGTGTAGGATGTATGCGACTTGGCTCTACTCAGCGAGTGTGATAAAAGCTTTTCTTTAACGCACACTCTGTTCAAGCTGGTGGGGGAGTGGGGGCTTATCTAATAGACTTCAATGTGTTTTGTTTTTATTTATAGAAATTGCCACTTCATTTTGTATCTTGTAATATTCCTATCTTTGGTCTTTTCAAGCATGCACCCATGCTTGCACAAGTTGTTTGTTAAAAGCAAAAAAAAAAAAAACTATGCCGATCTCCTGTTAAACATTTATAGGTTTCCAGCATTTGAAGCACCAATTTAAAGGGGATCACCTATTAGGTCAAACCAACTTTTCTTACCTATTGGTACCTGTTTTTGTTTATTTGAAATCTGCATAAACAAATAAAAAATAGAAATTAAACCATGGAGGAGTGACAGAGATATTTATAAAACATTCTTGCCTTTTTTCATCCTTTCTCTAAATGAGCCGTTTGGAATTTTCCCAGTTTGTGATGTTTTTCCCATTGGTTACGGTCAAGTTTTATCCAAGGAGCTTTGCGCTGGGCTTCCATTGTAGTCAATTAGTTCCTTCTTTTTGTCTATCTTTGTTGGGCAGACTGGTCCATACATGCACATGCATTTTTCGCTTTTGCCATTTCTAGTAGAAAGTATCATATAGTTCTAACTTATCAGGGCTGTGGGGTGCAAAACATTTACTCGCAAATGCGCCTAAAAGGCTGCAACTTGGAAAAAAAAACTTGGGATTTCAAACCCTTTCGTCGCATTTTGCTCCTAAAATAAATCCATCTAAATTTGATCATTCTCGAGTAAAGTTTTCACCCATCTGTATAGCATGTTTGAAATAAACTTAAACCATAACCAAATGGACAAGTGATTCACGAGGAAGTGTCACTCTGTGTGTCCCTCCCTCCTGTGCCATGCACAGAGGGGAGCGGGGCTCCTAGCTCACACACCCAAGTCTTCCAACACGGAAGAAACAAGGCCTCAGTTAAAGGAACTGGTCAGCAAAATAAAACATTTTCAACCTCTTTAAAACTTAACACAAACTGCACTGTGCACTAGTAACAACGAGGGTTGGAGGGAATATTGAACAACAAATCAACGATCGAAGTGACAAACTTGCCATCCCAACAATACCCCGTTTGTCGACTAGAACATAAAGCCATGGAAACGCATTAAATCTATTTATTAAGCAGAGGTAACCCAAACCAGTGAACGATTCAATAGAGCTGCCGTCGATTCTATAATTGTGTGTGTGTGTGTGTGTGTGTGTGTGTGTGTGTGTGTGTAAAGAATATAAGTAACAGGGCTGCAGTGGTGCGTTGACATGTACCTTGCATTGATGCGTCGAGAGAAGATGAGCGCGCACAAAGAAAAAGATGCCACTGTGTTCTAATTGATCAACCACCGATCATTGTTGGCCAATTTCTGTTGAAAAGTTTATGATGCCAGATGCCAATCAATACTTTTCACTGCTGATCACAAAAATCATCATTTATGGCTCATACTTTGCAGCTTGGTCCGTTTGTTGACAGGCGAGGCTACTTAAACGGTAGTATGACTGCTATTAGCTGCAATACCGCTGTTTGTGTACGTCCATACTCAATAAATAGTGGTCGCTTTAAATTAATATCACCACAATTGTGGCGAATAAACTACATTTCTTACAAATCAAATCAAATCAAATCAACTTTATTTATAAAGCACATTTAAAATTTACCACAGGGGTAGCCAAAGTGCTGTACAATGGACAGGTTAAAAGATAAAACGAGTACCGAGCAAACACAACACAACACAAACAGAACACGATAAAAAATAAATAAATAAAATAGAATAAATAAAAACATAAAAACAGGTTCACAGCAGGTGTATTATGGGGCGCCATTGCAGGATGGATATCACTCAGTGTTAAAAGCCATGGAATAAAAGTATGTTTTTAAGAGAGATTTAAAAACAGGAAGAGAGGATGCTTGTCTAACACTCAGAGGTAGGTCGTTCCAGAGCTTGGGAGCAGCAACGGCGAAAGCTCTGTCACCTCTAAGCTTCAGCCTTGTGTCAGGGACCGTCAACAGCAGCTGATTGGCTGATCTTAAGGATCGGGTGGGGCAGTAAGGCTGAAGGAGGTCTGGGAGATAGGTTGGCGCGAGGTTGTTAAGACATTTAAAAACAAATAAAAGGAGTTTAAAATTGATTCGATAACGCACAGGGAGCCAGTGAAGGGACGCTAAAATAGGGGTGATGTGCTCACGTCTGCGGGTCTGTGTTAGCAGACGAGCAGCAGAGTTCTGCACGAGCTGCAGGCGGGCGAGGGAGGCCTGGCTAATGCCAACATACAGGGCATTGCAGTAATCAAGACGAGTCGAGATAAAGGCGTGGATTAATTTCTCAAGATCATGTCTTGATAGAAGCGGTTTCACTTTCGCTATTTGGCGTAATTGATAAAAGCTTTTTTGTACGACGCTGCTGATTTGTTTTTCGAATTTAAAATCTGAGTCGAACTTTACCCCCAGGTTTGTGACACAGTCGCTGAGATACGGGGTCAGAGTGCCGAGGTCAACGTTGGGGGAGGGAGAGCGACTTGGACCGAACAACATAACTTCTGTTTTATCTTCATTTAGGCTCAGGAAGTTAGCTGAAAGCCAGACTTTGATGTCGTGCAGGCAGTCAATAAGACGTTGAACCGTGTTATTTTGTGCCATGGGAAAATAAGTCTGGCAATCATCGGCGTAAAAATGAAATGCAATACTGTACTTCCTAAAAATAGAACCAAGGGGGAGAAGGTAAAGCGCAAATAAAATTGAGGCAAGGATTGAGCCCTGGGTGACCCCATGTGTTTTAATATACCTGTGGAATTGGAGAAAGAGACTGAAAATGCAGCACATCGCACAAGTAAGCAGCTTGAAACAACAGAAGAATAAGTGCTAAGTTCACTTCAACAGACTTCAAAGTCTAGAGAGGATAATAGTACAGAAAGATGTTTGTGTGTGTGTGCACGCACCGCTGCTGTCTTGTCGAGTGCCAGACTGCCAGCAATCACAGAGAAGGGTGCAATGCTCCATAAGTCGATGCTATCATTATTCATGCGTTCGTTACATCTCGTCTCGATTACTTTAAAATATTATTTTCGCGTCTCCCTATGTCTAGCATTAAAAGATTACAGTTGGTAGAAAATGCGGCTGCTAGACTTTTGACAAGAACAAGAAAGTTTGATCATGTTACGCCTATACTGTATATACCTTTATATGTACCTATACTGGCTCACCTGCACTGGCTTCCTGTGCACTTAAGATGCGACTTTAAGGTTTTACTACTTATGTATAAAATACTACACGGTCTAGCTCCAGCCTATCTTGCTGATTGTATTGTACCATATGTCCCGGCCAGAAATTTGCGTTCTAAGAACTCCGGCTTACTAGTGATTCCCAGAGCCCAAAATAAGTCTACAGGCTATAGAGCGTTTTCTGCCGGTAACAGTTAGTGATGTTACCTCAGTCGAAGCATTTAAGTCCCATTAAAACTCATCTGTATACTCTAGCCTTTAAATAGACCCGTTTTAGACCAGTTGATCTGCTGTCTATTTCTGCTCTGCCTCCCTCTCCTGCGTAGAGAAGTTATCAGGTGACCACGGATCAGCCTCCACGGATGAGTCCTCTAGCTGTTCAAAGTTGGAATCCAGGATGGACCACTGCTCTTTGCATCAGTTGGTGACGTCTCCGCGCTGCTGACTTGTCTCCATTGAAGATTATCCCCTGCTGGTGGATGGACTGGTCTTTCACATTATGAAGTTGGACCACTCCTTATGCATCAGTCCGTGACGTCTCTGAGCCCCTTGGTGCCTACATGCAAGAGGATCCCCTGCTGGCCCCACTATGGACTGGACTCTCACATTATTAACCGTAGCCACTCTGCATCTATTGCTCTGGTCACCCAGGGGCGGGTCCCCACATCTGTGGTCCCTTACAAGGTTTCTTGTTGTTCCCATTGGGTTGAGTTTTTTTATTGCCCTGATTTGGGATCTGAGCCGAGGATGTCGTTGTGGCTTGTGCAGCCCTTTGAGACATTTGTGATAAAGGGCTAAACAAGTAAATTTTGATTGATTGATAAGTGTAATTTTGATCAAATTGTACAAATTCAAGGGCCTTTGATTTTTGTGTAACTGTGCTACTGCAAACAATAGAGATGGGCCTAAAATCAATGGGTCCTTTATTCTCATTTTCTGAAATGGCTATTAAATTCGAATGACTCCGTTATTTTGTTGTACCACCCCAGTAATTTTCTAGATTATTGATTCACAAACTGTAGTATGCATACCACTCTATCTTTTGGTACACCAAATAATCACTTAATTAAATATTCAAACTATTGTGTATAATGTTACAGTGGCCAAACATATTAAATATACTTGTTAAAAAAGTCTCTGCGTTGTTTTTATGAATATTTAGACCTACTACGCTACTGTATTTTAATGTTGGTCATTAGGAGGGTACTTGGTGAAAAAAGTTTGAGAATCTCTGTGACATAGATAATGATTTTTATATATTTGACTTTCTCTTAACAGAGCCTCGCCATGTCAGATGGAGGTGAGCATGAAATGTCTACCAACATTGGAGTGGAACAAGCCCATGCATGCAACAAAATCATATCGCAGTCTCATTCTTGGTCACGCTCAGCTGTGCGGGTAAATAGGTGAGTGTTTTCTGGCTATGTGCAGAGTTGAATATGTCTGCAAGGAGCAGTGCAGGCAGCAGCTCCAGCCTCCCTGCGACCCCAGGCGGAGAGACCAGCCCAGCTAACAGTGTGTTAAGCTGGGCTGTCTCTTTTGAAAAGCTCCTGGAAGACCCCTGTGGAGTCAGCTATTTTACTGTAAGATAATATATTAAAACAGACTTTTTTTTTTTTTACTTTTCACTTGGTAGGTGTGCCTATAATGTATTTCTCTGCAGGCCTTTCTGAGATCTGAGGTGAGTGTGGAGAACATTTTATTCTGGCAGTCATGTGAAAAGTTCAGGAAGATCTCAGCCACGTCACTGGAGGAGGTATGACTGATTTCCCTCCTTTTTTGATATTTAACTCGGGTGTGATGATGTAGTTGCAGTAAGCAAATTGGATAACCCTAATTATAGTCAAGAAAATGTCATCAGATAGTAAGTAAGTAAAGTTTTATTCTTCGGTCAATGGTCAACAAAATAAACAAACAGTTGTACATTCATAGATTGAAAATGAAAATGTTGCAGACCGAAAGGGTTTAGGCTGAAGTTGAACACTTATAGCGCCTAACCCTATAAACAATGTCAAGTACAAGATGAACTTCCGAAAATTATGAAATGTCTTTTGTACAACATATTATAAATACACATTATACACAATATGAACACTGTTCAGTTATATACACAGTAAAGGCATGTGAAATATCCTTATACGCGTGTTAAACCTTTGTACCATTTTATATACTATATACAAACAATTATACTTCCATTATTATTTATATCCCACATTTAGTATTTTAATTACCATTGATCATAGTATTAACTACTGTGTTGATTCAAGAGTGATATATTTTTCCAAGACATTGGTCTTAAAGTGTTTTTTAAATGTGTGAATGGACCTGGAACATTTTACGGAATCATCCAAGCTGTTCCACAGTTGAACCCCCCTGACAGAAACACATATACTTTTTAAGCTCGTTCTTATCTTAGCTTTCTGGAAGACATCTGAACCTCTGAGGTCATAGGGATTATCTCTGGGTATGAACCTCTCCTGTAGACACCGAGGCAGCATGTGGTTATGAGCTTTGTACGTCACAATAGCAGTGTTGAGGTCAACAAGATCATGCAGTTTTAATGTTTTTAATTTAATAAACAGAGCATTGGTATGGTCATGATAATCTGCATAATTTACAATTCTAATCACTTTCTTTTGAAGTAAGAATATAGAGTTGATGTTTGTTTTGTAATTGTTACCCCAGATTTCAACACAATAATTAAGATAAGGGAGTACGAAAGAATTATATAACATATTAAGAGCCTTTTGATTTACGGAGTTTTTGATTTTATGTAACATAGCAATATTTTTTGCCATCTTTGTCTTAAGTATATTTATGTACAGTTTCCAATTTAATTTATCATCTATATAGATTCCCAAAAATTTTGTTGAATACACCCTTTCTATCTCCATATCAATTCTTATATGACACTGTATGTTATTTTTCCTATTTCCAAAAATTATATATTTTGTTTTATTTAGGTTGATTGACAGTTTATTGGCATCAAACCATTGCTTTAGTATGTGGAGTTCGCTCTCTACAGTCTCTAAGAGTTGGCCAAGGTCTTGCCCAGAACAGTACAGACTTGTTTCGTCAGCAAAGAGAATACAATTGAGTTTTTTAAAGATTTTGCGGATATCATTAATATACAATAAAAACAATGTTGGTCCCAGTACAGAACCTTGGGGCACTCCATGTGTTATAATCTTTTTATCTGAATCTACATTGTTCATATGCACATACTGTTCTCTACCACCAAGATAACTTTTCAACCAATCATGAGCAAGACCTCTAAAACCATACCTCTGCATTTTGTTTAAAAGTAATGTGTGATCGATGGTGTCAAAGGCCTTGCTCAGGTCAATAAAAACGCCAACAACAAACTCCCTCTTATCAATAGCAGTGGTTACCTCCTCAACTAGTTCCATCACTGCCGTGGAAGTGGACCTGTTTGGTCGAAAACCGTATTGGTGTTCACTTAGCAAGTGATGCTTATCAATAAAACTGTCTAATCTTGACACAAATAATTTTTCAAGGACTTTTGAAAATTGTGAGAGTAGAGAAATAGGCCTATAATTGGTGAACTGATGCTTATCTCCACTTTTGAAGATGGGAATAACTTTTGCCGTTTTCATTTTCTTTGGGAAAACTCCTTTTATAAAAGAAATATTACATATATAAGTGAAGGGAACAGCTATAAAATCAACAATTTCTTTAATCAGAGAAAAATCCAAGTCACAGCAGTCTGTTGACTTCTTGTTTTTCTGAGAATTTACAATTTCTATGATTTCATTCAGATTAAACGTGAATCGTGTTTCAAGTTATATTCACACTTTAAGATGAAAGGGTGGTATTTCCAGCTCAAGGCAGAAGCTCGCTCCATCTATGAAATGTACTTGTCTGAGAAGGCTCCCCACTCGGTCAACATTGATGACACAGCCAGGACAGACAAAAAAGACTTGGAACAACCCACGCCTGAGATGTTTAACAAGGCTCAAGCACAGGTCTGTTTGGACACACTCCCAAAAGCCGACAAGGACTCAAATTGTTTTGTTTTTTTAAATTTCCCCCTCGTGTTTCCCAGATCTTTAAGTTGATGAAGATGGACAGCTACAGACGCTTTGTGTGCTCGTCCCTCTACCAAAGCTGCACCTTGGCAAGCGTAGAAGGCAAACGTTTTCCTCAGCACTCTGCACAACCTTTCCGCACAATATCCTGGGAAGATGTGGCCTCCAGAAGCCCAAATTTAAGCGATAAAAAGGTAGCATCAGGCAGGAAAGGAAAATGAATTAAAGAATGTCAGTGATTTTGTTTACATAACTGATTTTAAGATATGAGTTTTAATGGTCTTGTAATAACATACCTGCCAACTACTCCGGTTTTCCCGTAATTAGTACGGTTTTCATCAACCTATTCCGGGTTACGGTTGCAGTGATAAAAAATACGGTTTTTCATTAATTAAAATATATATATTTTTTAAAGTTTTATTCACGAAATCGCGTAACAACAATCACAATCGACACTGCTTCCCATAACTTCCTATCGAGCCATTCCGAATGCCATGCGCGAGGCTATTTATAGCACCGCTGCCAAGCACGAGGCACCAGTTGCCATTGTTTCCAAACGAGCGAACGATCATGGAATCAGCCGGAGAAAAATCGCAAACGAGTCTTAAACCGAAAAGAAAACTGCAGTCATTCCGTGAAGAATATTCAAAAGCCTATCCGGGAATAATTATCCGTTCCAAAAAGGGTGAAAACTATGCGAATTGCACCTTGTGCAGACAATATTTTTCGATCGGACACGGAGGAATTAGCGATGTAAAAGACCACGTTGGGACAAAAAAACACAAGTCTAATGCCGTTGCTAGCGATACAAGTGGAAAACTTTCAACGTTTTAGCCACAAAAAGGTAATGACACCAATGTTATCTATTGGCAGAGGTGGGTAGAGTAGCCAGAAATTGTACTCAAGTAAGAGTACTGTTACTTTAGAGATTTATTACTCAAGTAAAAGTAATGAGTAGTCACCCAAATATTTACTTGAGTAAAAGTAAAAAGTATGTTGTGAAAAAACTACTCAAGTACTGAGTAACTGATGAGTAACATACACACACATATCATATATATATATATATATATATACTTATATATATATATTTATATATGTATGTATATATATATATATATTTATATACACATAAATTGATATATACAGTATATCATTTATATTTATTTAGTTTGCCGTTTTTGTTTACATGTTAAAGGTGTTTTAATGAATATACATGCATGTTTAACATACGGATTCCTTTCTTTCATGAAGACAAGAATATAAGTTGGTGTGTTACCTGATTCTGATGACTTGCATTGATTGTAATCAGACAGTAGTGATGATAACGTCCACGTTTTCAAATGGAGGAGAAGAAAAGTTCCTCCTTTCTGTCTAATACCACATGAAAGTGGTTGGTTTTTGGCATTTTATTTGTCCAGCTTCCATATTCGTTTTCACACACTTTACAAGAAATACATTGGCGGCAAATTTTGTAGCTTGCTAGCTTGTTTGCGCTGGCTTTCGGAGACTCTTATTTTGTAAGTGCAAGCGCGATGGAGCGGCACTTTTATTGTGAAGACAGGAACTGTGCTGTCAGTCTTTAGGCTTTTGACGGGATGTACGGTTGAAATAAAAAAAGTGTATTTTTTCCTTCACACTTTTGATTGATTGATTGAAACTTGTATTAGTAGATTGCACAGTACAGTACTTATTCTGTACAATTGACCACTAAATGGTAACACCCCAATAAGTTTTTCAACTTGTTTAAGTCAGGTCATGTGACCGCCTGGCTCTGTTTGATTGGTCCAACGTCACCAGTGACTGCATTTGATTGGTGGAACGGAGTCAAACGTCACTAGTGACTGCATTTTATTGGTGGAACGGAGTGAAACGTCACCAGTAAGGCAGGCACTTTGAAGGTCTGTCTGACAGACCAAAACAAACAAAGCGTGCATTAACAGATCGATAAAAATTAGTAGCGAGTAGCGAGCTGAATGTAGATAAAAGTAGCGGAGTAAAAGTAGCGTTTCTTCTCTATAAATATACTCAAGTAAAAGTAAAAGTAAGTTGCATTAAAACTACTCTTAGAAGTACAATTTATCCCAAAAGTTACTCAAGTAGATGTAACGGAGTAAATGTAGCGCGTTACTACCCACCTCTGTCTATTGGAATTGTTTAGTACTGTTATACTGTTAAAAGTGTTTATACTATTTATGCTTTCAAGTCCAAGTTGAAGAAATCTTGTTAAATGTTGACAGCATAACTACCAAAATACAGAAGTATGTCCTTAATATTTTTGCAGTGCTATTTCTGTTGAAAAGTTAAAATGATTACATTAGAGATGTGATGTGCCACTTTTCAAGTGTCTGATGGCTTAAATTCATTTTCATTCATTTTTCATATTTTGAATTCTTTTGAAAGGCTTACAAAAAAACTACATTTGAATTGTAATTCCATGCTATTGACAGCACTATTAATTTTAATGAAGTTAGCTTACCATGTTCACAGTATGATAATTGTGATAGAAATGTGAATTTTAGGCACAGAATATTTTTTACAATTGAACAAGGCAGTAGATTATACAAGCTTGGACAGAAAGTTAATAATGACACCAATTTTTTTCTTAATGGAATTGTTTAGTACTGTTTTACCATTTGTTTACTGTAAAAAGTGTTTATACTTTCAATTAACAAATTGAAGTCTTGTGAAAGGTTGACAGGATAACTGGCATTAACTGTCAAAATAATTTCAAACTATTGAAGTTAGCTTACAGAATAAACATGTCAATCAACCCATATGATTTTTGCTGTAATATTTTTGTTTTGAAAAGTCACTGTGACTGATAGAAAAGTGATGGTTTTAGCAACATTTTAACCTGTCTGAATGCTAATAATCATTTTGCGTCGGGGAGCTTGGACCCTGGCTACTAGGTTTTTCTGATTTCAAAAGTTGGCAGGTATGTAATAATATTACATTCTCAAACAGGGCAAGTCACACTGCGGCAGTTTTCCAGGTGGCAAGCTCTCCTTGGATAAACAACAGAAAAGAGGATCCTGGGGAGGTGTGGCCTGCTTTTTGTAGAGCTTGTGCATCCAAGTCAGCCCTTTTGGAAATCATTCATTGTTTTTTTTCTTTGCCTCATCTCCACAGATATGTCCCAAAGCAATGTTTCCCCTTCTGTCAGAAAGGCTGTGAAGTCGAGCAGTAATGTGGAGCTTGACTCCCTCTACAGGACGATAGAGGTCAGTGCATCTTAAGATGTTTAATCGTAAAGGCATTTTGAGAATGAATATTGGTTGTTTAAAACTATTTTGTATGTACAATTAAGAATGGCCAAGCAAGTCCTCGCTCCCCAGAGCAGGCTGGTGTCCTTGGAGGACGCTGTGGGATGGAAGGTGGCTACTGCTGCGTCTACCTGCCTGATGGTAGTGCCTCGCTGGCGCCAACGCATAATGGCGTGCCCATCAGAGACATGCTGTCTGGCCTTTGTGAGAAGAGAGGCTTCTCGTTGAAAGATGTCATCATTTACCTTCATGGCAAGGACAAAGTGAGTGCTTGGCCACGCTGCCTTATACACATGACTACGTCATTCAGGGTGATGGTGTCCTTTTAACTTTTTCCCAAATTTGCTCAGCAACAGCCGTTATGCGACGACTTCCTTCTCCATGCGTCACTAACTTGAAATTAAGCCTTAGTGAATGACGCCATCTCTGAAAGTCAAATTCTGTCTCTGCCGCAGCAACCATTATCTCTGGATCAGGACTGCTCTGTGCTGAGAGATCAGCAGGTCTTGCTTGAGCTTCGGGTGACGTTTGTGTGAGTCAGCTTCCTTGGCACTTTTTTTTTTATGTATCCTTCCATCCATTTTATACCGCTTGCCCCTCTCGGGGCCGCGGGGGGTGCTGGAGTCTATCCCAGCTGCACTCGGGTGGAAGGCGGGGTACACCCTGGACAAGTTGCCACCTCATCGCAGGGTCAACACAGACAACATTCACACACATATATTTTTTCATTGACTCTTGCTCACCCGAGAAGGTTTGTGCAGACACTTTAACATGGCACCCCTTACTTTTGGGGGGGAAGTCCATGTTTTAACACCTGACATTGATTCAGTAAGGACTTCCGTAATTTGCAATGTAGTAAATGTGAATTATTTTGATTATTCTGCAGACAGGCATCTATTTGTGGTGGTGTGGGCGGGGGTGGCGGCGGCAGCGGCGATGACCAAGAAGAACGCGGAGTTGGAATATAATTACAACACTTTATGTACATATTTATATACAGATTTTAACAATTAGTTATTCACTGAAATATATTTATTAATTGTGGTTCTTACAAAAAATATATCTTATAAAATATAAAAGCTAAAATGTCTCTTAAAGCTCTGCCCCTTTAATTAGTGCATACTAAATAATTTAACTTTAGCCTACTACTACAACCATATTATTTACCAGCAACATAAAGTGAAACAGAGGCAGAGGTGTCCTGCCACAGTCAGTCAACCTCCTCCTCCTCCTCCTGCTGCTGCTGAACAGGTCGCACTGGAGCTAGTCGCTCTATGTTTTGTCGTGGTCCTGTCTATAAGGCACATAAGAATATACATTTCTGATCTGCCCCTGCTTTATTTTTCAGTGTTTGCTGAGTCTCACCTGTTCCCTCCGCCCTAGCTGGCTCTACATGCTGCCTGTCTTCCTCCTTTCCTACAACATCTCCCTGCGTACTTACTATCCCTTCCTCCTCACCCTCTCTTACTGCCTCAGCTGCGCCAGCTGCCACAGCTGCGGCACTAGTTGAAGCCTGGAAGCAGGGGCGCCGCTAGGGATTTTGGGCCGCATGAAAAGAATCTTTACAGGGCCCCCAACACAGTGTCATTATTGTTTTTGTATAATAATTTCATCATCATTAGGGGCCTCTCTGGGCCCCCCTCCATCATGGGCCCCTAGAATCCGTCTCCTTTACCCCCCCTTTTCGGCGCCCCTGCCTGGAAGTATTGGAAGCAAATTAATTTTCACACTGATGGACGTCTGTTCACTTTCCTTATGAGATTTCTAAGTGTCTACACCGTTTTGATAAAACCTCCTGTGGTCCGGACTGTAGGCCTACCTCCTCTCCAAGTCGAGCCCTTTTCGGGCCGCCACAAATAAATGAATGTGTGGGAAACACTGATTCTGTGACTGATTTGAATATTATGTTGCTGTCACACATGTTTTAGTTTCTTTAGCCTTTGCTTGTGTGTTTCAGGCTGGAAAATGCCTTTACGGGTAAGACTGGGGGTATAATGGCAAAGTCCAGTAAGACACTGCAAGATGCCCTCTCAACTGTCTTACAGAAACATAGTCTAAAGCCTCACGAGGCCCACGTCACTATTGTAAGTATTTTTATATCTATGTATCTATGATTAACTGATGTTCAGTTTCAGTTTATTTGGAACATGCATACGATACAATGTAAAGCATCACATATTTTCAGTTGTTTCATTACAGCACGCCCGAAGAGTAGGAAGAAGCTGAGCTTATTTAATCCTACCCCTTTTCACACCATAGCAATTTTATCCCATTTCCTTGTTCTCTGTAACAGAACAGTGAATAAATAAATAATTGATAAATAATATAACATAGTTAACAAATATTAAGTACATAAATAATTTATCTAAAAAAAAAAAAGGGTTCGAGATGTTCATCATAATAGTTCTTTGTGAACACTTGTAGTTTGAACAGTCTCTTAAACTGAATCATATTGCTGCTTTGTTTGATTTCTTTGGTTAATCCATTCCATAACTTAATTCCACATACAGATATGCTAAAGGTTTTAAGTGTTGTACGAGCATACAAATGTTTTAAATTAGTTGTTTTTTTAGGGGCGGTATAGCTCGGTTGGTAGAGCGGCTGTGCCAGCAACTTGAGGGTTGCAGGTTCGATCCCCGCTTCCGCCACCCTAGTCACTGCTGTTGTGTCCTTGGGCAAGACTCTTTACCCACCTGCTCCCAGTGCTACCCACACTGGTTTAAATGTAACTTAGATATTGGGTTTCGCTATGTAAAGCACGTTGAGTCACTAGAGAAAAGCGCTATATAAATATAATTCACTTCACTTCATTTTCCTCTAAGGTTATGTTTCTCCTCTTGTTGAGAAAAAGTGTTGTACATTCTTGGATAGCAGGTTATTGTTAGAGAGCTTCTTAGTCTTGGTGGCAAATAGTCCATCCATCCATCCATCTTCTTCCGCTTATCCGAGGTCGGGTCGCGGGGGCAGCAGCCTAAGCAGGGAAGCCCAGACTTCCCTCTCCCCAGCCACTTCGTCCAGCTCTTCCTGTGGGACCCCGAGGCGTTCCCAGGCCAGCCGGGAGACATGGTCTTCCCAACGTGTCCTGGGTCTTCCCCGTGGCCTCCTACCGGTCGGACGTGCCCTAAACACCTCCCTAGGGAGGCGTTCGGGTGGCATCCTGACCAGATGCCCGAACCACCTCATCTGGCTCCTCTCCATGTGGAGTAGCAGCGGCTTTACTTTGAGCTCCTCCCGGATGGCAGAGCTTCTCACCCTATCTCTAAGGGGGAGCCCCGCCACCCGGCGGAGGAAACTCATTTCGGCCGCTTGTACCCGTGATCTTGTCCTTTCGGTCATGACCCAAAGCTCATGACCATAGGTGAGGATGGGAACGTAGATCGACCGGTAAATTGAGAGCTTTGCCTTCCGGCTCAGCTCCTTCTTCACCACAACGGACCGATACAGCGTCCGCATTACTGAAGACGCCGCACCGATCCGCCTGTCGATCTCACGATTCACTCTTCCCTCACTCGTGAACAAGACTCCGAGGTACTTGAACTCCTCCACTTGGGGCAAGATCTCCTCCCCAACCCGGAGATGGCACTCCACCCTTTTCCGGGCGAGAACCATGGACTCGGACTTGGAGGTGCTGATTCTCATCCCAGTCGCTTCACACTCAGCTGCGAACCGATCCAGTGAGAGCTGAAGATCCTGGCCAGATGAAGCCATCAGGACCACATCATCTGCAAAAAGCAGAGACCTAATCCTGCAGCCACCAAACCAGATCCCCTCAACGCCTTGACTGCGCCTAGAAATTATGTCCATAAAAGTTATGAACAGAATCGGTGACAAAGGGCAGCCTTGGCGGAGTCCAACCCTCACTGGAAACGTGTCCGACTTACTACCGGCAATGCGGACCAAGCTCTGACACTGATCATACAGGGAGCGGACTGCCACAATCAGACAGTCCGATACCCCATACTCTCTGAGCACTCCCCACAGGACTTCCGGAGGGACACGATCGAATGCCTTCTCCAAGTCCACAAAACACATGTAGACTGGTTGGGCAAACTCCCATGCACCCTCAAGGACCCTGCCGAGAGTATAGAGCTGGTCCACAGTTCCACGACCAGGACGAAAACCACACTGTTCCTCCTGAATCCGAAGTTCGACTATCCGGCGTAGCCTCCTCTCCAGTACACCTGAATAGACCTTACCGGCAAATAGTAACATTACTAATTATAACTTTCTCAGCAGGCTATTTGTGTTCGTTCTTGCAGATTTATCTCCTCCTGGAGGTTATGTATTTGCTGGGGTTTCTGTCAATTGTTTAGTCTCATAGCTCACAACGGTATGGGTGGATTTTGATGCAACATTCAGGGAATGTCGAAATGCGATAAGGAACAAGTGATTCGATTTTTGGGGTGATCTAGATCATGTCGCCAGCTCATTGCACTCAGACTGCAGATTGTAGACAGACGCTAACTTTGGTCAGTGTTTCATTGTGAGAAATAAGGCCTAGCGTTAAGGCGAGCTCTGTCGTCTTCCTCCAAATCCTCTTGTATAGCGTGACGTACCCCTTAAAGTCTAACTTTGTGTACCAGTGGCGTGACAAAGGCTGCAATTGGTTGGCTTGCAGTATTTGTCCTGTGTTGATGTGATTCAGTCATGAGGCATACTGCCCACCTTTGCATAAATGCCTTCTTTGTTTGCAATTAGAGTATTGTAACACAGCACCAGTTACAATACCACGTAATCCCTCTCTAGTTACCATTATTTATTAGCAACAAAGTTAAGAAGCTAAATCATGACAAGTTAAGGGTCATGGTTTCTCACCAGGAAACACTGCACCTAGAATTGAATGTCTGTTGCAGAACTTTGTAAGACTGGGGGGTTTGAACTCACGACCTACCGATCTCAGGGCGGACACTAGTGATGGGTTGATGAGGCGTCATGAAGCGTTTCGACACATTGCAAAACTGTATTGATACTGCGTCGATACTGTGTCACTAAATACTGACATCTGCTGGACATGAAAAATCCCTACAGGCAACCTATGGACCGACTCAACTGACACTGATTTGATGCCCTAGTACAGGGGTCACCAACCTTTTTGAAACCAAAAACTACTTCTTGGGTACTGATTAATGCGAAGGGCTACCAGTTTGATACACACTTAAATAAATAAATATATTGTCATTTGTAAGTTACACATAAGTGTGATTTAAACAAGAATAGCTAAATAAATACATTTATATATATAAAAAAATGGGTATTTCTGTCTGTCATTCCGTCGTACATTTTTTTTTCCTTTTACGGAAGGTTTTTTGTAGAGAATAAATGATGAAAAAAACACTTAATTGAACGGTTTAAGAGGAGAAAACACGAAAAAAATTAAAATAACATTTTGAAACATAGTTTATCTTCAATTTCGACTCTTTAAAATTCAAAATTCAACCGACAAAAAGAAGAGAAAAACTAGCTAATTTGAATCTTTTTGAAAAAATTAAAAAAATAATTTATGGAACATCATTAGTAATTTTTCCTGATTAAGATACATTTTAGAATTTTGATGACATGTTTTAAATTGGTTAAAATCCAATCTGCACTTTGTTAGAATATTTAACAAATTGGACCAAGCTATATTTCTAACAAAGACAAATCAGTATTTCTTCTAGATTTTCCAGAACAACAATTTTAAAAAGAAATTCAAAATACTTTGAAATAAGATTTAAATTTGATTCTACAGATTTTCTAGATTTGCCAGAATATTTTTTTTGAATTTTAATCATAGTTAGTTTGAAGAAATATTTCACAAATATTCTTCGTCGAAAAACCAGAAGCTAAAATATTTATTATTCTTTACAATAAAAAAATTTTTTTTACTTGAACATTGACTTAAATTGTCAGGAAAGAAGAGGAAGAAATTTAAAAGGTAAAAAGGTATATTTGTTTAAAAATCCTAAAATCATTTTTAAGGTTGTATTTTTTTCTCTAAAATTGTATTTCTAAAAGTAATAAGAAGCAAAGTAAAAAAATAAATGAATTTATGTAAACAAGTGAAGACCCATCCATCCATCCATTTTCTACCGCTTATTCCAAGTGAAGACCAAGTCTTTAAAATATTTTCTTGGATTTTCAAATTCTATTTGAGTTTTGTCTCTTTTAAAATTAAAAATGTCGAGCAAAGCGAGACCAGCTTGCTAGTAAATAAATAAAATGTAAAAAATAGAGGCAGCTCACTGGTAAGTGCTGCTCTTTGAGCTATTTTTAGAACAGGCGAGCGGGCGACTCATCTGGTCCTTACGGGCTACCTGGTGCCCGCGGGCACCGCATTGGTGACCCCTGCCCTAGTATATACAATAATATAAACCAAGTCATTGTATTTCATTTAGGATTATTTCATATCTTCATTTAAATAAAAATATATGTTTATCTTTTTTAGATACAGTCAATAAATAATGTGAACATGTATCATAACATGGAAATCTAAGAGAACGTGTTGTGAATGATTGTGGACTGGGAATTTATTTTATTTTATTTTTTTACACATTTTTATAAAAAAAAAAAAAAAGTTTTTCCGACGTATTACATTTTAGACGATTTCTCTTCTTAGTTAATATTTCTCCGGCTGTAGAAAAGACACACTCACAGGGCACAGAGGAGGCGTCAGTGCGACACAGTTCGCGTATCGGTCACGTGACCAAAACAGCTCATGATCGGTCACGTGACTTTCTAAAAGCGGTACGCGCATCGACACAGGGTTTCGCTCTATGAGCTCGACGCATGCGCCGATGCATCGGTGTTGCCGGACCCATCACTAGCGGACACTCTAACCACAAGGCCACTGAGCAGGTTATATGTAGTATTAACTTCAATATAACGATAACATACAACACTTTTGATTTTGTGGAAACGGGCCCAAATGGCTCTTTGGTCCAAAAGGTTGCCGACACCCTGCACTAGCCCATCCAGTGTCCACTACTCAAATGCCGAGCTGACAATAAATATATTCCTTGAAGGAATTATGTCCCAGTTGTTTAAACGAGAGATGTCCGATAAATGCTTTAAAATGTGATATCGGAATATATCGGTTTCAAAAGGTAAAATGAATGACTTTTTAAAACGCCGTTGTACGCAGCGGTACATATCCGGTAAAACACGGATATAAACCCAGTCAGCAGCCCCTCCCCTCTCCCCTCTCCCACACACAACACAGGAGTTGACGACTGCAGTATGAGAGGTTTACTGACGACGCTTGATGACCTCATCAAACTGCCGCGAGCGAAGCATAACAACAACAAGAGTGTGTTGTTGCCGGTGCTGTAGCCGTGGCTAACAAGCGAGCTCGCTCGATGACTGACTAACGACACCATGTCTATGATTTTGGATTATTTTAAAGTGTGTCTGACGGATAAAAAACTGGCAATTTGCAATGACTGCAAAAAGTTGGTTATGCGAGGAGGAACCAAGACGTCTTCCTTTAATATGAGCAATTTGATCTCCCAGTTGTCGCTTAAAGACTCCGCCGAGAAAAAACAAAAATACAACAAAAACCACTCCAAGGCGAAAGGTCACGTTGTGGTCAGGGACAACACACGACGGTGGAGTTTGGTGTGGCTAGTCTGCCCTGCATGGCGCACACCTGGCAGCTCGCAGTGAATGGAGGTGCCCTGTTTCAACGCAGCATTTCAGAAGCTGCTAGGCCACTTCAAGCACTCACCACTAGCTTGCAGCACATTTGTTACACTCATACAAATACGTTAGAGCAGGGCAGATTGAGCCCAGTTGATAATTTCCTGTTATACAGTATGCCAGGCAGTTTTGCACTAAATGAGGACTATGTTATTGTTTACTTTATTACTCTAGTATACTCTGGACTGAAGCTGTGTGCCTTCATTGTTTTTGTAGCTGTTGTTTTGAGGCATGTTTAAAAAAAAAAGAAGAATAATGCACTTTCTTAGACTTAGACTTTGTGAAAGTCAAAGTATAGTATTTCCCATAGTTGTAGTGGGTATCAGGATTATCTCAGGGAGAGCATGTCCCAAATTCCAAGCTGCTCGTTGAGGCATGTTAAAAAAAATAATGCACTTTGTGACTTCAATAATAAATATGGCAGTGCCATGTTGACACTTTTTTCCATAACTTGAGTTGAAGTTGTTCTCTTATTTTGGAAAACCTTGTTACATTGTTTAATGCAGGGGTGCTCACACTTTTTCTGCAGGCGAGCTACTTTTCAATTGATCAAGTCGTACTTATTTATGAAATATATGTTTTTGTTAACAAGTTAAAGGTGTTTAATGATAATGCAAGCATGTTTAACACATATAGTTAATATTGTTAATACATTAAAGGTGTTTAATGATAATACAAGTATGTTTAATACATATAGTTAATATTGTTAACAAGTTAAAGGTGTTTAAAGATAATGCAAGCATGTTTAACACATATAGTTAATATTGTTAACAAGTTAAAGGTGTTTAAAGATAATGCAAGCATGTTTAACACAAATAGTTAATATTGTTAACAACTTAAAGGTGGTTAAAGATAAAACAAGCATGTTTAACACGTATAGTTAATATTGTTAACAACTTAAAGGTGGTTAAAGATAATACAAGCATGTTTAACACATATAGATTCCTTTCTTTCATGAAGACAATAATATACGTTGGTGTATTACCTGATTCTGATGACTTGTATTGATAAGAATCAGACAGTAGTGATGATAACGTCCGCATTTTCGAATGGAGGAGAAAAAAAGTCCTCCTTTCTGTCCAATACCACATGAAAGTGGTTGGTTTTTGGCATCTTATTTGTCCAGCTTCCGTACTCCTTTGTATACACTTTACAAGAAATACATTGTCGGCAAACTCCGTAGCTTGCTAGCTTGTGCACGCCAGCTTTCTGAGATTCTTATTTTGGTAGCGCAGGCAGGATGAAGCAGAGCTTTTATTGTGCAACTGTGCAGTCGGTCTTTGGAGTTTTGACGACAGGTACGGCGCCAGAGTCTGTTGAAATAAAGTGTTTCTCGCCTTCCAGTCGGTCATTTTAATGAGCTGGCAGCAGCCAGCGTCATCTCAGAAGACCCTCGGGTGCCGTGAATGTCAATCAAGTGACGAAAGTGACGTCATAGTGAAGATTTATGATCGCTCATTTTTAGGACTATTTTTTTAATGCCTGGCTGGTGATCGACTGACACACCCTCCGAGATCGACCGGTAGATCGCGATCGACGTAATGAGCACCCCAGGTTTAATGCATCACAACAAAATTAGGCATAATAATGTGTTAATTCCACGACCATATATATCGGTATCGGTTGATATCGGAATCGGTAATTAAGAGTTGGACAATATCGGAATATCGGATATCGGCAAAAAAGCCATTATCAGACATCTCTAGTTTAAACACATTGTTTTTAACATCGATTTAAAAGTAGAGTAATTGAGAGTGGGATTATGGTGCATAAACTGAAATAGAGGTAAGAGTTTCACTTAATCATGATTTAGATTTTTTTTTATAAGCGCCCAGCCCTGGTGTATATACAGTATCTTTGCTAACTGAACCTTGTAAGTCAGCAGTGTGCCTGTTGATGATCATCATAAAGCTGTCATTCCACTGAAACTGCTTTGTCATTTTGTTGTTGTAGGTTGGAAGTGATGAGGCTGTGAACATGAACACTACTGTGTTCAGACTGGCCAATAAGATGCTAAGGCTTGAAAAAGTCAAAGGTATATTGACAATTCTATAAATGTTTTTAGGCTTCTTTGACTTTTGTTAGCTGGAGGAGTTTGACTGTTGATAATTTTTGCCAACACAACAACATGGTAAAAAGAAAGCAATAAATGGCTGATAAAAGAACGTACCATATCCATAATGTGTATGGTATGTTGTTTTTCTTCTGTTTTAATGCAACTACATACCTGCCAACTACTCCGGTTTTCCCGTAATTAGTACGGTTTTCATCAACCTATTCCGGGTTACGGTTGCAGTGATAAAAAATACGGGTTTTCATTAATTAAAACAAAAAAGTTTTTAAAAATGCGCGAGGCTATTTATAGCACCGCTGCCAAGCACGAGGCACCTGTTGCCATTGTTTCCAAACGAGCGAACCATCATGGAATCAGCCGGAGAAAAATCGCAAACGAGTCTTAAACCGAAAAGAAAACTGCAGTCATTCCGTGAAGAATATTCAAAAGCCTATCAGGGAATAATTATCCGTTCCAAAAAGGGTGAAAACTACGCGAATTGCACCTTGTGCAGACAAGATTTTTCGATCGGACACGGAGGAATTAGCGATGTAAAAGACCACGTTGGGACAAAAAAACACAAGTCTAATGCCGTTGCTAGCGATACAAGTGGAAAACTTTCAACGTTTTTCGGATTTTAGCCACAAAAAGGTAATGACACCAATGTTATCTATTGGAATTGTTTAGTACTGTTAAAAGTGTTTATACTATTTATGCTTTCAAGTCCAAGTTGAAGAAATCTTGTTAAATGTTGACAGCATAACTACCAAAATACAGAAGTATGTCCTTAATATTTTTGCAGTGCTATTTCTGTTGAAAAGTTAAAATGATTACATTAGAGATGTGATGTGCCACTTTTCAAGTGTCTGATGGCTTAAATTCATTTTCATTAATTTTTCATATTTTGAATTCTTTTGAAAGGCTTACAAAAAAACTACATTTGAATTGTAATTCCATGCTATTGACAGGACTATTAATTTTAATGAAGTTAGCTTACCATGTTTACAGTATGATAATTGTGATAGAAATGTGAATTTTAGGCACAGAATATTTTTTACAATTGAACAAGGCAGTAGATTATACAAGCTTGGACAGAAAGTTAATAATGACACCAATTTTTTTTTTAATGGAATTGTTTAGTACTGTTTTACCATTTGTTTACTGTAAAAAGTGTTTATACTGTTTATACTTTCAATTAACAAATTGAAGTCTTGTGAAAGGTTGACAGGATAACTGGCATTAACTGTCAAAATAATTTCAAACTATTGAAGTTAGCTTACAGAATAAACATGTCAATCAACCCATATGATTTTTGCTGTAATATTTTTGTTTTGAAAAGTCACTGTGACTGATAGAAAAGTGATGGTTTTAGCAACATTTTAACCTGTCTGAATGCTAATAATCATTTTGCGTCGGGGGGCGAAGCCTGAACCCCCCACCAGGACTTTGTCCTGGACCTACCGGGGCCTGCGGCCCCTGGACCCTGGCTACTAGGTTTTTCTGATTTCAAAAGTTGGCAGGTATGCAACTAGTATTGTGGCCATGGCTTTCTGTGCATTGTTTGTATATTGGATCTTAAAAACTATAACAGCATTTCTTGGCTGCGAGGCAAGAAAGTCTTTTCAGTGTCCTAGTTTTTCTCACATTACTGTCTGTGCATTTATCTTTGTTTTACTCTTGTGTTTCTTCTCTGTGATACTGAAGTGTCTGGTTGCATTTGCTTTGTTGAATGGAATGCCATGTCAAGATCACACACCTCATTTGCCTACTGCTAAGACACCAGAACAAACTTCACTTCAAATCAGTGATCCTCACCTCAGTTTCACACACTGTCTATAGGAAGAGACGCTTATCTGGATATAGCGTCGCTGTAACCCAAAAGAACTCATTTGAAAAAAACTGAGAATGTCTATCCATTTTCTACCGCTTGTCCGTTTCGTTAGGTACACCCTAAACAAGTGGCCACCTTTTTGCTGGACTAACACAGACAACACTCACATTCACACATTAGGGCCAATTTAGTGTTGCCAATCAACCTATCAAATAGGGCTTTTGAAAATCAGCGGCAGACTCAATATTTGTGTATACTGTAATAGAGAGTGCCTCTTTTGTTTCGTTCAGTTTCATTCAGTCGAAGAAATGACTGCAATTTAGTTCCCAAAATGTGCTTTTTAACTGAATTAATAAATGCTATACTACAAATTGGGTATTGTTCACATAGAAACATTTGTTATTTTACCCAGAGTGCTGTGCCTCAAGCACATGCTGCACAGTCATCAGAGGTGGGTAGAGTAGCCAGAAATTGTACTCAAGTAAGAGTACTGTTACTTTAGAGATTTATTACTCAAGTAAAAGTAAGGAGTAGTCACCCAAATATTTACTTGAGTAAAAGTAAAAAGTATGTTGTGAAAAAACTACTCAAGTACTGAGTAACTGATGAGTAACATACACACACATATCATATATATATATATATATATATATATATACACACATTTATATACATATACATATATATATACACATATACAGGTAAAAGCCAGTAAATTAGAATATTTTGAAAAACTTGATTTATTTCAGTAATTGCATTCAAAAGGTGTAACTTGTACATTATATTTATTCATTGCACACAGACTGATGCATTCAAATGTTTATTTCATTTAATTTTGATGATTTGAAGTGGCAACAAATGAAAATCCAAAATTCCGTGTGTCACAAAATTAGAATATTACAGTACTTAAGGCTAATACAAAAAAGGGATTTTTAGAAATGTTGGCCAACTGAAAAGTATGAAAATGAAAAATATGAGCATGTACAATACTCAATACTTGGTTGGAGCTCCTTTTGCCTCAATTACTGCGTTAATGCGGCGTGGCATGGAGTCGATGAGTTTCTGGCACTGCTCAGGTGTTATGAGAGCCCAGGTTGCTCTGATAGTGGCCTTCAACTCTTCTGCGTTTTTGGGTCTGGCATTCTGCATCTTCCTTTTCACAATACCCCACAGATTTTCTATGGGGCTAAGGTCAGGGGAGTTGGCGGGCCAATTTAGAACAGAAATACCATGGTCCGTAAACCAGGCACGGGTAGATTTTGCGCTGTGTGCAGGCGCCAAGTCCTGTTGGAACTTGAAATCTCCATCTCCATAGAGCAGGTCAGCAGCAGGAAGCATGAAGTGCTCTAAAACTTGCTGGTAGACGGCTGCGTTGACCCTGGATCTCAGGAAACAGAGTGGACCGACACCAGCAGATGACATGGCACCCCAAACCATCACCCAACCATGCAAATTTTGCATTTCCTTTGGAAATCGAGGTCCCAGAGTCTGGAGGAAGAGGCACAGGATCCACGTTGCCTGAAGTCTAGTGTAAAGTTTCCACCATCAGTGATGGTTTGGGGTGCCATGTCATCTGCTGGTGTCGGTCCACTCTGTTTCCTGAGATCCAGGGTCAACGCAGCCGTCTACCAGCAAGTTTTAGAGCACTTCATGCTTCCTGCTGCTGACCTGCCCTATGGAGATGGAGATTTCAAGTTCCAACAGGACTTGGCGCCTGCACACAGCGCAAAATCTACCCGTGTCTGGTTTACGGACCATGGTATTTCTGTTCTAAATTGGCCCGCCAACTCCCCTGACCTTAGCCCCATAGAAAATCTGTGGGGTATTGTGAAAAGGAAGATGCAGAATGCCAGACCCAAAAACGCAGAAGAGTTGAAGGCCACTATCAGAGCAACCTGGGCTCTCATAACACCTGAGCAGTGCCAGAAACTCATCGACTCCATGCCACGCCGCATTAACGCAGTAATTGAGGCAAAAGGAGCTCCAACCAAGTATTGAGTATTGTACATGCTCATATTTTTCATTTTCATACTTTTCAGTTGGCCAACATTTCTAAAAATCCCTTTTTTGTATTAGCCTTAAGTAATATTCTAATTTTGTGACACACGGAATTTTGGATTTTCATTTGTTGCCACTTCAAATCATCAAAATTAAATGAAATAAACATTTGAATGCATCAGTCTGTGTGCAATGAATAAATATAATGTACAAGTTACACCTTTTGAATGCAATTACTGAAATAAATCAAGTTTTTCAAAATATTCTAATTTACTGGCTTTTACCTGTATATATACAGTATATAATTTATATTTATTTATTTTGCCGTTTTTGTTTACATGTTAAAGGTGTTTTAATGAATATACATGCATGTTTAACACATATAGATTCCTTTCTTTCATGAAGACAAGAATATAAGTTGGTGTATTACCTGATTCTGATGACTTGCATTGATTGTAATCAGACAGTAGTGATGATAGCGTCCACGTTTTCAAATGGAGGAGAAAAAAAGTTCCTCCTTTCTGTCTAATACCACATGAAAGTGGTTGGTTTTTGGCATCTTATTCGTCCAGCTACCATATTCGTTTTTATACACTTTACAAGAAATACATTGTTTGCGCTGGCTTTCGGAGACTCTTGTTTTGAAAGCGCAGGCGCGATGGAGCGGCACTTTTATTGTGAAGACAGGAACTGTGCAGTCAGTCTTTAGGCTTTTGACGGGATGTACGGTTGAAATAAAAAAGGGTCTTTTTTTACTTAACACTTTTGATTGATTGATTGAAACTTTTATTAGTAGATTGCACAGTACAGTATATATTCCGTACAATTGACCACTAAATGGTAACACCCCAATAAGTTTTTCAACTTGTTTAAGTCAGGTCATGTGACCGCCTGGCTCTGTTTGATTGGTCCAACGTCACCAGTGACTGCATCTGATTGGTGGAACAGAGTAAACGTCACCAGTGACTGTATTTGTTGAAACGCAGGCACTATGACAGACCAAAACAAACAAAGCGTGCATTAACAGATCGATAAAAATTAGTAGCGAGTAGCGAGCTGAATGTAGATAAAAGTAGCGGAGTAAAAGTAGCGTTTCTTCTCTATAAATATACTCAAGTAAAAGTAAAAGTATGTTGCATTAAAACTACTCTTAGAAGTACAATTTATCCCAAAAGTTACTCAAGTAGATGTAACTGAGTAAATGTAGCGCTTTACTACCCACCTCTGACAGTCATATTTTTATTTTAGCTTTTTAGTGTATGATGCTGTAGAGGTTGCCCTCTAGTGGGTTCCTCGGACCACCACACACTGCCACGAGAGCCCGGATTTCAGGGTACAACACTGTTTTATTTTCAGAAATGTGGAGAGGCTTTTGCTTTCCAGCAAAATGTCTTTCTCTTTGTTCGTGTCTCTCTCTCTCTCTGGCTCCCACTCCAACTTAAACCGCGTGTCTCTTCCCGGCTGCTGCTAATAAAGGCGACAGGTGATTAGATAACAAGGCCCACCTGGGCCATCTACTCACCTGTCCCTGTCGTCAAGGCCGGTCCTGGCACACATTGTTCCGCGGCAGGCCCGCAGGCCACGCCCCCCTCCACAGATGCATATTGGAGTTTGATATTGTGTGTTACCACAGCAGGAAGTGACTTAACTGTTTTGTTTGAGCAGGAAAAGACCAAAGCAACATTCCCAGATCTAGTGGAACTGCTGCAGCCACACAGGTGAGGTTTTCATTAATAATCCGTTCCAAATGGTCAGCTAAAAACTAAACGGAACGTAAACATAAATAATGCAAAACACCCAAAAATGTCTACTAGTGATGGGTTGATGAGGCGTCATGAAGCGTTTCGACACATTGCAAAACTGTATTGATGTACTGTGTCACTAAATACTGAAATCTGCTGGACATTAAAAATCCCTACAGGCAACCTATGGACCGACTCAACTGACACTGATTTTATGCCCTAGTACAGGGGTCACCAACCTTTTTGAAACCAAAAACTACTTCTTGGGTACTGATTAATGCGAAGGGCTACCAGTTTGATACACACTTAAATAAATAAATATATTGTCATTTGTAAGTTACACATAAGTGTGATTCAAACAAGAATAGCTAAATAAATAAATTTATATATATAAAAAAAAATGGGTATTTCTGTCTGTCATTCCGTTGTACATTTTTTTTTCCTTTTACGGAAGGTTTTTTCTAGAGAATAAATGATGAAAAAAAACACTTAATTGAACGGTTTAAAAGAGGAGAAAACACGAAAAAAAATCAAATCAAATTTTGAAACATAGTTTATCTTTAATTTCGACTCTTTAAAATTCAAAATTCAACCGACAAAAAGAAGAGAAAAACTAGCTAATTTGAATCTTTTTGAAAAAATAACAAAAATAATTTATGGAACATCATTAGTAATTTTTCCTGATTAAGATACATTTTAGAATTTTGATGACATGTTTTAAATTGGTTAAAATCCAATCTGCACTTTGTCAGAATATTTAACAAATTGGACCAAGCTATATTTCTAACAAAGACAAATCAATATTTCTTCTAGATTTTCCAGAACAAAAATTTGAAAAGAAATTCAAAATACTTTGAAATTAGATTTAAATTTGATTCTACAGATTTTCTAGATTTGCCAGAATCATTTTTTTGAATTTTAATCATAGTAAGTTTGAAGAAATATTTCACAAATGTTCTTTGTCGAAAAAACAGAAGCTAAAATATTTATTATTCTTTACAATGAAAAAAAAATAAATTTACTTGAACATTGATTTAAATTGTCAGGAAAGAAGAGGAAGACATTTAAAAGGTAAAAAGGTATATGTGTTTAAAAATCCTAAAATCATTTTTAAGGTATTTTTTTTCTAAAATTGTATTTCTAAAAGTAATAAGAAGCAAAGTAAAAAAAATAAATGAATTGATTTAAACAAGTGAAGACCAAGTCTTTAAAATATTTTCTTGGATTTTCAAATTCTATTTGAGTTTTGTCTCTTTTAGAATCAAAAATGTCAAGCAAAGCGAGACCAGCTTGCTAATAAATAAATGACATTTAAAAAATAGAGGCAGCTCACTGGTAAGTGCTGCTCTTTGAGCTATTTTTAGAACAGGCCAGCGGGCGACTGATCTGGTCCTTACGGGCTACCTGGTGACCGCGGGCACCGCGTTGGTGACCCCTGCCCTAGTATATACAATAATATAAACCAAGTCATTGTATTTCATTTAGGATTATTTCATATCTTCATTTAAATAAAAATATATTTGTATCTTTTTTAGATAGTCAATAAATAATGTGAACATGTATCATAACATGGACATCTAAGAGAACGTGTTGTGGATGATTGTGGACTGGGAATTTTTTTAATTTTATTTTTTTACACATTTTTATAAAAAAAAAAAAAAAAAAAAGTTTTTCCGACGTATTACATTTTAGACGATTTCTCTTCTTAGTTATTATTTCTCGGGCTGTAGAAAAGACCGGCTCACAGGGCACAGAGGAGGCGTCAGTGCGACACAGTTCGCGTATCGGTCACGTGACCAAAACAGCTCATGCTCGGTCACGTGACTTTCTAAAAGCGGTACGCGCACCGACACAGGGTTTTGCTCTATGAGCTCGACGCATGCGCCGATGCATCGGTGTTGCCGGACCCATCACTAATGTCTACATAAAAAGAACACAACTAAATTGAACGTGAACATAAATAATGCAAAACTTTTCAAAAATGTCTGCATAAAAAGAACGCAACTAAAACAAACGTAAAAATTAATAATGCAAAACACCCAAAAATGTCTACATAAAAAGAACTACACTAAATTGGACATGAACATAAATAATGCAAAACCCCCAAAAATGTCTACAAATAGAGAACCAAATTGAAATGATGAACATTTAATATTACTTTTACCTTTTTTTTTTTTAAATTGAAGCTTGTTTGTGAAGACAATGAGTAGAGAGGAAGGAGGGGACTGAAGAACCACTTTGTACTTTGAGTTTTTTCTTGAATTCAATAGTGTTTCTCACATTCATCAAAGTGCTGGCCCTGAAGTTGTCAACGACTGCACTGGCAACTGTGCTCACACAAATTTTACATTAAATTGCCCATGTGCAATACCACGTGTTACGGCACAACACATTACACTGGCGTGACGTCGCAACAGCTTCAACTCGCAACTTTCTTTTGCCCCACGGTGGGTTATTTTGCAACTGTACTTATTTAAAAAAAAAAAGAAGAAGAAGGAAAAAAAGTGCAGACTGAATCGCCAACGCCTGGTATTATTTTATTAGTGCACTCTATTCCAATGAAAAAATTGCTATGTGATAACAGAGATTGCTTTTAAAAATCGGGAAAAATTTAAGCAGCAATTTGAATCATTTGAAAAGTGGATTTCTACCTCTACAGAAAAACACTAAATGTTTTATGCTGTGGAATTCAAATCTGCCAGCAGTTGCTTTCATCACAAAATGTATCTGTTGAATCCAGGCAGGACCAGGTGGTCCAGAAGCACGGTTGTTGTCCCCTCAGACCAACAAGGTCAAGACTCCACCAAAGCCCAGTAAGAACCGCGACATAGATGGTAGGACTACAGAGCAGTATGTAGGACAGTTAGGACTGTTGGAACAGTATATTTGTTTTATTACATTATTATTGGTCCTCTTAATCAGCCTTTGTTTACCAGTAATTAAGACAATGTTAAGTAAATACCAGGTTGTGCTGATCATCTCAGGGCTCCTGGACTTGCTGTCGAGGGCTCAATGCTGCAGAGTCGATGACCAGCGAGGTCTTCTCACAAGAGAACAGTTGGAGGTTCCTCTGTTCCTACAGCGTCCCCCAGACCAGGGACAGGACCTAGACTCAGAGGAGTCCAACACAGACACATCATCTACTGAACACTCCAAGGTTTCTGAGAACATTAAGCCATGTTCTAGTTTGGGTGACTCAGAAAGCAAAGACTTTAGGGAAACGTCAGTCTGAAAGACTTTGATAGTGTGTTGGATAAACAACATCCCCAACAACCATTCAGTCTTTTCCAAAAAGAAAACATTTTTTACAGCACTTTTTAGTCACTAGCAAATAAGCTCTATGGCAGAGTTTGCCAACACCTCTGCTACTAAAGTTTCAGGCACAAAAAAGAATTGAAAGACATAAGGATACGTTTGAAAACACTACACTTCCTTATGAGGATTGTTTTCAATATGAATAGTTTTAATGTAGCCAAAATGTTAAAAACAACCTACATCTTAGCAGTCAAGTCTAAATGTTTTACTGCCCTTACGGATAGGCTGTAGTTAACCTAACTTTTGTTCCTTGAAATTTCATTTGTCAATGCTTAATTATGCAATGTAACAAAAATATCTGCACAGGACTTCCCCCATTTTTGAAGAATATTGCACAGTTTGAGTTTATTGAATGTTTTGTGGTGGTTTTTAGGAATGTTTTCATAATGTGTTTTCTAATTTGTGTGATTTCTTCTTTCAGAATGTATTTTATTTGCTGTAATGGCATTTTTCAAAAATGCCTGATTTCTTCTTTCAGAATGTATTTTATTTTCCTGTAATGGCGTTTTTCAAAAATGCTGGATAAGTCCTGTTTTGCTATCACTCAATTTCAGTTGACATGATTTGCTACTGTTGGGACTCAGGTTGTTGGTATGATATTCAAAATAGTTAAAGGGTAATCAACAATTAAACATTTTGTCAAATGTGATCCTTACCGTCTTCTAGTTGTATTTTCATACCTGCCAACTACTCCGGTTTTCCCGTAATTAGTACGGTTTTCATCAACCTATTCCGGGTTACGGTTGCAGTGATAAAAAAATACGGTTTTTCATTCATTAAAAAAACATTTAAAAAAAAAAGTTTTATCCACGAAATCGCGTAACAACAATGACAATCGACACTGCTTCCCGTAACTTCCTATCGAGCCATTCCGAATGCCATGCGCGAGGCTATTTATAGCACCGCTGCCAAGCACGAGGCACCAGTTGCCATTGTTTCCAAACGAGCGAACGAACATGGAATCAGCCGGAGAAAAATGGCAAACGAGTCTTAAACCGAAAATAAAACTGCAGTCATTCCGTGAAGAATATTCAAAAGCCTATCCGGGAATAATGATCCGTTCCAAAAAGGGTGAAAACTACGCGAATTGCACCTTGTGCAGACAAGATTTTTCGATCGGACACGGAGGAATTAGCGATGTAAAAGACCACGTTGGGACAAAAAAACACAAGTCTAATGCCGTTGCTAGCGATACAAGTGGAAAACTTTCAACGTTTTTCGGATTTTAGCCACAAAAAGGTAATGACACCAATGTTATCTATTGGAATTGTTTAGTACTGTTATACTGTTAAAAGTGTTTATACTATTTATGCTTTCAAGTCCAAGTTGAAGAAATCTTGTTAAATGTTGACAGCATAACTACCAAAATACAGAAGTATGTCCTTAATATTTTTGCAGTGCTATTTCTGTTGAAAAGTTAAAAATTATTACATTAGAGATGTGATGTGCCACTTTTCAAGTGTCTGATGGCTTAAATTCATTTTCATTAATTTTTCATATTTTGAATTCTTTTGAAAGGCTTACAAAAAAACTACATTTGAATTGTAATTCCATGCTATTGACAGGACTATTAATTTTAGTGAAGTTAGCTTACCATGTTTACAGTATGATAATTGTGATAGAAATGTGAATTTTAGGCACAGAATATTTTTTACAATTGAACAAGGCAGTAGATTATACAAGCTTGGACAGAAAGTTAATAATGACACCAATTTTTTTTAATGGAATTGTTTAGTACTGTTTTACCATTTGTTTACTGTAAAAAGTGTTTATACTTTCAATTAACAAATTGAAGTCTTTTGAAAGGTTGACAGGATAACTGGCATTAACTGTCAAGATAATTTCAAACTATTGAAGTTAGCTTACAGAATAAACATGTCAATCAACCCATATGATTTTTGCTGTAATATTTCTGTTTTGAAAAGTCACTGTGACTGATAGAAAAGTGATGGTTTTAGCAACATTTTAACCTGTCTGAATGCTAATAATCATTTTGCGTCGGGGGGCGAAGGAACCCCCCACCAGGACTTTGCCTGCGGCCCCTGGACCCTGGCTACTAGGTTTTTCTGATTTCAAAAGTTGGCAGGTATGTATTTTGGTAGAATCTTGAAACATGACTTATTATAACATAACATCCCCATGTGTTGCCTGGATTGGAATTATAATGTGACCATGTATTCTGGTAGTGATGGAATCTGCGCTAGTCGAGCTGTGATTGTCACCTCATTGCTGTCTACTGCATCCTTTATCTGATCACCGGCTTGTTTTGTAGCCGAAGATCTTGGCTTTGTATTAGGAGAGTTGCAAAAACTGCAGAACCATAAGTGAGCTTTTGCATATGGGGTTTGAGTTGCTAAGCATTGTATTCAACCCTGTAACTACAAGTAGACAATTTGCAGCAGAGTACCGGTAATCAGTAATAGGGAAAATAGTTATGTGCGTCATTGTCGGTCTGTCACATGCCCACCTCCTCCTGCCGAGATGCTTACATTAGCATGCAGGATCATGATGGGCATACCAGGTGTCTGTACTCTCATTCTGTGCGTGTGTCCATCCATCCATCCATGCATGAATGGTGCGTCGGCGGAGCGCTGAATGGGCACAGAGGGGTGTGCTCTCACAGACTCCGTAGCGGCAGCAGTGACATGAGGAACATCTCCTCGGCTGGACGTCTGCACTGAGCGAGGAAGAAGAGGAAGGACAAAGTGGTGAGTGTCTGAACATTTGCTACAGTATTTGCATTTTTTTTGTCACCTGCACCCTTTTTAGAAGATGCATCTGCCTGCTTTGTATTCATTGATTCCGTCCTCTTGTCACACCCTGCTTCTTGATGTATTGAAGTAAATCATTTCCCCTCGTTTTAGTGTCAGTTTTGAGCTGAAATGGTCTTATTATTTCCCATTTATGCTTACTCCTATGCCGTATAGCCAAGCATTTTGGAAGGCTTCAGTAGTTCTGACCTTTCATACACCTGCAGAGGAAAGAAGCCCTCAATTGTATTTATTTTAATGCATGCATTTTCTGTGTAAGCATGTGCTTAGTTGTCGGGGTCAGTCCCCATCATATTGTGTGAAAATATGACGAAACAGTGCATAATGTGACTACATGTGAGCTTTATTTTTACAGGGTGTTACTAACATGCTCACCTTGGTGGTCATGCATGCAAGATTTCTTTATGACCACAACATTGACGGTTATCTCATTGCTAAATTTAGAGAAAGAATGTTTCTGGGAGCCGGTATATCTATTTTTAGGATCACTAATACAAAACCTCACAATAATGTCTGATTGAATGCTAAAAACGCTTTAAAAAACGGAACGTAATTTTAAATTTTTTTTTACTGAACGAGACACCCAGAATGTACCTGAAAATAAAGAATGCGGGATTTACAATATTAACTATGAAGGGTAAAACACTGAATATTGACAACATATGAACGTCACACTCCTTCTCAATCGACGTATTTTACAATTAAGCAAAATGCAACAAACACAGCGAAATATGAACGCCAAGGGTAAAAAAACCCACCTACAATCTGATATATGTGATATATCACTAAGCTTTAGAACTTTGTTGTAAAAATCTCCTTCCGCGTCTGTCCCTGACACCCACATTTCAGGCTCTGGAAACACTCTGTGGAAACGCTCCCCACCCACACTGCTTGGTGCCTCGTCTGAGCTGCTGTGACTTACATTACCATAGTAACTAATTAGATGACCATAGTAACTAATTAGATTACCATAGTAATTAATTTGATTACCATAGTAACTAATTAGATTACCATAGTAACTAGTAGAGATGCGCGGATAGGCAATTATTTCATCCGCAACCGCATCACAAAAGTCGTCAACCATCCGCCATCCACCCGATCTAACATTTAATCAGAACTGCACCCGCCCGCACCCGCCCGTTGTTATATATCTAATATAGACGATGCAAGGCATTAGTGAGGTTATAAAGCTTTTGCCTGTTAAAGAAAGGAGACACCAGTGCGCAATCATCTGGGAGCCGCGTGGAGGTGCGATGTCCCTCGCACCCGCGGCGGATCCACCCGGGCTCGCGCCCGAGGCTTCAGCGCGCACCGCGGCGGCCATCCTACTCGTCGCGGCCTAGCCCTCGCGGCTCTCGCTGCCGTCGACGGCCGGGTATGGGCCCGACGCTCCAGCGCCATCCATTTTCAGGGCTAGTTGATTCGGCAGGTGGGTTGTTACACACTCCTTAGCGGGTTCCGACTTCCACTGTCCACCGCGGAGTGACCCCTGTTACGCGCCCCCGGCAACGGGGGTGGCGGGCAGAAGGCGGACGAGGCGGGGTGTCGGTGCGTCGGGCCCTTCTCGCGGATCACCTCAGCTACGGCTCCCGGTGGGGCCCTCTCGGGGGAAGGGGCCTCGGTCCCGGACCCCGGCGAGGCGTCCCTTCTCCGCTCCGTAAAAGTGTCCATCTCTTTTTTTTTTTCCTTCTTCTGTTGTGGCATATGCAGCAGGTGCCTGCTCGTTTTTCGTATGTGGGTAACAACATTTAACTATGTATATATATTTCCGAATTGGTTTAACTGCCACCCGCCTGAATCTATTTAAAATCTAATTTTTTTTAATTTCAACCGCCTGACCCGACCCGCGGATAAAATCTATTTTTTTTTTTTTAATTTCAACCGCCCGATCCGCGGATAATCCGCGGACTCCGCGGTTGTGTCCGCAAACTGCGCATCTCTAGTAACTAGTATCTAGTATATCATGCAAACGTGCAGATTCGAACCATTGAAATACTTAGTATAGTTCAAGACTTAAGGTAATTTCAAAACATCACTGCACATCATAATGGCAGCTACACTTTACATCTTAAAGATATAAAAAAATGTATGTGGGAATGTCCGGCGGGCCAGATTGAAAAGCTTAACGGGCCGCATGCGGCCCCCGGGCCTTAATTTGCCCAGGTCTGCATTAAAGTGTAGAACATGTGCAATGGCCATCCATCCATCCATCTTCTTCCGCTTATCCGAGGTCGGGTCGCGGGGGCAGCAGCCTAAGCAGGGAAGCCCAGACTTCCCTCTCCCCAGCCACTTCGTCCAGCTCCTCCCGGGGGATCCCGAGGCGTTCCCAGGCCAGCCGGGAGACATAGTCTTCCCAACGTGTCCTGGGTCTTCCCCGCGGCCTCCTACCGGTGGGACGTGCCCTAAACACCTCCCTAGGGAGGCGTTCGGGTGGCATCCTGACCAGATGCCCGAACCACCTCATCTGGCTCCTCTCCATGTGGAGGAGCAGCGGCTTTACTTTGAGCTCCCCCCGGATGACAGAGCTTCTCACCCTATCTCTAAGGGAGAGACCCGCCACCCGGCGGAGGAAACTCATTTCGGCCGCTTGTACCCGTGATCTTGTCCTTTCGGTCATAACCCAAAGCTCATGACCATAGGTGAGGATGGGAACGTAGATCGACCGGTAAATTGAGAGCTTTGCCTTCCGGCTCAGCTCCTTCTTCACCACAACGGATCGATACAGCGTCCGCATTACTGAAGATGCCGCACCGATCCGCCTGTCGATCTCACGATCCACTCTTCCCTCACTCGTGAACAAGACTCCGAGGTACTTGAACGCCTCCACTTGGGGCAAGATCTCCTCCCCAACCCGGAGATGGCACTCCACCCTTTTCCGGGCGAGAACCATGGACTCGGACTTGGAGGTGCTGATTCTCATCCCAGTCGCTTCACACTCAGCTGCGAACCGATCCAGTGAGAGCTGAAGATCCTGGCCAGATGAAGCCATCAGGACCACATCATCTGCAAAAAGCAGAGACCTAATCCTGCAGCCACCAAACCGGATCCCCTCAACGCCTTGACTGCGCCTAGAAATTGCGCAATGGCGTGCCGTAAAATTTTTCTGTCAAATTTGAAAGAACAGATACATTTTGCTAGAAAGTTCTTTATTTCTATCCTTTCACAGGCCGTGTCAAACTATAAGGCTGGCTAGATCTGGCCAGTTTGACACCCGTGTTGTAAATGCTTGTCAGGTTGTGCTTCTCACAAATTAATTGGTTCAGAACCTCATAGATTTCAGTCTATTCTGCATTTTACTACTAACTACACTGTACAGTAGAGATGCGCGGTTTGCGGGCACAACCGCGGAGTCCGCGGATTATCCGCGGATCGGGCGGATGAAATAAAAAAAAAATTAGATTTTATCCGCGGGTCGGGTCGGGCGGTTGAAATAAAAAAAAATTAGATTTTAAATAGATTCAGGCGGGTGGCAGTTAAACCAATTCGGAAATATATATACATAGTTAAATGTTGTTACCCACATACGAAAAACGAGCAGGTACCTGCTGCATATGCCACAACAGAAGAAAAAAAAAAAAAGAGATGGACACTTTTACGGAGCGGAGAAGGGACACCTCGCCGGGGGTCCGGGACCGAGGCCCCTTCCCCTGAGAGGGCCCCACCGGGAGCCGTAGCTGAGGCGATCCGCGAGAAGGGCCCGACGCACGTCCAGGGTCACCACCGCGCCCACCACACCCCGCCTCGTCCGCCTTCGCCGCGGCCGGCGTCACGCGCAGCAGGTAAGCAGCTTACCTGCCCGCCACCCCCGTGGCCGGGGGCTCGTAACAGAGGTCACTCCGCGCGCTCCGCCCGCGCAGCTTTCCTGCCCGCGCAGCTTTCCTGCCCGCCACCCCTGTTGCCGGGGGCACGTAACAGGGGTCACTCCGCGCGCAGTGCGCTCACGAAAGGGGTGGGGCTCACCCTGGTTGATATAGACAGCAGGACGGTGGCCATGGAAGTTGGAACCCGCTAAGGAGTGTGTAACAACCCACCTGCCGAATCAACCAGCCCTGAAAATGGATGGCGCTGGAGCGTCGGGCCCATACCCGGCCGTCGCCGGCAGCGAGACACGCTTGGAGGTGCGCTCAGCGCGGCTCCCATATGATTGCGCACTGGTGTGCGTCTGGGCCGTGACAGCGTGGCACGCGAATGTCTGTGCTGCATTGGATCAGTCTCCTTTCTTTAACAGGCAAAAGCTTTATAACCTCACTAATGCCTTGCATCGTCTATATTAGATATATAACAACGGGCGGGTGCGGTTCTGATCAAATGTTAGATCGGGTGGATGGCGGATGGTTGACGACTTTCTGATGCGGTTGCGGATGAAATAATTGCCTATCCGCGCATCTCTACTGTACAGCTATACAATTTTTGTTTTTGCATCTCTGATTTCACCTTCGTCTCCTCTCACTGGTGACGGCTCGAAGAAAAGCGTGAAAAAAAAAGACTGAGGCAACATTGTGTTTGCTCAGCCTTGCATAAGGAGTTGTAAAGTAACTTTTAAAACTCAAGTCTCTTGCTTTAGTGTGCCCATGTGCACACAATAATACAAGACACGTTTGTGCGTGCATATATCAAATGTGTACCACCCTCCATCGTTTTGGCCATGTCATGACAACTTAGGAATTTACAGTCATGGGAAGACCTTCCTGATTTAGGTCATGTTCCCTCAGTGAGTTGGTGAGAAATGCACTCAACCGTCCTGCCGAGATCCTCCTCCAGAGGCTCTTGAAGCTCCATAACGTCCATTTCGTCCTAAGTGCACACCCCAGAGTGTGCCAAGTGAACCAGCTCACTACACGGCCATGATGGGTCTGATGCATGAGCGCCGCAGGGAGTGTTCCACTGGCTCGTTCTCGCACGTCCCAATCATTCAATGCTTTGTATGGAGACATCGACCTGGAACCTTTTTATTGACTTCCCGGTACCACCAATGTGATGTTGCCTTGACGTCAGCTGTCACAGAGGGTGAGTTGCGGTGGTCGATCAGCATTCCATTTACTCTTAATGAGCTCTGAGCTGATTGTTTCCTGTACAGCAGCTGGCTAAGCCCTCAGGGGGGGAATTTAGTTGCATCCTATTGTTACAATTCAGGAAAACTTACTGTAGTCTGAACTCCTGTGCAAAGATTCCGCTAAAAATAAGGATATCATTTGGGATCTTGACGATTATGATGGTGAAGAGCAATTTTTCACTCCAATGACATTTCCATACTAAAGTCTAACTCCACTCTTTCAATAATGTGGACATTCCATCACATTTCCTCACTCTTTTATTCAGGATTTTTGTTTAATTTGTCAGCTGTCCACATTTAGTAACACTCCAGGGTACATTGATGGTAGAATTGATTGTTTGCAAGCCAGCAAATGGGCAGCAGTCCTAATTAACCCTCTGTAAGTCACTCATTGAAATGCAACACTATCATAGTACATAGTAACTTTAATAAGATAGGATAGACCAGGGATTCTCAAATTGTGGTACGCAGGATCCATCTAGGGCAGGGGTCGGCAACCCGCGGCTCCGGAGCCGCATGCGGCTCTTTGATCACTCTGATGCGGCTCAGCAGCTTACTTGCTGAACCCCCCCAATTTTCCCGTGAAACTTCCGGATTTCAGTGCCTCTCGCAGAAATCTCCCGGGATTAATATTCACTGACTTTCACCCTTACGGCTATAATAAGAGCCTATAATAAGGGCTTGCCATGATGGTACAACATTTAGCGCCCCCTACAATCTGTATTAACAGCATGCCAGCCTATCACTTTAATACAAAATACATCTTCTCCTTGCACACATTCGCGACAGCAATGCATACTTGGTCAACAGCCACACAGGTTACACTGACGGTGGTCATATAAATTAACTTTAACACTCTTACTAATAATGCGCCACACTTTGAACCAAAACCAAACAAGAATGACAAACACATTTCGGGAGAACATCTGCACCTTAACACAACATAAACACAACAGAACAAACACCCAGAATCCCATGCAGCCCTGACTCTTCCCCACCCCCCTCTCTGTGCGTCGGTTGAGGTGGGCGGGGTTTGGTAGCGGAAGAGTTAGGGAGAACTTTTGACCCCCTTAACATGCTTCAAAACTCACCAAATTTTACACACACATCAGTAATATACGGCAAAACTTTTTATCAAAAAACCAAACCTCAAAACTCAAAATTGCGCTCTAGCGCCCCCTAGGAAAAAACAAAAACTAGACTGCCTGTAACTCCCACTAGGAAGGTCGGAAAAACATGAAACAAAATCCTCTATGTAGGTCTGACTTAGACCTAGTTCTCATAATTGTACATCCTCGGGCTAAAATCAACAGGAAGTTGGCAATTCCCCCTTCAAGACAAAAAAGTACTAAAAACAGTCACTTTTGCCTCTTTGAGCTGTAATTTGACCCCCTTAACATGCTTCAAAACTCACCGAACTGAACACACACATCAGGACTAGCAGAAATTGCGATCTAATAAAAAAACCTAACCCCAAATTTAAAAATTGCGCTCTAGAGCAATTTTTTAATAAAACGGAGAAAAAACTGCTCCTCGGAAGAAAAAATTGACAAAACTGCCTGTAACTCCCACTGGGAAGGTCGAAGAGACATGAAACAAAAACTTCAATGTAGGTCTCACTTAGACCTACATTTCATAAATTGACAACCCCCAGCAAAAATCAACAGGAAGTTTGCTATTCCCCCTTCAAAACAATTTTCTTGTAAAAACCGGTCACCTTCCTTCAAAAACGAACTCCTCTGAGCGCGTTTGTCGTTTCGCCTTCAAACTAACACAGGAGAGAGATTGAACCCTTGTGATTACAACAACAGAAGCGCTTTTTTTATAACTGCTCCGGTTTTGCTTTTATGAGCCTTCAAAGAATCGCTGCGCTGATGCTGCTGCGCTGCTGTTTTTGTAAGATGGCTGCTTAAAAGCAGGAAGCACCAACATGCCCACACAATTGTCTGAGTGTTAAAGTTTTTTTTTATACCGCCACCGTCAGTGTGACCTGTGTGGTTGTTGACCAAGTATGCCTTGCTGTTGCCTACGTGAGTAAGCGAAAGCCCCATACAACGTGTGGCTGATCGGGCACGCTGACTGTAGTGGGTGCTATATGCTGTACCATCACGGCACGCATGACGCCGACAAGCGCCATCCATTAAGAACCTGTGTGCCGCACCAGCTTTCAAATTTCACATAAAGGTGTGGGCAGCGTGTCTGAGACCCCTGCTTATACATAGCACAAAGTAAAAAAAAAACTTAGTATGCAGTGTTATTTCATTTAAAATTTCGAAAAAAATTTGCGGCTCCCATTGTTTACTATAATTTGTGAAACTGGTAAAAATGGCTCTTTGACTGGTAAAGGTTGCCGACCCCTGATCTAGGGGTATGCTGAAGAATCACTTAATTGAATATTCAAATATTGTTACTGTGTATAGCAGGGGTGCACATTACGTCGATCATGAGCTACGGGTTGGTGGTGGAGGGTGTGTCAGTCGATCGCCAGCCAGGCATTAAAAAAAATAAACCTAAAAATAAGCGATCATCAATCTTCACCAAGACGTCACTTTCGTCACTTGATTGACATTCACGGCACCCGAGGGTCTTGTGAGATTACGCTCGCTGCTGCGAGATCATTATTAAGAAAAAATGACCGACAGGAAGGCGAGAGCCTTCCCGGTAAGGTCTATTCAGGTGTACTGGAGAGGAGGCTACGCCGGATAGTCGAACCTCGGATTCAGGAGGAACAGTGTGGTTTTCATCCTGGTCGTGGAACTGTGGACCAGCTCTATACTCTCGGCAGGGTCATTGAGGGTGCATGGGAGTTTGCCCAACCCGTCTACATGTGTTTTGTGGACTTGGAGAAGGCATTCGACCGTGTGCCCCGGGAAGTCCTGTGGGGAGTGCTCAGAGAGTATGGGGTATCGGACTGTCTTATTGTGGCAGTTCGCTCCCTGTATGATCAGTGTCAGAGCTTGGTCCGCATTGCCGGCAGTAAGTCGGACACGTTTCCAGTCAGGGTTGGACTCCGCCAAGGCTGCCCTTTGTCACCGATTCTGTTCATAACCTTTATGGACAGAATTTCTAGGCGCAGTCAAGGCGTTGAGGGGATCTGGTTTGGTGGCTGCAGGATTAGGTCTCTACTATTTGCAGATGATGTGGTCCTGATGGCTTCCTACGGCCAAGATCTTCAGCTCTCACTGGACCGGTTCGCAGCCGAGTGTGAAGCGACTGGGATGAGAATCAGCACCTCCAAGTCCGAGTCCATGGTTCTCGCCCGGAAAAGGGTGGAGTGCCATCTCCGGGTTGGGGAGGAGATCTTGCCCCAAGTGGAGGAGTTCAAGTACCTCGGAGTCTTGTTCACGAGTGGGGGAAGAGTGGATCGTGAGATCGACAGGCGGATCGGTGCGGCATCTTCAGTAATGCGGACGCTGTATCGATCCGTTGTGGTGAAGAAGGAGCTGAGCCGTAAGGCAAAGCTCTCGATTTACCGGTCGATCTACGTTCCCATCCTCACCTATGGTCATGAGCTTTGGGTCATGACCGAAAGGACAAGATCACGGGTACAAGCGGCCGAAATGAGTTTCCTCCGCCGAGTGGCGGGGCTCTCCCTTAGAGATAGGGTGAGAAGCTCTGTCATCCGGGGGGAGCTCAAAGTAAAGCCGCTGCTCCTCCACATGGAGAGGAGCCAGATGAGGTGGTTCGGGCATCTGGTCAGGATGCCACCCGAACGCCTCCCTAGGGAGGTGTTTAGGGCACGTCCGACCGGTAGGAGGCCACGGGGAAGACCCAGGACACGCTGGGAAGACTATCTCTCCCGGCTGGCCTGGGAACGCCTCGGGATCCCCCGGGAGGAGCTGGACGAAGTGGCTGGGGAGAGGGAAGTATGGGCTTCCCTGCTTAGGCTGCTGCCCCCGCGACCCGACCTCGGATAAGCGGAAGAAGATGGATGGATGGATGGGTGGAGGAAGGCGAGAAACACTTTTTCCGTTAAAACTCCAAAGAACGACCGGACAGTTCCTATCTTCACAATAAAAGCACTGCTTCATCCTGCTTGTGCTAACAAAATAAGAGTCTCAGAAAGCTAGCAAACTACGGAGTTTGCCGCCAATGTATTTTTTGTAAAGTGTATAAAAAGGAGTATGGCAGCTGGACAAATAAGATGCAAAAAACCAACCTCTTTCATGTGGTATTAGACACGTGCTCCATTTGAAAATGCGGACATTATCATCACTACTGTCTGATTCCAATCAATGCAAGTCATCAGAATCAGGTAATACGCCAACTTATATTCTTGTCTTCTTGAAAGAAAGGAATCTATATGTGTTAAACATGCTTGTATTATCATTATCACTCCTCAGCCTTCCCGGTAAGGTCTATTCAGGTGTACGGGAGAGGAGGCTACGCCAGATAGTCGAACCTCGATTTCAGGAGGAACAGTGTGGTTTTCGTCCTGGTCGTGGAACTGTGGACCAGCTCTATACTCTCGGCAGGGTCCTTGAGGGTGCATGGGAGTTTGCCCAACCCGTCTACATGTGTTTTGTGGACTTGGAGAAGGCATTCGACAGTGTACCCCGGGAAGTCCTGTGGTGAGTGCTCAGAGAGTATGGGGTATCGGACTGTCTTATTGTGGCAGTTCGCTCCCTGTATGATCAGTGTCAGAGCTTGGACCGCATTGCCGGCAGTAAGTCGGACACGTTTCCAGTCAGGGTTGGACTCCGCCAAGGCTGCCCTTTGTCACCGATTCTGTTCATAACCTTTATGGACAGAATTTCTAGGCGCAGTCAGGGCGTTGAGGGGATCTGGTTTGGTGGCTGCAGGATTAGGTCACTGCTATTTGCAGATGATGTGGTCCTGATGGCTTCCTACGGCCAAGATCTTCAGCTCTCACTGGACCGGTTCGCAGCCGAGTGTGAAGCGACTGGGATGAGAATCAGCACCTCCAAGTCCGAGTCCATGGTTCTCGCCCGGAAAAGGGTGGAGTGCCATCTCCGGGTTGGGGAGGAGATCTTGCCCCAAGTGGAGGAGTTCAAGTACCTCGGAGTCTTGTTCACGAGTGGGGGAAGAGTGGATCGTGAGATCGACAGGCGGATCGGTGCGGCATCTTCAGTAATGCGGACGCTGTATCGATCCGTTGTGGTGAAGAAGGAGCTGAGCCGGAAGGCAAAGCTCTCGATTTACCGGTCGATCTACGTTCCCATCCTCACCTATGGTCATGAGCTTTGGGTCATGACCGAAAGGACAAGATCACGGGTACAAGCGGCCGAAATGAGTTTCCTCCGCCGAGTGGGTGAGAAGCTCTGCCATCCGGGGGGAGCTCAAAGTAAAGCCGCTGCTCCTCCACATGGAGAGGAGCCAGATGAGGTGGTTCGTGCATCTGGTCAGGATGCCACCCGAACGCCTCCCTAGGGAGGTGTTTAGGGCACGTCCGACCGGTAGGAGGCCACGGGGAAGACCCAGGACACGCTGGGAAGACTATGTCTCCCGGCTGGCCTGGGAACGCCTCGGGATCCCCCGGGAGGAGCTGGACGAAGTGGCTGGGGAGAGGGAAGTCTGGGCTTCCCTGCTTAAGCTGCTGCCCCCGCGACCCGACCTTGGATAAGCGGAAGAAGATGGATGGATGGATGGATGGAGGAAGGCGAGAAACACTTTTTCCGTTAAAACTCCAAAGAACGACCGGACAGTTCATATCTTCACAATAAAAGCACTGCTTCATCCTGCTTGTGCTAACAAAATAAGAGTCTCAGAAAGCTAGCAAACTACGGAGTTTGCCGCCAATGTATTTTTTGTAAAGTGTATAAAAAGGAGTATGGAAGCTGGACAAATAAGATGCAAAAAACCAACCTCTTTCATGTGGTATTAGACGCGTGCTCCATTTGAAAATGCGGACATTATCATCACTACTGTCTGATTACAATCAATGCAAGTCATCAGAATCAGGTAATACACCAACTTATATTCTTGTCTTCTTGAAAGAAAGGAATCTATATGTGTTAAACATGCATGTATTATCATTAAACGCCTTTAACTTGTTAACAAAAACGTCTCTTTCATAAACAAATCCATCCATTTTCTACCGCTTATTCCCTTCGGGCTCGCGGGGGGCGCTGGAGCCTATCTCAGCTACAATCCTGGACAAGTCGCCACCTCATCACAGGGCCAACACGGATAGACAGACAACATTCACACTCACAAATAAATATAAATGATATATATGAATGAGGTAGATCCCCTCGACTTGGTCAATTGAAAAGTAGCTTGCCTGCAGATAAAGTGTGTAGTGTCAGAGTGGCCAAAATAATAAATATACATGTTCATTAGGGGGGAACTTGCAAAGACAAGTTTGAGAACTTCGTTTATCTCACAACGGGGAAATTATGTGGTTGCACTACAGATGTAAAAAGTCCACATAAAAATGTTGTCAAACACATGGCAACAAGAGGGAATCAAAGGACATAAGATACATATTGGTGAGCAATATGTAGTATCAGTGACGTGCGGTGAGGTTGATGGCTGGTGAGGCACTGACTTCATCACAGTCAGATTTACAAACATATGAACCCTAAAGAGTATCTTATTCACCATTTGATTGGCAGCAGTTAACGGGTTATGTTTAAAAGCTCATACCAGCATTCTTCCCTGCTTGGCACTCAGCATCAAGGCTTGGAATTGGGGGTTAAATCACCAAAAATTATTCCCAGGCGCTGCGCCGCTGCTGCCCACTGCTCCCCTCACCTCCCAGGGGGTGTTCAAGGGGATGGGTCAAATGCAGACGACAAATTTCATTACACCTAGTGTGTGTGTGACAATCATTGGTACTTTAACTTAACTTTAACTTTACACATACAAACTGTAGCACACAAAAAAGCACATTTAATAAAAAAAAACGTTATTATGGTCTTACCTTTACTTAGAAATTAAGTCCATGCGCCGCAACTAAAGCCCTCACTTAAACTTTCCACGTGCAAGATTGAATCTATTTAAAAAAGTGTAACCGAGGGTTTATAAATGTCGCCTATACTGTATGAAACTACAAAATAACAAACACGGAGGCTCCAGTTTACACGAGGACCACTTTATTTACCTTCTTTCAAAAACCTCCGCAACGTGACATCACTTCCGCTCTTAGCGCCTTCAAAATAAGAGCTCTAGGCATATACTGTATAACAGCGCATAACAGGAACTTAACATCACAAAGAGGAAAGCCCATGAAAATAGGTTACAAAAGTTATTTAATAAGAAGCCAAAAAGTGCAAAAACAGTAATGTTCGTGTTGGAGGAGTTGTGAATTAGGTACACCTGCAGTCTGCAGGTGTACCTAATGTTGTGTCCCTGCAGTCATTCACAATTCCTCCAACACCAACATGATTGTTTTTGCACTTTTTGGCTTCTTATGAAATAATTTTTAAAAATAGATTCAATCTTGCACGTGGAAAGTTTAAGTGTGGGCTTTAGTTGATATAACAATTCTACGGCGGGGGTGCAGGAGGCGAGCCTCAGCCAGTGCGTCTTTTGCAGCCGTTTTATGATCGCTCTGCACAAGAAATACTTTACACACATACAGTTGTTGACAAAATACACTGTACATTATATACCTCAGCTAACTAAACTATGGAAATATATAATATAGTTCATATAGCAATACGGTCTCACTGCACAGCAGGCCAGTAGTTAGCCGAGTCATTGCGCAATCCATGTTGAGGCACTGAGTGACGTGCCTCAACTGGCTGCTGTTCACCGCACCGTCTCTTCTCAGTATTTGAACGGCAAATGTGAAAATTCAGCGATTTTAAATAAAAATAATCTAAAACTGGTGAAGTTAAATGGAAAATAACTTTATAGTATAATCACTGGATACATATAACAATTTAATTTTTTTTTTCTTTTTACATTTTTTTTCTTTCCTAGTGACTGCACGTCACTGTGTAGTATTTATTTTACTGATGTTTTTCATCACGCTTTGCTTCTGTTACTGTATGTAAAAACCTGCACTGCAACAATGTAATTTACCCAACCTGTCCTTTTAAGAGTACAGAGCTGATGCAACCAAAGGCCATTTCTACATACAGCTACAAAAGAAAAACACAATGAAAAGCCAACAAATGAGTGAACAATAATGCATATTGTACGCGTACAATTGCATAGACAAAACGGCCCCAGCCCATCGACTGTTGGGGTAGGGGGGCGAGCAGTCAGAGACTGGAAGAGACCCAACAAATTCTAGGCCCAGTTGCTCTTGGCCATCGACCAGTCTGCACAGATGAGCAAGAATAATTATCAATCAATCAATCAATCAATGTTTATTTATATAGCCCTAAATCACAAGTGTCTCAAAGGGCTGCACAAGCCACAACGACATCCTCGGTACAAAGCCCACATAAGGGCAAGGAAAAACTCACCCCAGTGGGATGTCGATGTGAATGACTATGAGAAACCTTGGAGAGGACCGCATATGTGGGTAACCCCCCCCCCCCTCTAGGGGAGACCGAAAGCAATGGATGTCGAGTGGGTCTGACATAATATTGTGAGAGTCCAGTCCATAGTGGATCCAACATAATAGTAAGAGTCCAGTCCATAGTGGGGCCAGCAGGACACCATCCCGAGCGGAGACGGGTCAGCAGCGCAGAGATGTTCCCAGCCAATGCACAGGCGAGCGGTCCACCCCGGGTCCCGACTGACTCTGGACAGCCAGCACTTCATCCATGGCCACCGGACCTGTGCCCCCCCCCCCCCACCCCCCCCTCCACAAGGAACAGGGGAGCAGAGGAGAAAAGAAAAGAAACGGCAGATCAACTGGTCTAACAGGGGGTCTATTTAAAGGCTAGAGTATACAAATGAGTTTTAAGATGGGACTTAAATGCTTCTACTGAGGTAGCATCTCTAATTGTTACCGGGAGGGCATTCCATAGTACTGGAGCCCCAATAGAAAACGCTCTATAGCCTGCAGACTTTTTTTGGGCTCTGGGAATCACTAATAAGCCGGAGTTCTTTGAACGCAGATTTCTTGCCGGGACATATGGTACAATGCAATCGACAAGATAGGACGGAGCTAGACCGTGCAGTATTTTATACGTAAGTAGTAAAACCTTAAAGTCACATCTTAAGTGCACAGGAAGCCAGTGCAGGTGAGCCAGTATAGGCGTAATATGATCAATTATAATCACATGTAACTGTGGTTGATACATGATATATGCCCAACATCTCGGGTTATGGTTTCTTCCCTGTTACGAAGTGCTGAAGCTCGTATGAAAAGGCTTAAACTTCATCCGATAACTTTTATATTTGTGTTTTTGCATCCGTCTGAAGCCCGAGTTTTCAATCAGAAGTGATCCTTCAGCTCTGAAGTCAGCCATGGAGCAGAAGACAAATGAGGTATGGGAATAATACATATTTCTATAACTCTATTTTGCAATACTACTCTTCTTTTTTTCTCAAGTGCACAACCAGCACCTCTCCCCAGAAACACATGAAGAACAGATCCAAATCTACAGACGAGACGCAACAGACCAAAAGGGTGAGAACCAAACTGCCATCGAATCTAACTTGATTTAATAATCATATGTTTGTTTTTTTGCAGGCTTTTTCCTCACAAAAATCTCTCCCAGGCAGACCACAGCTGGACAGGGTGAAGGTAAGCTTTGCACATGTTGTGTTCTATTTGCAAAATGGCAGCTTATACACCGTTTCCTGTATTGCAGGAGTGCCTTGATGGTTCGGAGACGCCATCATCCTCCACTGAGGAACTTAAGTGATCAACCAACTGATGAATGACGTCACCAACATAACCCTATAAATGTACATTTGTATACTCGGAACACTCAACAAGTAAGATCACTAAGTAAAAAGTAGAAAGTAAAAAGAAATGTGACATGATGTAACGTTATGTGCTTTTACGACAATTGCATGCAGAACAAAAACAGTGTTTTTTATTGTTAACATTCGAATACAATAAAGTGATGATAATGACTATGTATCCATGACAACAAAGAACATTAGAGGTCGGCCAATAAGTTGTCGTGGCATCAGTTAGGCATTTCATTCCAAATTCACAGCCAGCCTGGCGTCGTACACCGATGATGTCGTTCACAACAACACAACATACCTGCCAACTACTCCGGTTTTCCCGTAATTAGTAGGGTTTTCATCAACCTATTCCGGGTTACGGTTGCAGTGATAAAAAATACGGTTTTTCATTAATTAAAAAAAATTTTTTTTTAAAAATGCGCGAGGCTATTTATAGCACCGCTGCCAAGCACGAGGCACCAGTTGCCATTGTTTCCAAACGAGCATGGAATCAGCCGGAGAAACATCGCAAACGAGTCTTAAACCGAAAAGAAAACTGCAGTCATTCCGTAAAGAATATTCAAAAGCCTATCCGGGAATAATTATCCGTTCCAAAAAGGGTGAAAACTACGCGAATTGCACCTTGTGCAGACAAGATTTTTCGATCGGACACGGAGGAATTAGCGATGTAAAAGACCACGTTGGGACAAAAAAACACAAGTCTAATGCCGTTGCTAGCGATACAAGTGGAAAACTTTCAACGTTTTTCGGATTTTAGCCACAAAAAGGTAATGACACCAATGTTATCTATTGGAATTGTTTAGTACTGTTATACTGTTAAAAGTGTTTATACTATTTATGCTTTCAAGTCCAAGTTGAAGAAATCTTGTTAAATGTTGACAGCATAACTACCAAAATACAGAAGTATGTCCTTAATATTTTTGCAGTGCTATTTCTGTTGAAAAGTTAAAAATGATTACATTAGAGATGTGATGTGCCACTTTTCAAGTGTCTGATGGCTTAAATTCATTTTCATTAATTTTTCATATTTTGAATTCTTTTGAAAGGCTTCCAAAAAAACTACATTTGAATTGTAATTCCATGCTATTGACAGGACTATTAATTTTAATGAAGTTAGCTTACCATGTTTACAGTATGATAATTGTGATAGAAATGTGAATTTTAGGCACAGAATATTTTTTACAATTGAACAAGGCAGTAGATTATACAAGCTTGGACAGAAAGTTAATAATGACACCAATTTTTTTTTTAATGGAATTGTTTAGTACTGTTTTACCATTTGTTTACTGTTAAAAGTGTTTATACTGTTTATACTTTCAATTAACAAATTGAAGTCTTGTGAAAGGTTGACAGGATAACTGGCATTAACTGGCAAAATAATTTCAAACTATTGAAGTTAGCTTACAGAATAAACATGTCAATCAACCCATATGATTTTTGCTGTAATATTTTTGTTTTGAAAAGTCACTGTGACTGATAGAAAAGTGATGGTTTTAGCAACATTTTAACCTGTCTGAATGCTAATAATCATTTTGCGTCGGGGGGCCCCTGGACCCTGGCTACTAGGTTTTTCTGATTTCAAAAGTTGGCAGGTATGACACAAGATGAGATGAGGTGTCGTAGGCGAATGGATCGTTCTTGCTGGCTTTCACTTCCTAGTTTAGTTGCTGTTTCAAGTGACTGCCTCAACATTGATTAGTTTAGGGCAGGGCGACTGGTGTTGGGATGATGGACATGTTATTTTCCTCACAATGACATTTCACTCACATTTATGTCAATTTCCCGGATATTCTGCATTTAACAGCGGATTCTGTTTTATTGGCCAATAATGTGACTGTCTGTGGTTATGTAAATGTGAAAATCATATTTCCTTACTTTTTTTGTTGACTTTATTGATTAGGCCTATTAGTGCTGTGTCAAATAAAGAGTAGCAACTATGGTCAGATCCCAAACTTCTACTACAAACCCCGTTTCCATATGAGTTGGGAAATTGTGTTAGATGTAAATATAAACGGAATACAATGATTTGCGAATCCTTTTCAACCCATATTCAGTTGAATGCACTACAAAGACAACATATTTGATGTTCAAACTCAAACTTTATTTATTTTTTTGCAAATAATAATTAACTTAGAATTTCATGGCTGCAACACGTGCCAAAGTAGTTGGGAAAGGGCATGTTCACCACTGTGTTACATGGCCTTTCCTTTTAACAACACTCAGTAAACGTTTGGGAACTGAGGAGACACATTTTTTAAGCTTCTCAGGTGGAATTCTTTCCCATTCTTGCTTGATGTACAGCTTAAGTTGTTCAACAGTCCGGGGGTCTCCGTTGTGCTATTTTTGGCTTCATAATGCGCCACACATTTTCAATGGGAGACAGGGCTGGACTAGAGGCAGGCCAGTCTAGTACCCGCACTCTTTTACTATGAAGCCACGTTGATGTAACACGTGGCTTGGCATTGTCTTGCTGAAATAAGCAGGGGCGTCCATGGTAACGTTGCTTGGATGGCAACATATGTTGCTCCAAAACCTGTATGTACCTTTCAGCATTAATGGCGCCTTCACAGATGTGTAAGTTACCCATGTCTTGGGCACTAATACACCCCCATACCATCACACATGCTGGCTTTTACACTTTGCGCCTATAACAATCCGGATGGTTCTTTTCCTCTTTGGTCCGGAGGACACGACGTCCACAGTTTCCAAAAACAATTTGAAATGTGGACTCGTCAGGCCACAGAACACTTTTCCACTTTGTATCAGTCCATCTTAGATGAGCTCAGGCCCAGCGAAGCCGACGGCGTTTCTGGGTGTTGTTGATAAACAGTTTTTGCCTTGCATAGGAGAGTTTTAACTTGCACTTACAGATGTAGCGACCAACTGTAGTTACTGACAGTGGGTTTCTGAAGTGTTCCTGAGCCCATGTGGTGATATCCTTTACACACTGATGTCGCTTGTTAATGCAGTACAGCCTGAGGGATGGAAGGTCACGGGCTTAGCTGCTTACGTGCAGTGTTTTCTCCAGATTCTCTGAACCCTTTGATGATATTACGGAGCGTAGATGGTGAAATCCCTAAATTCCTTGCAATAGCTGGTTGAGAAAGGTTTTTCTTAAACTGTTCAACAATTTGCTCACGCATTTGTTGACAGAGTGGTGACCCTCGCCCCATTCTTGTTTGTGAATGACTGAGCATTTCATGGAATCAATTTTTATACCCAATCATGGCACCCACCTGTTCCCAATTTGCCTGCTCACCTGTGGGATGTTCCAAATAAGTGTTTGATGAGCATTCCTCAACTTTATCAGTATTTATTGCCTCCTTTCCCAACTTCTTTGTCACGTGTTGCTGGCATCAAATTCTAAAGTTAATGATTATTTGCAAAAAAAAAAAAAATGTTTATGAGTTTGAACATCAAATATGTTGTCTTTGTAGCATATTCAACTGAATATGGGTTGAAAAGGATTTGCTTATATTTATTTGTTTATATTTACATCTAACACAATTTCCCAACTTATATGGAAACGGGGTTTATAGATGTGGTCTTTTTTTCCCACTCATTTGCTCCTTATTTGTTTCACCGTTTCAAGCTCAGGAAATTGCATGCATGTTGCGCGGCCCATTGATCGTTATTTTCCCCGATTTATTATATTTTCATAACCGTGAGAAACCATAATCGATTAATTGTCCAGTCCTACTCACCAATAATTTAAACTACCGTATTTTCCGCACTATAAGGCGCACCGGATTATAAGGCGCACCTTCAATGAATGGCCTATTTTAAAACGTTGTTCATATATAAGGCGCACCGCATTATAAGGCGCATGGAATAGACGCTACAGTAGAGGCTGGGGTTACGTTGTGCATCCATTAGATGGAGCTGCGCTAAAGGGAATGTCAACAATACAAATTGTACTGACACTGCTCTCTGTTCAACAAGCCACTGTTCCAGTTTGTCCTCCAACTGTAGCCATCTCGCTTTGTTCCCTCGGAAACTCTGTTTTAGTCTTCTTTACTTGGCGCGGGTCATCGTGTTGCTTCCTCCACTTCCGCACCATTCATTCGTTAATGTTAAATTCTCTCGCTGCTGCTCTATTCCCGTGTTCTACTGTCCGACCGATCGCCTTGACTTTAAACTCTGAGTCGTAAGCGTGTCTCTTAATAGGAGCCATTTTTGGGTCTTTACATAAAGTTTAGGTCTCGCAACTGCGGTAAGCACCGCCAACTTCATTTCCCCCCGTAGAAGAAGAAGCGCTGGGGATAATGAAGTCGGCGTAGTAACCGTAGTTGCGAGACCTGTTGTGGCTCAATATTGGCCCATATATAAGGCGCACCGGATTATAAGGCGCACTGTCAGCTTTTGAGGACATTTGAGGTTTTTAGGGTGCGCCTTATAGTGCGGAAAATACGGTAAACTAATACATATTGCAGTCAAAAGCAGCATTAGTTCAGTATTCTTGTGTAATGTTCATAGAGTTTGTGGGTCTGATGGACCCGTTGCATTTTGTGGCTTTTAATGCCTCACAATCAAACACTTTTGTGTTAAAATACTGAACAGATGTTTACCTTATCCCAATAAACATTTGTTCAATATTTTAACATAAAAGTGTTTGATTGTGAGGCATTAAAAGCCACAAAATGCAACGGGTCCATCAGACCCACAAACGCTGGCTGTGTAACAACAATATGAATGTTGCACGGAAAATTTCTCTGCCAGTTTCTGCATCCCACAGGGATTCTTCTTTTGTGTTTCTGCACCTGCGCTTCCCACACAAGGTTGCAACATTGTTTGTCAACACTGTCTGCTCTCATTTTCTCGCACATTTGACCCTCTGATGTTCTGTGTACCTACACTCTGTCCTCCTCCTGTCTAGGCCTGCTGTGTGTGTGTGTGTGTGTGTGTGTGTGTGTGTGTGTGTGTGTGTGTGTGTGTGTGTGTGTGTGTGTGTGTGTGTGTGTGTGTGTGTGTGTGTGTGTGTGTGTGTGTGTGTGTGTGTGTGTGTGTGTGTGTGTGTGTGTGTGTGTGTGTGCGCGCGCGCACATCCATCCATCCATCCATCCATCTTCTTCCGCTTATCCGAGGTCAGGTCGCGGGGGCAGCAGCTTAAGCAGGGAAGCCCAGACTTCCCTCTCCCCAGCCACTTCGTCCAGCTCCTCCCGGGGGATCCCGAGGCGTTCCCAGGCCAGCCGGGAGAGATAGTCTTCCCAGCGTGTCCTGGGTCTTCCCCGTGGCCTCCTACCGGTCGGACGTGCCCGAAACACCTTCCTAGGGAGGCGTTCGGGTGGCATCCTGACCAGATGCCCGAACCACCTCATCTGGCTCCTCTCGATGTGGAGGAGCAGCGGCTTTACTTTGAGCTCCCCCCGAATGACAGAGCTTCTCACCCTATCTCTAAGGGAGAGCCCCGCCACCCGGTGGAGGAAACTCATTTCGGCCGCTTGTACCCGTGATCTTGTCCTTTCGGTCATGACCCAAAGCTCTTGACCATAGGTGAGGATAGGAACGTAGATCGACCGGTAAATCGAGAGCTTTGCCTTCCGGCTCAGCTCCTTCTTCACCACAACGGATCGATACAGCGTCCGCATTACTGAAGACGCCGCACCGATCCGCCTGTCGATCTCACGATCCACTCTTCCCTCACTCGTGAACAAGACTCCGAGGTACTTGAACTCCTCCACTTGGGGCAAGATCTCCTCCCCAACCCGGAGATGGCACTCCACCCTTTTCCGGGAGAGAACCATGGACTCGGACTTGGAGGTGCTGATTCTCATCCCAGTCGCTTCACACTCGGCTGCGAACCGATCCAGTGAGAGCTGAAGATCTTGGCCGGAGGAAGCCATCAGGACCACATCATCTGCAAATAGCAGAGACCTAATCCTGCAGCCACCAAACCAGATCCCCTCAACGCCTTGACTGCGCCTAGAAATTCTGTCCATAAAAGTTATGAACAGAATGGGTGACAAAGGGCAGCCTTGGCGGAGTCCAACCCTCACTGGAAACGTGTCCGACTTACTGCCGGCAATGCGGACCAAGCTCTGACACTGATCATACAGGGAGCGAACTGCCACAATAAGACAGTCCGTTACCCCATACTCTCTGAGCACTCCCCCAGGACTTCCCGGGTTTATTTATAAATATTAATCATGAAATGCTGTTAGTATATTAAATACATTCTAATAAAAATATATTTTTTACAAACAGGAAGTTGCAGGAATGTACACATGATCCCCTGCTTACATCTCATTGTGCAACATGTGAATGTTTTAATGGGAACTAAATGCAATGTCTGAAAGGGGTACAAATTATTTCCAAAGCAGGACCTCCACCCAGACAAACAATACAAGTACACAGTTCTTGAAAAACAATATTTGTTGTTATTGTCATTGTAAGTGGGCCTAAACACTTATATTAGAAATGGAAATGACTGCTGTCATTTGATTATAATAATAAGAGAATGTTGTCTGTCTATCTGTGTTGGCCCTGCGATGAGGTGGGGGACTTGTCCAGGGTGTACCTTGCCTTCCGCCCGAATGCAGCTGATGCAACCAACTCAATGCTCAGGGACTTTTTGCCTTTGCTCACACACATGAACAATTAGAGGGAACGTTGGTCCCACCTGGCCGCTCCTATGAAACATTTCTGGAGGCGCCGCTGGTCTTTTATTAAACTACCCAACAAATGATGCAACTATCAGCATGTTTGCAGGCTGTATGGGGAAAATGCATTTTTTAATATATTGGAGGACACATTGATGTGTACAAGAAAGGGAAGCGCACACATTGTCAGAAGAGGGTGTTTGGCCGTGCCTTATGTAAAAAAAAAAAACTGTAGAGGCAGCAGTATCAGTTCAGCTGTGTGCACACAATTCTGCCAAGCTTTTATTGTGCATCTCAGAGTCCCTGCTCTCATCACTGCTTGGAAAACATGTTTGGGGAGGAAGAGCGGGTTATTATGAAGTATTTCTCTGAGGTCAGCACGTCGGCTTTATTTGCTTGAACACTGATATAACGCTGACGGGACACAACTGTAGTGAAACAAACTGTCTCAAGAGCATGCTACTTAATTCTTCATGTAGTGGACGCTGTTTCCATCAACACAGTTTTAGTACGGTTTACTAGAGGTGGGAACCTGGGCACCTCACAGATCCATTCAATTCAACAGGATTCTTGTGAGGTATGATATACATCAGACCTGGGCAAATTAAGGCTGCGCACATGCGGCCCGTTTAAGCTTTTTAATCTGGCCAACCAGTAGAGATGCGCGGATAGGCAATTATTTCATCCGCAACCGCATCAGAAAGTCGTCAACCATCCGCCATCCACCCGATGTAACATTTAATCAGAACCGCACCCGCCCGTTGTTATATATCTAATATCGACGATGCAAGGCATTAGTGAGGTTATAAAGCTTTTGCCTGTTAAAGAAAGGAGACTGATCCAATGCAGCACATACATTCGCGTGCCACGCTGTCACGACCCAGACGCACACCAGTGCGCAATCATATGGGAGCCGCGCTGAGCGCACCTCCAAGCGCGTCTCGCTGCCGGCGACGGCCGGGTATGGGCCCGACGCTCCAGCGCCATCCATTTTCAGGGCTAGTTGATTCGGCAGGTGGGTTGTTACACGCTCCTTAGCGGGTTCCGACTTCCATGGCCACCGTCCTGCTGTCTATATCAACCAGGGTGAGCCCCACCCCTTTCGTGAGCGCACTGCGCGCGGAGTGACCCCTGTTACGCGCCCCCGGCAACAGGGGTGGCGGGCAGGTAAGCTGCGCGGGCGGAGCGCGCGGAGTGACCCCTGTTACGAGCCCCCGGCCACGGGGGTGGCGGGCAGGTAAGCTGCTTACCTGCTGCGCGTGACGCCGGCCGCGGCGAAGGCGGACGAGGCGGGGTGTCGGTGCGGTGGGCGCGGTGGTGACCCTGGACGTGCGTCGGGCCCTTCTCGCGGATCGCCTCAGCTACGGCTCCCGGTGGGGCCCTCTCGGGGGAAGGGGCCTCGGTCCCGGACCCCGGCGAGGCGTCCCTTCTCCGCTCCGTAAAAGTGTCCATCTCTTTTTTTTTTTTCTTCTTCTGTTGTGGCATATGCTGCAGGTGCCTGCTCGTTTTTCGTATGTGGGTAACAACATTTAACTATGTATATATATTTCCGAATTGATTTAACTGCCACCCGCCTGAATCTATTTAAAATCTAATTTTTTTTTATTTCAACCGCCCGACCCGACCCGCGGATAAAATCTAATTTTTTTTTATTTCAACCGCCCGGGGGGGGTTGGTGGTAGCGGGGGTTTTATAATGTAGCCCGGAAGAGTTAGGGATATATGGGATTCTGGGTATTTGTTCTGTTGTGTTTATGTTGTGCTATGGCGCGGATGTTCTCCTGAAATGTGTTTGTCATTCTTGTTTGGTGTGGCTTCACAGTGTGGCGCATACCGTATTTCCTTGAATTGCCGCCGGGTATATATTGTCCGCATGCCTCGTTTTACCGCCAAGTCAAACTCGTTTCGCAAAATAATTAGCGCATGCTTAGAATTAGCACATGCTTAGAATTATTGCCGGGTCAAACTTGTTTTGCAAAATAATTAGCGCATGTCTCGTTTTACCGCCGGGTCAAACTCGTCACGTTACGAGTGACACTTCACCTTTCAAGGCATCATTTTCCAAAATGTATATATATATATATATATATATATACACTGCATATTCCAGACTATAAAGCGCATTTAAAATATTTTTTTATTCCTCAAAACTCGACAGTGCGCCTTATGACCCGGTGCGCCTAATGTATGGAATAATTCTGGTTTTGCTTACCGACCTCGAAGCTATTTTAATTGGGACATGGTGAAATGATAAGTGTGACCAGAAGATGGCAGTCACACATAAGAGATACGTGTCGACTGCAATATGATGGCAGTCACGCATAAGAGATACGCGTCGACTAGTGATGGGTTGATGAGGCGTCATGAAGCGTTTCGACACATTGCAAAACTGTACTGATACTGTGTCGATACTGTGTCACTAAATACTGACATCTGCTGGACATTAAAAATCCCTACAGGCAACCTATGGACCGACTCAACTGACACTGATTTGATGCCCTAGTACAGGGGTCACCAACCTTTTTGAAACCAAAAACTACTTCTTGGGTACTGATTAATGCGAAGGGTTACCAGTTTGATACACACTTAAATAAATAAATATATTGTCATTTGTAAGTTACACGTAAGTGTGATTTAAACAAGAATAGCTAAATAAATAAATGTATATATATAAAAAAATGGGTATTTCTGTCTGTCATTCCGTCGTACATTTTTTTTTCCTTTTTACGGAAGGTTTTTTGTAGAGAATATATGATGAAAAAAAACACTTAATTGAACGGTTTAGGAGAAAACACGAAAAAAATTAAAATAAAATTTTGAAACAGAGTTTATCTTCAATTTCGACTCTTTAAAATTCTAAATTCAACCGACAAAAAGAAGAGAAAAACTAGCTTATTTGAATCTTTTTGAAAAAATTAAAAAAAGAATTTATGGAACATCATTAGTAATTTTTCCTGATTAAGATACATTTTAGAATTTTGATGACATGTTTTAAATTGGTTAAAATCCAATCTGCACTTTGTTAGAATATTTAACAAATTGGACCAAGCTATATTTCTAACAAAGACAAATCAGTATTTCTTCTAGATTTTCCAGAACAAAAATGTTAAAAGAAATTCAAAATAATTTGAAATAAGATTTAAATTTGATTCTACAGATTTTCTAGATTTGCCAGAATAATTTTTTTGAATTTTAATCATAGTAAGTTTGAAGAAATAGTTCACAAATATTCTTCGTCGAAAAACCAGAAGCTAAAATATTTATTATTCTTTACAATAAAAAAAATAAAAAATTACTTGAACATTGATTTAAATTGTCAGGAAAGAAGAGGAAGAAATTTAAAAGGTAAAAAGGTATATTTGTTTAAAAATCCTAAAATCATTTTTAAGGTTGTATTTTTTCTCTAAAAGTGTATTTCTAAAAGTAATAAGAAGCAAAGTAAAAAATAAATGAATTTATTTAAACAAGTGAAGACCCATCCATCCATCCATTTTCTACCGCTTATTCCAAGTGAAGACCAAGTCTTTCAAATATTTTCTTGGATTTTCAAATTCTATTTGAGTTTTGTCTCTTTTAGAATTAAAAATGTCGAGCAAAGCGAGACCAGCTTGCTAGTAAATAAATACAATTTAAAAAATAGAGGCAGCTCACTGGTAAGTGCTGCTCTTTGAGCTATTTTTAGAACAGGCCAGCGGGCGACTGATCTGGTCCTTACGGGCTACCTGGTGCCCGCGGGCACCGCGTTGGTGACCCCTGCCCTAGTATATACAATAATATAAACCAAGTCATTGTATTTCATTTAGGATTATTTCATATCTTCATTTAAATAAAAATATATTTTTATCTTTTTTAGATACAGTCAATAAATAATGTGAACATGTATCATAACATGGAAATCTAAGAGAACGTGTTGTGGATGATTGTGGACTGGGAATTTTTTTAATTTTATTTTTTTATACATTTTTATAAAAAAAAATAAAAAAAAGTTTTTCCGACGTATTACATTTTAGACGATTTCTCTTCTTAGTTATTATTTCTCCGGCTGTAGAAAAGACCCGCTCACAGGGCACAGAGGAGGCGTCAGTGCGACACAGTTGGCGTATCGGTCACGTGACCAAAACAGCTCATGATCGGTCACGTGACTTTCTAAAAGCGGTACGCGCACCGACACAGGGTTTTGCTCTATGAACTCGACGCATGCGCCGATGCATCGGTGTTGCCGGACCCATCACTAGTGTAGACTGCAATATGACTCAAGTAAACGACACCAAAATGTTACATGTTCCATTGAAAATATAGAACATTACACACGGCGCTCAAAAACCGATCAACATGTTTTAAGTACGACTTTGGTAAGCTATGAAGCCACACCGCTTGATGGATTGTACTGTGCTTCAACATAGGAGTATTACAAACGTTTGTAATATATGTATATATATATAATATATATACAGTAACAACTCAGACCAGGCACCAAGCAGTGTGGGTGGGGAGCGTTTCCACAGAGTGTTTCCAGAGCCTGAAATGTGGGTGTCAGGGACAGACGTGGAAGGAGATTTTTACAACAAAGTTGTAAAGCTTAGTGATATATCACATATATCAGATGGTATTTGGGTTTATTTGTACCCTTCGCATTCATATTTCACTGTTTTGTTGCATTTCGGTTGATTGTAAAATATGTGGATGGAGAGGGGGTGTGACGTTCATATGTTGTCAATATTCAGTGTTTTATAGTTCATAGTTAATATTGTAAATCCCACATTCTTTATTTTCATGTACATTCTGGGTGTCTCATTCAGTAAAAAAATATAAAATTCCATTCCGTTTTTTAAGGTGGTCTGTCATAATGTTTTTAGCATTCAATCAGACATTATTGTGAGGTTTTGTATTAGTGTTCCTAAAAAAAGATATACCGGCCCCCAGACACAATATTTTCCTCTAAATTTGGCTCACTAAAGCCCCCCCCACCCACCTCAATCGACGCACGGAGGGGGCGGGGGGATTTGGTGGTAGCGGGGGTTTTATAATGTAGCCCGGAAGAGTTAGGGATATATGGGATTCTGGGTATTTGTTCTGTTGTGTTTATGTTGTGCTATGGCGCGGATGTTCTCCCGAAATGTGTTTGTCATTCTTGTTTGGTGTGGGTTCACAGTGTGGCGCATACCGTATTTCCTTGAATTGCCGCCGGGTATATATTGTCCGCATGCCTCGTTTTACCGCCAAGTCAAACTCGTTCCGCAAAATAATTAGCGCATGCTTAGAATTAGCACATGCTTAGAATTACTGCCGGGTCAAACTTGTTTTGCAAAATAATTAGCGCATGTCTCGTTTTACCGCCGGGTCAAACTCCTCACGTTACGAGTGACACTTCACCTTTCAAGGCATCATTTTCCAAATATATATATATATATATATATATATATATATATATATATATTTATATATATATATATATATATATATATATATATATATATATATATATATATATACATACTGCATATTCCAGATTATAAAGCGCATTTAAAATAATTTTTTATTCCTCAAAACTCGACAGTGCGCCTTATAACCCGGTGCGCCTAATGTATGGAATAATTCTGGTTTTGCTTACCGACCTCGAAGCTATTTTAATTGGGACATGGTGAAATGATAAGTGTGACCAGTAGATGGCAGTCACACATAAGAGATACGTGTCGACTGCAATACGATGGCAGTCACACATAAGAGATACGCGTCGACTGCAATATGATGGCAGTCACACTTAAGAGATGCGTGTAGACTGCAATATGACTCAAGTAAACGACACCAAAATGTTAAATTTTTTCCCCCCAGATTTGGCCCCCTGAGTCAAAATAATTGCCCAGGCTTGGTTTAATGTGTGTTTTTATGTTTGTGTTTCTATACGGTACTTATTTTTTGACCTAAAGCCCCTTTTCTCCAACAGTGGCTGTCATTAAAGGGCTTTATAAACACAACTGGAGTGGTAATACAATTTACATTTCGAAGAAAAACAATCAATCAATCAATCAATCAATGTTTATTTATATAGCCCTAAATCACAAGTGTCTCAAAGGGCTGCACAAGCCACAACCACATCCTCGGTACAAAGCCCACATAAGGGCAAGGAAAAACTCACCCCAGTGGGACGTCGATGTGAATGACTATGAGAAACCTTGGAGAGGACCGCATATGTGGGTAACCCCCCCCCACCTCTAGGGGAGACCGAAAGCAATGGATGTCGAGTGGGTCTGACATAATATTGTGAGAGTCCAGTCCATAGTGGATCCAACATAATAGTAAGAGTCCAGTCCATAGTGGATCTAACATAATAGTGTGAGAGTCCAGTCCATAGTGGATCTAACATAATAGTAAGAGTCCAGTCCATAGTGGATCTAACATAATAGTGAGAGTCCAGTCCATAGTGGATCTAACATAATAGTGAGAGTCCAGTCCATAGTGGATCCAACATAATAGTAAGAGTCCAGTCCATAGTGGATCTAACATAATAGTGTGAGAGTCCAGTCCATAGTGGATCTAACATAATAGTGAGAGTCCAGTCCATAGTGGATCTAACATAATAGTGAGAGTCCAGTCCATAGTGGATCTAATATAATAGTGTGAGAGTCCAGTCCATAGTGGATCTAACATAATAGTAAGAGTACAGTCCATAGTGGATCTAACATAATAGTGTGAAAGTCCAGTCCATAGTGGATCTAACATAATAGTGAGAGTCCAGTCCATAGTGGATCTAACATAATAGTGTGAGAGTCCAGTCCATAGTGGATCTAATATAATAGTGTGAGTCCAGTCCATAGTGGATCTAACATAATAGTGAGAGTCCAGTCCATAGTGGATCCGACATAATAGTAAGAGTACAGTCCATAGTGGATCTAACGTAATAGTGTGAGAGTCCAGTCCATAGTGGATCTAACATAATAGTGTGAGAGTCCAGTCCATAGTGGATCTAACATAATAGTGAGAGTCTAGTCCATAGTGGATCTAACATAATAGTGTGAGAGTCCAGTCCATAGTGGATCTAACATAATAGTGAGAGTCCAGTCCATAGTGGATCTAACATAATAGTGAGAGTCCAGTCCATAGTGGATCCAACATAATAGTAAGAGTCCAGTCCATAGTGGATCTAACATAATAGTGTGAAAGTCCAGTCCATAGTGGATCTAACATAATAGTGAGAGTCTAGTCCATAGTGGATCTAACATAATAGTGTGAGAGTCCAGTCCATAGTGGATCTAACATAATAGTGAGAGTCTAGTCCATAGTGGATCTAACATAATAGTGAGAGTCCAGTCCATAGTGGATCTAACATAATAGTGTGAGAGTCCAGTCCATAGTGGATCTAACATAATAGTGAGAGTCCAGTCCATAGTGGATCTAAAATAATAGTGTGAGAGTCCAGTCCATAGTGGATCTAACATAATAGTGAGAGTCTAGTCCATAGTGGATCCAACATAATAGTGTGAGAGTCCAGTCCATAGTGGATCTAACATAATAGTGAGAGTCTAGTCCATAGTGGATCTAACATAATAGTGTGAGAGTCCAGTCCATAGTGGATCTGACATAATAGTAAGAGTCCAGTCCATAGTGGATCTAACATAATAGTGTGAAAGTCCAGTCCATAGTGGATCTAACATAATAGTAAGAGTACAGTCCATAGTGGATCTAACATAATAGTGTGAGAGTCCAGTCCATAGTGGATCTAACATAATAGTGAGAGTCCAGTCCATAGTGGATCTAACATAATAGTGTGAGAGTCCAGTCCATAGTGGATCTAACATAATAGTAAGAGTCCAGTCCATAGTGGATCTAACATAATAGTGAGAGTCTAGTCCATAGTGGATCTAACATAATAGTGAGAGTCCAGTCCATAGTGGATCTAACATAATAGTGTGAGAGTCCAGTCCATAGTGGATCTAATATAATAGTGTGAGAGTACAGTCCATAGTGGATCTAACATAATAGTGTGAGAGTCCAGTCCATAGTGGATCTAACATAATAGTAAGAGTACAGTCCATAGTGGATCTAACATAATAGTGTGAGAGTCCAGTCCATAGTGGATCTAACATAATAGTGTGAGAGTCCAGTCCATAGTGGATCTAACATAATAGTGAGAGCCCAGTCCATAGTGGATCTAACATAATAGTGAGAGTCCAGTCCATAGTGGATCTAATATAATAGTGTGAGAGTCCAGTCCATAGTGGATCTAACATAATAGTAAGAGTACAGTCCATAGTGGATCTAACATAATAGTGTGAGAGTCCAGTCCATAGTGGATCTAACATAATAGTAAGAGTACAGTCCATAGTGGATCTAACATAATAGTGTGAAAGTCCAGTCCATAGTGGATCTAACATAATAGTGAGAGTCCAGTCCATAGTGGATCTAACATAATAGTGTGAGAGTCCAGTCCATAGTGGATCTAACATAATAGTAAGAGTACAGTCCATAGTGGATCTAACATAATAGTGTGAGAGTCCAGTCCATAGTGGATCTAACATAATAGTGTGAGAGTCCAGTCCATAGTGGATCTAAAATAATAGTGTGAGAGTCCAGTCCATAGTGGATCTAACATAATAGTGAGAGTCTAGTCCATAGTGGATCTAACATAATAGTGTGAGAGTCCGGTCCTTAGTGGATCTAACATAATAGTGTGAGAGTCCAGTCCATAGTGGATCTAAAATAATAGTGTGAGAGTCCAGTCCATAGTGGATCTAACATAATAGTGTGAGAGTCCAGTCCATAGTGGATCTGACATAATAGTAAGAGTACAGTCCATAGTGGATCTAACATAATAGTGTGAGAGTCCAGTCCATAGTGGATCTAACATAATAGTGAGAGTCCAGTCCATAGTGGATCTAACATAATAGTGAGAGAGTCCAGTCCATAGTGGATCTGACATAATAGTAAGAGTACAGTCCATAGTGGATCTAACATAATAGTGTGAGAGTCCAGTCCATAGTGGATCTAACATAATAGTGAGAGTCCAGTCCATAGTGGATCTAACATAATAGTGAGAGTCCAGTCCATAGTGGATCCAACATAATAGTAAGAGTCCAGTCCATAGTGGATCTAACATAATAGTGTGAAAGTCCAGTCCATAGTGGATCTAACATAATAGTGAGAGTCCAGTCCATAGTGGATCCAACATAATAGTAAGAGTCCAGTCCATAGTGGATCTAACATAATAGTGTGAGAGTCCAGTCCATAGTGGATCTAACATAATAGTAAGAGTCCAGTCCATAGTGGATCTAACATAATAGTGAGAGTCCAGTCCATAGTGGATCTAACATAATAGTGAGAGTCCAGTCCATAGTGGATCTAATATAATAGTGTGAGAGTCCAGTCCATAGTGGATCTAACATAATAGTAAGAGTACAGTCCATAGTGGATCTAACATAATAGTGTGAGAGTCCAGTCCATAGTGGATCTAACATAATAGTGTGAGAGTCCAGTCCATAGTGGATCTAACATAATAGTGAGAGTCCAGTCCATAGTGGATCTAACATAATAGTGAGAGTCCAGTCCATAGTGGATCCAACATAATAGTAAGAGTCCAGTCCATAGTGGATCTAACATAATAGTGTGAAAGTCCAGTCCATAGTGGATCTAACATAATAGTGAGAGTCCAGTCCATAGTGGGGCCAGCAGGACACCATCCCAAGCGGAGACGGGTCAGCAGCGCAGAGATGTTCCCAGTTGATGCACAGGCGAGCGGTCCACCCCGGGTCCCGACTCTGGACAGCCAGCACTTCATCCATGGCCACCGGACCTGTGCCCCCCCCCCTCCACAAGGAATAGGGGAGCAGAGGAGAAAAGAAAAGAAACGGCAGATCAACTGGTCTAACAGGGGGGCTATTTAAAGGCTAGAGTATACAAATGAGTTTTAAGATGGGACTTAAATGCTTACATAACATATTTTATTTTATTCTGCTTCTTGTATTTCTTATATTTGTTTTATTGTTATTGTACAAATCCCGTTTCCATATGAGTTGGGAAATTGTGTTAGATGTAAATATAAACGGAATACAATGATTTGCAAATCATTTTCAACCCATATTCAGTTGAATATGCTACAAAGACAACATATTTGATGTTCAAACTCATAAACTTTATTTTTTCTTTTGCAAATAATCATTAACTTAGAATTTCATGGCTGCAACACGTGCCAAAGTAGTTGGGAAAGGGCATGTTCACCACTGTGTTACATGGCCTTTCCTTTTAACAACACTCAGTAAACATTTGGGAACTGAGGAAACTAATTGTTGAAGCTTTGAAAGTGGAATTCTTTCCCATTCTTGTTTTATGTAGAGCTTCAGTCGTTCAACAGTCCGGGGTCTCCGCTGTCGTATTTTACGCTTCATAATGCGCCACACATTTTCAATGGGAGACAAGTCTGGACTGCAGGTGGGGCCAGGAAAGTACCCGCACTCTTTTTTTTACGAAGCTGTTGTAACACGTGCTGAATGTGGCTTGGCATTGTCTTGCTGAAATAAGCAGGGGCGTCCATGAAAAAGGCGGCGCTTAGATGGCAGCATATGTTGTTCCAAAACCTGTATGTACCTTACAGCATTAATGGCGCCTTCACAGATGTGTAAGTTACCCATGTCTTGGGCACTAATGCACCCCCATACCATCACAGATGCTGGCTTTTCAACTTTGTGTCGATAACAGTCTGGATGGTTCGCTTCCCCTTTGGTCCGGATGACACGATGTCGAATATTTCCAAAAACAATTTGAAATGTGGACTCTTTTGTGACACTTTTCCACTTTGCATGAGTCCATCTTAGATGATCTCGGGCCCAGAGAAGCCGGCGGCGTTTCTGGGTGTTGTTGATAAATGGCTTTCGCTTTGCATAGTAGAGCTTTAACTTGCACTTACAGATGTAGCGACCAACTGTATTTAGCTACAGTGGTTTTCTGAAGTGTTCCTGAGCCCATGCGGTGATATCCTTTAGAGATTGATGTCGGTTTTTGATACAGTGCCGTCTGAGGGATGGAAGGTCACGGTCATTCAATGTTGGTTTCCGGCCATGCCGCTTACGTGGAGTGATTTCTCCAGATTCTCTGAACCTTTTGATGATATTATGGAGCGTAGATGTTGAAATCCCTCAATTTCTTGCAATTGCACTTTGAGAAACGTTGTTCTTAAACTGTTCGACTATTTGCTCACGCAGTTGTGGACAAAGGGGTGTACCTCGCCCCATCCTTTCTTGGGAAAGACTGAAGCTGTTTTTATACCCAATCATGGCACCCACCTGTTCCCAATTAGTCTGCACACCTGTGGGATGTTCCAAATAAGTGTTTGATGAGCATTCCTCAACTTTATCAGTATTTATTGCCACCTTTCCCAACTTCTTTGTCACGTGTTGCTGGCATCAAATTCTAAAGTTAATGATTATTTGCAAAAAAAAAAATGTTTATGAGTTTGAACATCAAATATGTTGTCTTTGTAGCATATTCAACTGAATATGGCTTGAAAATGATTTGCAAATCATTGTATTCTGTTTATATTTACATCCAACACAATTTCCCAACTCATATGGAAACGGGGTTTGTATGTTTTTCCTCTGTCATATGCATCCCTCTGGGTCGGAAATTAATTAAAAGAATAACCCATGAAATTAATGGGTTTATCGATTTATTTCACGGATATTGCATGTATTAAATGGTTTCAAATGTAATATTTAATGTAATATTTTAAAGAAAAAACTTGAATACGTAATTTGGTGGTGAAATCGAATAATACAACTCGAAGTCATTTATGAAATATTTAATACAAATAAATATTTAGGTTTAATGTGATGATTGCAGATTCAAATCAATACTTTTTTTAAAGGTTTTAATTGTACATGAAATACAAGTGGGGCAAAAAAGTATTTAGTCAGCCACCAATTGTGCAAGTTCTCCCACTTAAAATGATGACAGAGGTTTGTAATTTTCATCATAGGTACACTTCAACTGTGAGAGACAGAATGTGAAAAAAAAAATCCAGGAATTCACATTGTAGGAATTTTAAAGAATTTATTTGTAAATTATGGTGGAAAATAAGTATTTGGTCAATAACAAAAATTCAACTCAATACTTTGTTATTGCCAACAAAGGTTATATTACAGAGGTCAAATGATTACTATAGGTCTTTACCAGGTTTGCACACACAGTAGCTGGTATTTTGGCCCATTCCTCCATGCAGATCTTCTCGAGAGCAGTGATGTTTTGGGGCTGTCGCCGAGCAACACGGACTTTCAACTCCCTCCACAGATTTTCTATGGGGTTGAGGTCTGGAGACTGGCTAGGCCACTCCAGGACTTTCAAATGCTTCTTACGGAGCCACTCCTTCGTTGCCCGGGCGGTGTGTTCGGGATCATTGTCATGCTGGAAGACCCAGCCACGTTTCATCTTCAAAGCTCTCACTGATGGAAGGAGGTTTTGGCTCAAAATCTCACGATACATGGCCCCGTTCATTCTTTCCTTAACACGGATCAGTCGGCCTGTCCCCTTAGCAGAAAAACAGCCCCAAAGCATGATGTTTCCACCTCCATGCTTCACAGTAGGCATGGTGTTCTTGGGATGCAACTCAGTATTCTTCTTCCTCCAAACACGACGAGTTGAGTTTATACCAAAAAGTTATATTCTGGTTTCATCTGACCACATGACATTCTCCCAATCGTCCATGTGCTCTCTGGCAAACTTCAGACGGGCCTCGACATGCACTGGCTTAAGCAGGGGGACACGTCTGGCACTGCAGGATTTGATTCCCTGTCGGCGTAGTGTGTTACTGATGGTAACCTTTGTTACTTTGGTCCCAGCTCTCTGCAGGTCATTCACCAGGTCCCCCCGTGTGGTTCTGGGATTTTTGCTCACCGTTCTCATGATCATTTTGAACCCACGGGATGAGATCTTGCGTGGAGCCCCAGATCGAGGGAGATTATCAGTGGTCTTGTATGTCTTCCATTTTCTGATAATTGCTCCCACAGTTGATTTTTTCACACCAAGCTGCTTGCCTATTGTAGATTCACTCTTCACAGTCTGGTGCAGGTCTACAATTCTTTTCCTAGTGTCCTTTGACAGCTCTTTGGTCTTGGCCATAGTGGAGTTTGGAGTCTGACTGTTTGAGGCTGTGGACAGGTGTCTTTTATACAGATAACAAGTTCAAACAGGTGCCATTAACACAGGTAACAAGTGGAGGACAGAAGAGCTTCTTAAAGAAGAAGTTACAGGTCTGTGAGAGCCAGAGATCTTCCTTGTTTGAAGTGACCAAATACTTATTTTCCACCATGATTTACAAATAAATCCTACAATGTGAATTCCTGGATTTTTTTTTCACATTCTGTCTCTCACAGTTGAAGTGTACCTATGATGAAAATTACAGACCTCTGTCATCATTTTAAGTTAGAGAACTTGCACAATCGGTGGCTGTGTGCTGAGCCCCCTCCTCTACTGCCTTTACACCCATGACTGCAGTCCGGCCCACAGTGACAACCTTACCGTCAAGTTCGCCGACGATACCACAGTGGTCGGGCTCATCTCCAGGGGTGACGAGGCTGCCTACAGAGAGGAGGTCCTGAAGCTGACGGCCTGGTCTTCGGAGAACAACCTCGCTCTCAACACCAGCAAGACCAGAGAGATCATCGTCGACTTCAGGAGGAGCAGCACCGACCCTGCCCCCCTCTACATCAACGGCGAGCGTGTAGAGAGGGTCCACACCTTCAGGTACCTTGGAGTCCACATCTCTAATGACTTCTCCTGGACAGTCAACACCACATCAATCATCAAGAAGGCTCAGCAGCGGCTACACTTCCTTAGAGTCCTCGGGAAGTACAACCTGAAGCCTGACCTGCTGCTGACCTTCTACCGCTCGTCCATCGAGAGCCTGCTGACCTACTGCATTACAGTATGGTACGGCAGCTGCACTGCAGCAGACAGGGAGAGGCTGCAAAGAGTGGTCAAGACGGCTCAGAAGATCATCGGCCGCCCTCTCCCCTCTCTGACGGACATCTACACCTCCCGCTGCCTCAACAGAGCCAGTGCCATCATCAAGGACAGCACCCACCCTGGCTCTGACCTGTTCCACCTGCTGCCCTCTGGGAAGCGCTACAGGTGCATTAAAACCAAAACAAACAGGCTAAAGAACAGCTTCTTCCCCAGGGCCATAACCATCCTGAACGGACTGCCCCATTGTCCCTCATAACTGCCTTCTCTTCGGTGCAATAACCCATTCCACCAACCACCCTGTTTTTGTTTTGTTTTTTCATGTATATATTCATTCACATTCACTTCTACATTTTTTATATTTCTATATATTTGCACATTGTTTTTCTTTTTCTAGCATGCACACATCGCACTGTATGGAATGGCCTCAACCTCGTTACCTTGCGTAATGACAATAAAGCTGATTCTGATTCTGATTCTGACTAAATACTTTTTTGCCCCACTGTATATTAAAGAGAGAGTACTTCCCACATGTGCCACTAGATGTCAGGCTCTTCCCTCCTCTCAGATCTGCATTCAAATCAATATGATCCACTGGTCCTCATCATGTTGTTATTGATTAACAATAAGTTATCTTGAAAGGAGACAAACAAGCAAGTGTTGAGCCTGGCTGATGGTGAAACTTACACCTGCACCTGAACGCCTCACAAGGGCACCGTCATCCCATTTGCATGCATGAGCATGAATGGGGACGAAATCAGAAACACTCGTGCACCCTCGAGGATGTTTTTGCATGAAAATGAACTTTTCAGAGAAACTTGTAGCCAAAGAGAGGCATCCAGGTAATGAGAAGCGAGAGTACGCACGCTTGTCAGGGCCTCGCTGTGCAGCCAGGATGCCACATAGCGGGATAATGACGCCGCTGACTGTAATTACTGTAATTCCGCCCGCTGTAATGACTCAACTGGCTTGCATCCTCTCTTTACAGAGACACGCTCGCGCCCTCCCCCTCATCCTCCCCGCGCCGGTGTCCCCGAAATATGGCAAAGTGGCAGACATGAAAAGGAGGAGAAATGGCTGTCGTTTCCAAATGAAAGCCAGAGGGTGGAGGAGAGTCCCTGAAAGGCTGGCGCTGCTGCAGCTGCAGGAAACTGCTCACAAGGAGAAGTTAAAAGGACACTGATGTGTTCCTATTGAGTGTGACAGGGCGTTCATTGGTCGGTGTGCGGGATTTCATACATGTCTTTTTCCTGCCGTACAGGAGGCTGATCAACACATTCACTCCCACGTTTGCTTTCAGCGTCGTCCTGTCATTTTCCCCGTCACACCCCCGCCTGTTCACCCGCCTTCCTGCAGAGCGCGCCGCGCCTTCTTGGACCGTGCTTGTTCGCAGGCCCGGCCCTAACCAATCTGGCGCCCTAGGCAAGATTTTAGGTGGCGCACCCCCACATCGGCAGTGAAGTGTATATACTCACAAGAACCCGAATAGCTTTGTCTTTGACCTTTTTTTTTTTTTTTTACTTACAACTATACCTAATACAGGTAAAAGCCAGTAAATTAGAATATTTTGAAAAACTTGATTTATTTCAGTAATTGCATTCAAAAGGTGTAACTTGTACATTATATTTATTCATTGCACACAGACTGATGCATTCAAATGTTTATTTCATTTAATTTTGATGATTTGAAGTGGCAACAAATGAAAATCCAAAATTCCGTGTGTCACAAAATTAGAATATTACTTAAGGCTAATACAAAAAAGGGATTTTTAGAAATGTTGGCCAACTGAAAAGTATGAAAAATATGAGCATGTACAATACTCAATACTTGGTTGGAGCTCCTTTTGCCTCAATTACTGCGTTAATGCGGCGTGGCATGGAGTCGATGAGTTTCTGGCACTGCTCAGGTGTTATGAGAGCCCAGGTTGCTCTGATAGTGGCCTTCAACTCTTCTGCGTTTTTGGGTCTGGCATTCTGCATCTTCCTTTTCACAATACCCCACAGATTTTCTATGGGGCTAAGGTCAGGGGAGTTGGCGGGCCAATTTAGAACAGAAATACCATGGTCCGTAAACCAGGCACGGGTAGATTTTGCGCTGTGTGCAGGCGCCAAGTCCTGTTGGAACTTGAAATCTCCATCTCCATAGAGCAGGTCAGCAGCAGGAAGCATGAAGTGCTCTAAAACTTGCTGGTAGACGGCTGCGTTGACCCTGGATCTCAGGAAACAGAGTGGACCGACACCAGCAGATGACATGGCACCCCAAACCATCACCCAACCATGCAAATTTTGCATTTCCTTTGGAAATCGAGGTCCCAGAGTCTGGAGGAGGACAGGAGAGGCACGGGATCCACGTTGCCTGAAGTCTAGTGTAAAGTTTCCACCATCAGTGATGGTTTGGGGTGCCATGTCATCTGCTGGTGTCGGTCCACTCTGTTTCCTGAGATCCAGGGTCAACGCAGCCGTCTACCAGCAAGTTTTAGAGCACTTCATGCTTCCTGCTGCTGACCTGCTCTATGGAGATGGAGATTTCAAGTTCCAACAGGACTTGGCGCCTGCACACAGCGCAAAATCTACCCGTGCCTGGTTTACGGACTATGGTATTTCTGTTCTAAATTGGCCCGCCAACTCCCCTGACCTTAGCCCCATAGAAAATCTGTGGGGTATTGTGAAAAGGAAGATGCAGAATGCCAGACCCAAAAACGCAGAAGAGTTGAAGGCCACTATCAGAGCAACCTGGGCTCTCATAACACCTGAGCAGTGCCAGAAACTCTTCGACTCCATGCCACGCCGCATTAACGCAGTAATTGAGGCAAAAGGAGCTCCAACCAAGTATTGAGTATTGTACATGCTCATATTTTTCATTTTCATACTTTTCAGTTGGCCAACATTTCTAAAAATCCCTTTTTTGTATTAGCCTTAAGTAATATTCTAATTTTGTGACACACGGAATTCTGGATTTTCATTTGTTGCCACTTCAAATCATCAAAATTACATGAAATAAACATTTGAATGCATCAGTCTGTGTCCAATGAATAAATATAATGTACAAGTTACACCTTTTGAATGCAATTACTGAAATAAATCAAGTTTTTCAAAATATTCTAATTTACTGGCTTTTACCTGTATATAAAGGGGTGGAAAAGTGACGATTAACTGCAGGGCAAACATTAGCTAACCAGAAGGCAATATAACAATGTAAACAAAAAACACCTGCTTAAAAGATCTAATACAAACATTTATATGCACGTACAACACTTAGAACTTTTAGCATATCAGTATGTGGAATTAAATGATGGAATGGATTAAGTAAAGAAGTTAAAAATTGTACTGATATGATCCAGTTTAAGAGGTTGTTCAAAATAATAGTGCTTACAGAGTACAAAGAAGAAGAATTATGAGAAATACTTTCAACCTTATTGAAAATAAGATATTCTTCATCTCAGTATGTTAATAATGACTGAATTAATTAATTAATTACATATTACAAAACTGTTGTATACTAATTCATAGATGTTATTTTATTATATAAAAAGGTCAGTAAATGATTCTATATATTTGTAAACGCTTTGAAGTGGGAAAGGGGTAGGATTAAATAAGCTTTGCTTCTTCCTACTCCTTTTCGGGCGTGATGTAAAATGAAATGATATGAAATTGTGTGATGTATTATGATGTAAGTGTGTTCATGTTCCAAATAAACTAAAGAAAGAAAGAAATGTCCCTGAGGAATGTAAGGTGGGAGTACTGTAATTACCTAACGTTACATTATTATTTTCCAAAACAATTTAGCCCCCTCCACAATATTAACCCGACGTTAAAACAGAACTAGCGATTTATTGATTAGCAATTGCCGAATCATGTAACATTAGCTTAATGCTAAAAAGCCAGGTTACTATCACATTCTGTAACAGACAAATCATTTCATGTAGGCTAACGTTACCTACCTGCTACCTCTGTCTTTTCTCGTTTCTCCTCCTCTTCTTTTCTCTTTTTTCTTCCCTGGGCACCTGACAGTTTTGGCATCTTGTGTTGATTTTTTGATGTGGTGACGTCCTAAAAGAGTCATGATACGGGAAGGGAGAGGGCGCACCGTGCGGGGGGAGGAGGGGGGGGGCGCAATGTTGTAACAAATAATATTTCTATTAAATAGGCTTTACTTTGCATTTTAATTAACGTGGGATTATTTTTTTGTATTTAGAAATAATAGTACCAACTTTTTTTTTTTTTTTTTTTCCCTCCAACATTTGTGGCACTGGCGTGGCGCCCCCTGATGGACGGCGCCCTTAGCATTTGCCTATACGGCCTATGCCACGGGCCGGCCCTGCTTGTTCGCATGGATTCATGGATAACATTATCAATAGTAGCCTCTCTTCTGGAATAGTTCCAGTAGAGTTTAAACATGCAGTGGTACGACCTCTACTTAAAAAACCCAGCCTCGACCCCTCTCTCCTCTCTAACCTCAGACCTATCTCTAATCTTCCATACATTTCCAAAATATTAGAGAAGGTTGTCTACAGTCAGTTGTTGCCCTTCTTAGAGGATAATGGTATCACTGAGCTGTTCCAGTCCGGTTTTAAAGCCCTCCACAGCACAGAGTCAGCGCTTCTAAAAGTTTTTAACGATATCCTCCTGTCCACTGATTCTGGTAAATATGTTGTCCTGGTGCTTTTAGATCTGTCTGCTGCGTTCGACACCGTCGACCACGCCACCTTAATCACTCGTCTTGAGCACTGTGTGGGCATTAAGGGCGCCGCCCTCAACTGGTTCCGGTCGTACCTAACCGACAGGAGTTTTTGTGTAAAAGTAGACAGTTTTATGTCGTCCACAGCTCCTTTACCACATGGGGTCCCCCAGGGCTCAATCCTTGCCCCAATTTTATTTGCGCTTTACCTTCTCCCCCTTGGTTCTATTTTTAGGAAGTACAGTATTGCATTTCATTTTTATGCCGATGATTGCCAGATTTATTTTCCCATGGCACAAAATAACACGGTTCAACGTCTTATTGACTGCCTGCACGACATCAAAGTCTGGCTTTCAGCTAACTTCCTGAGCCTAAATGAAGATAAAACAGAAGTTATGTTGTTCGGTCCAAGTCGCTCTCCCTCCCCCAACGTTGACCTCGGCACTCTGACCCCGTATCTCAGCGACTCTGTCACAAACCTGGGGGTAAAGTTTGACTCAGATTTTAAATTCGAAAAACAAATCAGCAGCGTCGTTCAAAAAAGCTTTTATCAATTACGCCAAATAGCGAAAGTGAAACCGCTTCTATCAAGACATGATCTTCAGAAATTAATCCACGCTTTTATCTCGACTCGTCTTGATTACTGTAATGCCCTGTATGTTGGCATTAGCCAGGCCTCCCTCGCCCGCCTGCAGCTCGTGCAGAACTCTGCTGCTCGTCTGCTAACACAGACCCGCAGACGTGAGCACATCACCCCTATTTTAGCGTCCCTTCACTGGCTCCCTGTGCGTTACCGAATACATTTTAAACTCCTTTTATTTGTTTTTAAATGTCTAAACAACCTCGCGCCAACCTATCTCTCCGACCTCCTTCAGCCTTACTGCCCCACCCGATCCTTAAGATCAGCCGATCAGCTGCTGTTGACGGTCCCTGACACAAGGCTGAAGCTTAGAGGTGACAGAGCTTTCGCCGTTGCTGCTCCCAAGCTCTAGAACGACCTACCCCTGAGTGTTAGACAAGCCTCCTCTCTTCCTGTTTTTAAATCTCTCTTAAAAACATACTTTTATTCCATGGCTTTTAACACTGAGTGATATCCATCCTGCAATGGCGCCCCATAATACACCTGCTGTGATCCTGTTTTTATGTTTTTATTAATTCTCTTTTAATTATTTATTTTTTATCGTGTTCTGTTTGTGTTGTGTTGTGTTTGCTCGGTACTCGTTTTATCTTTTAACCTGCTCATTGTACAGCACTTTGGCTACCCCTGTGGTCAATTTTAAATGTGCTCTATAAATAAAGTTGATTTGATTTGATTTGATTCCACATTTGACCTCATCGAGCAGGCGACGGTGGCGCGGGGTAGGGATGCATGTCAGCGCACGCGGTGAACAGAATCAGTGTTGGCGCTAGGAATTTTCCAAAATGGGGTCCCAGGGACCCCATCAAGTCATAAAAATCTCTCCCATAACAATGTGACCTCGGACTATGTTAAGGTAACGTGTGGAGTTCCCCAGGGTTCGGTTCTTGGCCCTGCACTCTTTAGTAGAGATGCGCGGTTTGCGGGCACAACCGCGGAGTCCGCGGATTATCCGCGGATCGGGCGGATGAAATTAAAAAAAATTAGATTTTATCCGCGGGTCGGGTCGGGCGGTTGAAATAAAAAAAAAAAAAGATTTTAAATAGATTCAGGCGGGTGGCAGTTAAACCAATTGGGAAATATATATACATAGTTAAATGTTGTTACCCACATACGAAAAACGAGCAGGCACCTGCTGCATATGCCACAACAGAAGAAGAAAAAAAAAAAGAGATGGACACTTTTACGGAGCGGAGAAGGGACGCCTCGCCGGGGTCCGGGACCGAGGCCCCTTCCCCCGAGAGGGCCCCACCGGGAGCCGTAGCTGAGGCGATCCGCGAGAAGGGCCCGACGCACGTCCAGGGTCACCACCGCGCCCACCGCACCGACACCCCGCCTCGTCCGCCTTCGCCGCGGCCGGCGTCACGCGCAGCAGGTAAGCAGCTTACCTGCCCGCCACCCCCGTGGCCGGGGGCTCGTAACAGGGGTCACTCCACGCGCTCCGCCCGCGCAGCTTACCTGCCCGCCACCCCTGTTGCCGGGGGCGCGTAACAGGGGTCACTCCGCGCGCAGTGCGCTCACGAAAGGGGTGGGGCTCACCCTGGCTGATATAGACAGCAGGACGGTGGCCATGGAAGTCGGAACCCGCTAAGGAGTGTGTAACAACCCACCTGCCGAATCAACTAGCCCTGAAAATGGATGGCGCTGGAGCGTCGGGCTCATACGTGGCCGTCGCCGGCAGCGAGACGCGCTTGGAGGTGCGCTCAGCGCGGCTCCCATATGATTGCGCACTGGTGTGCGTCTGGGCCGTGACAGCGTGGCACGCGAATGTCTGTGCTGCATTGGATCAGTCTCCTTTCTTTAACAGGCAAAAGCTTTATAACCTCACATCGTCTATATTAGATATATAACAACGGGCGGGTGCGGGCGGAGGCGGTTCTGATTAAATGTTAGATCGGGTGGATGGCGGATGGTTGACGACTTTCTGATGCGGTTGCGGATGAAATAATTGCCTATCCGCGCATCTCTACTCTTTAGTATTTACATGCTGCCGCTAGGCGACATCATACGTGTTAGCTTTCATTGTTATGCTGATGACAGCCAACTCTACATGCCCCTAAAGATGACCAACACGCCGGATTGTAGTCAGCTGGGGGCGTGTCTTAATGAAATTAAACAATGGATGTCCGCTAACTATTTGCAACTCAACACCAAGAAAACGGAAACGCTGATTATCGGTCCTGCTAGACACCGACATTTATTTAATAATACCACCTTAACATTTGACAACCAAACAATTACACAAAGCGACTCGGTAAAGAATCTGGGTATTATCTTCCACCAGTGACGTGCGGTGAGGTTGATGGCTGGTGAGGCTCTGACTTCATCACAGTCAGATTTACAAACATATGAACCCTAAAGAGTATCTTATTCACCATTTGATTGGCAGCAGTTAACGGGTTATGTTTAAAAGCTCATACCAGCATTCTTCCCTGTTTGGCACTCAGCATCAAGGCTTGGAATTGGGGGTTAAATCACCAAAAATTATTCCCGGGCGCGGCGCCGCTGCTGCCCACTGCTCCCCTCACCTCCCAGGGGGTGATCAAGGGGATGGGTCAAATGCAGAGGACATATTTCATTACACCTAGTGTGTGTGTGACAATCATTGCCACTTTAACTTAACTTTAACTTTACACATACAAACTGTAGCACACAAAAAAGCACATTTAATAAAAAAAAAAAAACGTTATTATGGTCTTACCTTTACTTACAAATAAAGTCCATGCGCCACAACTAAAGCCCTCACTTCAACTTTCCACGTGCAAGATTGAATCTCTTTAAAAAAGTGTAACCGAGGGTTTATAAATGTCGCCTATACTGTATGAAACTACAAAATAACAAACACGGAGGCTCCAGTTTACACGAGGACCACTTTATTTACCTTCTTTCAAAAACCTCCGCAACGTGACATCACTTCCGCTCTTAGCGCCTTCAAAATAAGAGCTCAAGGCATATACTGTATAACAGCGCATAACAGGAACTTAACATCACAAAGAGGAAAGCCCATGAAAATAGGTTACAAAAGTTATTTAATAAGAAGCCAAAAAGTGCAAAAACAATAATGTTCGTGTTGGAGGAGTTGTGAATTAGGTACACCTGCAGTCTGCAGGTGTACCTAATGTTGTGTCCCTGCAGTCATTCACAACTCCTCCAACACCAACATTATTGTTTTTGCACTTTTTGGCTTCTTATGAAATATTTTTAAAAATAGATTCAATCTTGCACGTGGAAAGTTTAAGTGTGGGCTTTAGTTGATATAACAATTCTACGGCGGGGGTGCAGGAGGCGAGCCTCAGCCAGTGCGGCTTTTGCAGCCGTTTTATGATCGCTCAGCACAAGAAATACTTTACACACATACAGTTGTTGACAAAATACACTGTACATTATATACCTCAGCTAACTAAACTATGGAAATGTATAATATAATTCATATAGCAATACGGTCTCACTGCACAGCAGGCCAGCAGTTAGCCGAGTCATTGCGCAATCCATGTTGAGGCACTGAGTGACGTGCCTCAACTGGCTGCTGATCACCGCACCGTCTCTTCTCAGTATTTGAACGGCAAATGTGAAAATTCAGCGATTTTGAATAAAAATAATCTAAAACTGGTGAAGTTAAATGGAAAATAACTCTATAGTATAATCACTGGATACATATAACAATTTAATTAATTTTTTTTCTTTTTACATTTTTTTTCTTTCCATGATGGCAGGTGAGGCGGGGCCTCACCTGCCTCTAGTGACTGCACGTCACTGGAATGTGCATATGAAATTGGTGGGGTTCGGTACCTCCAACAAGGTTAAGAAGCACTGACTTACACCTAGTAATCCACTGTGGACAGACCAAGCCAAGCAATGCAGGTTTAGCGAGTGGTGCGCGCTTCCGGGAAGGAAATACATTTTTGGCAGGCAATCACATTTTGGAACAACACCAGAAAATATCAAGTAAACAAAACACAGGCGGAAAGTGATAATCGATTAAAAAAAAACAAGCAAACCATTGTTTTGACTCGGAGAAGGCAGAGTCAGTAAAAAAAAAAGAAAAAAAAAGTGCGTCCTTTTTGATTTCAATGTGTAAAAAGACACAAAAAGTGAGTTAGCACCAACATTGAGAATGGAGGAGAAGTCGCACAACCTTTACACAACAAGCTGCTCTAAAATCCTCCGAATGTTTACTCTTTCTTTGAGGTGTTGCCCTCACAGTGTGACTCAGCCAGCCAAATAAGTGAGTCACACTGTGGCCTACATGTGTATTTAACCTCTTGAATCCATTCAGCATTCATCAAGATGTCTTTTCTGTGTGCTTATGTGCGGGGGCCAAGAACCACATTTTGGGCCCCCGTATCCAGGACTCCTAAATGGGCCGTCAGAGCCAACAAAGCCTTCTCTGCTGCCCTCACATAACTAGAAATCATGATCATAATTAAAGATAAATCCATCCATCCATCCATCTTCTTCCGCTTATCCGAGGTCGGGTCGCGGGGGCAGCAGCCTAAGCAGGGAAGCCCAGACTTCCCTCTCCCCAGCCACTTCGTCCAGCTCCTCCCGGGGGATCCCGAGGCGTTCCCAGGCCAGCCGGGAGACATAGTCTTCCCAACGTGTCCTGGGTCTTCCTCGTGGCCTCCTACCGGTCGGACATGCCCTAAACACCTCCTTAGGGAGGCGCTCGGGTGGCATCCTGACCAGATGCCCGAACCACCTCATCTGGCTCCTCTCGATGCGGAGGAGCAGCGGCTTTACTTTGAGCTCCCCCCGGATGACAGAGCTTCTCACCCTATCTCTAAGGGAGAGACCCGCCACCCGGCGGAGGAAACTCATTTCGGCCGCTTGTACCCGTGATCTTGTCCTTTCGGTCATAACCCAAAGCTCATGACCATAGGTGAGGATGGGAACGTAGATCGACCGGTAAATTGAGAGCTTTGCCTTCCGGCTCAGCTCCTTCTTCACCACAACGGATCGATACAGCGTCCGCATTACTGAAGACGCCGCACCGATCCGCCTGTCGATCTCACAATCCACTCTTCCCTCACTCGTGAACAAGACTCCGAGGTACTTGAACTCCTCCACTTGGGGCAAGATCTCCTCCCCAACCCGGAGATGGCACTCCACCCTTTTCCGGGCGAGAACCATGGACTCGGACTTGGAGGTGCTGATTCTCATCCCAGTCGCTTCACACTCAGCTGCGAACCGATCCAGTGAGAGCTGAAGATCCTGGCCAGATGAAGCCATCAGGACCAAATCATCTGCAAAAAGCAGAGACCTAATCCTGCAGCCACCAAACCGGATCCCCTCAACGCCTTGACTGCGCCTAGAAATTCTGTCCATAAAAGTTATGAACAGAATCGGTGACAAAGGGCAGCCTTGGCGGAGTCCAACCCTCACCGGAAACGTGTCCGACTTACTGCCGGCAATGCGAACCAAGCTCTGGCACTGATCATACAGGGAGCGGACCGCCACAATCAGACAGTCCGAAACCCCATACTCTCTGAGCACTCCCCACAGGACTTCCCGAGGGACACGGTCGAATGCCTTCTCCAAGTCCACAAAGCACATGTAGACTGGTTGGGCAAACTCCCATGCACCCTCAAGGACCCTGCCGAGAGTATAGAGCTGGTCCACAGTTCCACGACCAGGACGAAAACCACACTGTTCCTATATTAAAGATAAAAGTCATTTTTAATTTGCTTTCTCTAAATATCTAAAACAGTGGTTCTTAACCCGGGTTGGATGGAACCCTAGGGGTTCGGTGAGTCGGGCTCAGGGGTTCGGTGGAGGTCAAGACACACCCGACTCATCGTGTAAATAGAAACTTCTCCCTATCGGCGTATTACGGATACGACAACAGCAGAAGTCAGACTGATTTGCAGGTGTGTAATTTGTTGTGAGTTTATGCACTGTGTTGGTTTTGTTCTTTGAACAAGGTGATGACCTACTCAGTGGCCTAGTGGTTAGAGTGTCCGCCCTGAGATCGGTAGGTTGTGAGTTCAAACCCCGGCCGAGTCATACCAAAGACTATAAAAATGGGACCCATTACCTCCCTGCTTGGCACTCAGCATCAAGGGTTGGAATTGGGGGTTAAATCACCAAAAATGATTCCCGGGCGCGGCCACCGCTGCTGCCCACTGCTCCCCTCACCTCCCAGGGGGTGATCAAGGGTGATGGGTCAAATGCAGAGAATAATCTCGCCACACCTAGTGTGTGTGTGACAATCATTGGTACTTTAACTTTTTAACTTTTATGTTCATGCACGCTTCATTTTGTGCACCAGTAATAAAACATGGTAACACTTTAGTATGGGGAACATATTTACCATTAATTAGTTGCTTATTAACATGCAAATTAGTAACATATTGGCTCTTAACTAGTCATTATTAAGTACTTATTAATGCCTTATTCGGCATGGCCTTAACCCTAACCCAAACTTGCCAACCTTGAGCCCTCCGATTTCGGGAGGTGGGGGGAGGGGGTGGTTGTGGTCGGGGTGGGACGGGGGCGTGGCTAAAAGGGGAGGAGTATATTTACAGCTAGAATTCACCAAGTCAAGTATTTCATATATATATATATATATATAAGAAGAGATACTTGACGTTCAGTGATATCTAGCTATATGTATATATACAGACGGACAGAGCGACTCCAAAACCAACAAAGGCTGCAACTGCCGCAAGAAACCTGATTGCCCTCTCAACGGGGGGTGCTTACAAACATCAGTTGTCTACCAATCTAAGGTAACACGCAAGGACATTAACACATCCGACACATATGTAGGATTAACTGAAGGAGAGTTTAAAACCAGATGGAACAATCACAAGGCTTCTTTCAGGAACCAAAACCTGCGGAATACCACAGAACTCAGCAAACACATTTGGGACCTCAAAGACAATAATGTTGAATATTCAATAACATGGCAAATTCTTGCATCCAGCACACCTTACAATAGTGGTAATAAAAGATGCAACCTATGCTTGAAAGAGAAACTGTTTATTATATACCGTCCAGACCTGTCATCCCTCAACAAGCGCGGCGAAATTGTAACAACATGCCGCCACAGACGGAAACACCTCCTAGGTAACACATGAGCCAATCACCACGCCCCTACGCCAGCCTGTACCTACCCACTCTGTGCCCTATATAAACCATGGTATGTGAATGCTTCCATTAAAATCTCCTGATGATTGAGGGAACCCCTCATGAAACAGGCCTGTAGAGATGAAGTAGTCTTGTGATTTTTTTCCCACACATACATATATATATATATATATATATATATATATATATATATATATATATATATATGTATGTGTGGGGAAAAAAATCACAAGACTATTTCATCTCTACAGGCCTGTTTCATGACGATTGAGGGTACCCCCCTCATGAAACAGGCCTGTAGAGATGAAATAGTCTTGTGATTTTTTTTCCCCACACATACATATATTGCGCTCTACTACGGTATCGAGCACTATTTTTTGGATAACCTTATTAAGACATATATATATATATATATATATATATATATATATATATATATATATATATATATATAAAATAAATACTTGAATTTCAGTGTTCATTTATTTACACATATACACACACATAACACTCATCTACTCATTGTTGAGTTAAGGGTTGAATTGTCCATCCTTGTTCTATTCTCTGTCACTATTTTTCGAACCATGCTGAACACCCTCTCCGATGATGCATTGATGTGTGGCACGCACAAAAGTGCTTTCATCAAATGCACTAGATGGCAGTATTGTCCTGTTTAAGAGTGTCACAACATTGCTGTTTACGGCAGACGAACTGCTTTACGGTATACAAAAACGTGACTGCTGTTGTTGTGTGTTGTTGCCACGCTGGGAGGACGTTAATGAAACTGCCTAACAATAAACCCACATAAGAAACCAAAAACTCGCCCTCCATCATTCTACAGTTATAACGTGATTGGGCAGGTACGCTTTTTTATATTGTGGAGGACCTGAGTCCGCCTGAATTTCGGGAGATTTTCAGGAGAAAATTTGTTCCGGGAGGTTTTCGGGAGAGGCGCTGAATTTCGGGAGTCTCCCGGAAAATCCGGGAGGGTTGGCAAGTATGGGCTAAACGGCGTGTGCAATCTATAAAATAGCCTGCATTGTTAGTGTGATCTACTAAGACTGAAAAGTGGTGCAAACCGCCTTTTTCAAATGAGGATTTTGCGATTTTACCCAGACTCATGTACTGCACATTCATGTTATCATGCTTCTACCTGTGGATATTTGTTACGTTTTTAATCATGCTGTCGACATCTACCACTTTTTATGGGCATTTCAGAAGCAGTCGTGCAGTGCGACTACATTTTTTTTTTTTACTGCTGAGAGTGTATGGGAGGGAGGCTGCACTTACTGTGCTGACGGTGCAAAACATGCATACTTCAAGAAGGTGTTTTTTTTTTTTTTACATAGGATATACAGTACAGGCCAAACGTTTGGACACACCTTCTTATTCAATGCGTTTTTTTTATTTTCATAACTACTTACATTGTAAATTGTCACTGAAGGCATCACAACTATGAATGAACACATGTGGAGTTATGTACTTAACAAAAAAGGTGAAATAACTGAAAACATGTTTTCTATTCTAGTTTCTTCAAAATAGCCACCCTTTGCTCTGATTACTGCTGTGCACACTCTTGGCATTCTCTCGATGAGCTTCAAGAGGCAGTCGCCTGAAATGGTTTTCACTTCACAGGTGTCATCGTTTTGATGCCTTCAGTGACAATCTACAATGTAAATAGTCATGAAAATAAAGAAAACACATTGAAATGAGGAGAAGGCGTGTCCAAACTTTTGGCCTGTACTTAGACTTAGACTTCCTTTTTATTGTCATTCAAATTTGAACTTTACAGCACAGATAAGAACAACATTTTGTTACTTAAGCTCATGGTAGTGCAGGATAAAAAAGCAATAAGGTGCATATATAAATAAATAAATACATATAAATAATATATATAATATATTTATAAAATAAATAAATATATATAAATATATATAAATAAATAAATAGATTTCTGTACAGATAAATATATTGCACTTTTTCACATGCGTCCACGTTTATGGATGTATGTTATATTGTCTTTTTTATTCCAGCGAGTTAATCAATTTTTGGGGGATTTGAGGGGATAATTTAATTATGATGCGTTCAAGAGTCATACGTTCTGTATGTTTGTGTATATTTTGAATAAAAAACAGTTTAGTTAAAGTTATATTTTAAATAATAACTATAATTATTTCAGATTATAGTTCACGTTTTTCAATACATTATTTAAAAGGTATTAGTTGGAACTTTTTTTAAAATAATAAATACAAATTAACTATGGTTATGGTTATTAATTTCAAGCCAGTCTGCCAACTGTCCTGGGAACGCCTCAGGATCCCCCAAGAGGAATTGCATGGACAAAGTGGCTGGGGAGAGGGAAGTCTGGGCTTCTCTGCTTAGGCTGCTGCCCCCGCGACCCAACCTCGGATAAGTGGAGGAAAATGGAAGTTTAGGTTACAAGAATGGTATTAGTCTATTTGGAACATGCATACAACTACAATATACTTCCAGTTTCTTATTACAGCATCATAACAATTTCCGATACATTTGTTTGTACTCAATCCGTCACACAAACTGCGGACACATACATAAATAAATGAGTAATTAAGTAAGTAAATAAATAAATTGTTAAGTAAGTTTTCATTCACATAATGAGATGAATGAAATGATCTATTATTTAAATAAGGTTCAAGATTTTCTATCAGTATTCATTTTCTTTGAATGCAAAATACTTGACAAAAATCTACATAAATTAAAGCTGCAAGCAGCGTTGGTCGGCCCCGCGTATTTGGCAGGTGCTAGTCCTAACTGTCCCAATACTTTTGTCCAGTGATAGTCATAAGTGTCCCAATACTTTTGTCTACTTTTAGTCTGAAGTGTCCCAAGACTTTTGTCTAGTGTACCTACCTTGTCTGCATTGTGTGGGCACGTTGGTGCTTCCTGCTTTTAAGCAGCCATCTTAAAAAAACAGCAGCGCAGCAGCATCAGCGCAGCGGGTCTTTGAAGGGTCATAAAATCAAAACCGGAGCAGTTAGAAAAAAAGCGCTTTTGTCATTGTAATCACAAGGGTTCAATCTCTCTCCTGTGTTAGTTTGAAGGCGAAACGACAAACGCGCTCAGAGGAGTTCGTTTTTGAAGGAAGGTGACCGGTTTTTACAAAAAATTTGTTTTGAAGGGGGAATAGCAAACTTCCTGTTGATTTCAACTGTGCTTGTTTTTAAAGGGCTTTATAAATAAAGTTGGTATGGTATGGTATGGTATTTTTGCTGGGGGTTGTCAATCTATGAAATGTAGGTCTAAGTGAGACCTACATAGAGGTTTTTGTTTCATGTCTCTCCGACCTTCCCAGTGGGAGTTACAGGCAGTTTTGTCATTTTTTTCTTCTGAGGAGCAGTTTTTTTTTTGCGTTTTATTAAAAAATTGCAGTAGAGCGCAATTTTGAGATTTGGGGTTAGGTTTTTTTTTTAGATCGCAATGTTTGCCAGTCCTGATGTGTGCGTTCAGTTTGGTGAGTTTTGAAGCACGTTAAGGGGGTCAAATTACAGCTCAAAGAGGCAAAAGTGACTGTTTTTAGTACTTTTTTTTCTTGAAGGGGGAATTGCCAACTTCCTGTTGATTTTAGCCCGAGAATGTACAATTATGAAATCTAGATCTGAGTCAGACCTACATACATGTCTCTCCGACCTTCCTAGTGGGAGTTACAGGCAGTCTAGTTTTTTTTTTTCCTAGGGGGCGCTAGAGCGCAATTTTGAGTTTTGAGGTTTGGTTTTTTGATAAAAAGTTTTGCCGTATATTACTGATGTCTGTGTAAAATTTGGTGAGTTTTGAAGTATGTTAAGGGGGTCAAATTACAGCGCAAAGTTGCGGAAGAATAATAATAAAACCTTAGAAATTCAATAGGTCCTTATGTCCCATTGCATAAGGACTCCCTTCGGGAGTTCTTTTGCAATGGGCCATGCGGGCCCTAATAAATAACTAGATCATTAATAAAACTAAACATGTTATGAAACAAATAGATCAATAAATAGGTTTAAATTACTTTAGATTTTATACACGTTTTAATCATTTCACAATTTATTTGCCATTTCCCTTCCACATTTTAAAAATAATTTTACATTTTAAATATTAATTTATAGAAGTTGCATATTTAGTTTCGGCGCCACAAAACAGCTCCATATCTCTCATTTGCAGCTGTTGCTGTGCTTATGTTTTGCAAACCTTTCCAATGAACCATCAAGGTTATTATTGTTAACACGTTCCAGAGTTTTCCGCTTTCAGGGACGTTGGAGAGGAGAGCAAGGAGTGTGTTTCAGCATCGTTAGAGACCGCCACCAAGCACTCCCTGCACTCCCGTGCTGCTGACAGTCCTCACCTCTCCTCTCCATTACCACTCACTGTGCGTTGTGAAATGTGAAAGGTCGAAGGTCCCTGAGGACTAACGCATCGCCATCCTCGCCATGAACTCATTGGCGGTGTTTTCATACGTGATGATGGGCACGTACGCACCCAAACTTGCACACGTTGGGAATGTCTGCTCGCCGTGTCGGAGGTCGGCTTGGACATCCGTCGCTAAGGCGGTCGTTGCTGTGATGGTGGTGCATGGCGGGAAGGCGCTGAGTTTGATCAGAGGGGAATGATGATGGCTTGGTCAGGGTCGAGTAGCAAAAGAAAATGAAATGGAAAAGTGGAAAAAATGCGGAGAGTCGCAGAGGCAAGTGGGTGAAAAGAGGCCAGGGTGAGAAAGCTCATTTGCTGCAGCGACCAAGATGGCATGGAGGCAGTTTTACTGAAACACTACCATTGAAATAACACTACCATTCATTTGTGCTACCTTTGAGATAGTTTGTGCTATTAAGGTTTTTAAGTTATTCCAAAGTGTATTTTCTGTCAAGTGGTGTCATCCAGCACCCCCACCTTGTCCAAATATCTCCAAACTTGTTTTAATTCTACGTTTGTGCCGTCAAAAACTAATATGGTTTTAATGTTATCAACGTTTCATTCATTTTGTTGCAGTTCCTGGTTGCTGGGTCCAGGGCGGAGCCACCTTGGCGCACACCTGATGCCCATTTCCTCCTGACTACTGTCGGAGGCAGATATTTACATATATCCGAATTTAAGTTGTACTTCTTCCATTTCTTTGTCATATTTGAAAACAGCTCATGTTTTCCATTTCTTCTCTTGATGCTCTGTCAGCAAGCAAACTGTGTGTGTTAACCTTGAGTTCTTTGGAATGTATTATGGCTAGGGAGACGTTGTGCTTGTGTTATGGCTAGGGAGGGGGAAGGAAAGAGAGGTTTTTGGCGTTGGGAAGACAGACCATTTTTGGGGGGCGCAATAGAATGTTCTAGGGTTAGACTGGTCTCAATCAAAATGTATATTGGCAAAGCTTTGAGAATATACAACAAAATACCTATTCTGTCTCTGGTGGTTTTTCAACTCAGCTTTAAGTGTCGGAAAGAACTTGGGAGCGAATTGTGACTTGAATTCCCTGGGAGGAACAACTGGTCCAAAACGCAACAAATTGGGGGCTCGTCCGGGAGACACGCTGAGAATTGGACACCTCTTACACTCTTCTGGACAGACTCACGAGTGGCCAAACAAAAACAAGGTAAGCAGAGCCTTTTTCTAAAATCTGCTTTAGGAGTCTGTCTTGAAGTATGTAAGTCAAACACTGTTTGTACCCCAGACACAGAGTAGGTGTTTTGTACGAGACGGGGATGTGAGAGTGGACATTTTGATGGATTGATTGCATTTCTCCCTTGTCCGCCATTACATAAAAAGCTGTAAATAAGTGGTCATCTCGCGCCATTGTGTCTCGACTACCGTGACGGGCAGTTTCATTGACGAATAAACTAACAGTTGGGTGTAGCTCACCCTGGGTCATTGGTCGTCGCCTAAACGAGTAAGGGTTTCCAGACCCTTCGTCTGGGACGAAAAATTCTGAGGTAAGGGATTCCAGACCCTTCGTCTGGGACGAAAAATTCTGAGGTAAAAGACACAATGGCTACGGAGTGTGACAGACAGGAATGTGATGGCGGTGTGGGGGGGGGGGGGGGGGAGTGTGATGAATGCACTGTTGTCAACAATGAAATTGGCAGGTAGAGTTTAAAAAGAAAAAAGAAAAAAAAAAAAAAAAGGAAAAAAAAGAAAAAAAAAAGAAAAAAGGAGAACGTTTCATAAAATGGTTAAGAGGTAGTTTACAACGCTCGAAAAGTCGTGAACTCAAACGTTTGGTAAATAAAGAAAAGTAACTGGAAGTTTTATGGTAAAGTGAAACGCAGAGAAAGAGCGTTCGTGCAGCTTTTTCCTTGTGTGTGTGTGTGTGTTGCTGGTTGCGTGGGAGTGCGTGCTTGTGAGTGTGTGTGTGCGTGCTTGTGTGTGTGTGCGCGTGCTTGTGTGTGTTTGTTGCTATTGGTGACGGTGGAGTCAGCGTTAAACTCTCGAGTAGATTCCTGATGGTTCACCCTTCCAGTTGTGTGCATCTCACGCTTCACGTACCTGTGTGTTAATGGTTTCCTCTCCACACCTTTTGTGTGCATCTTTGGTTATTTTCCCTACTCCTTTTTGAGTGCACTTTTTGTTATTATTAGGGCCCGCATGGCCCATTGTAAAAGGAATCCCAACGGGAGTCCTTTTACAATGGGACAGAGGACCCTATTGAATTTGTAAGGTTTTATTATTCTTTATTATTATTATACCGACCGCCTCTTTGAGCTGTAATTTGACCCACTTAGCATGCTTTAAAACTCACCATATTTGACCTGCGAAAATTGCCTTTTAATAAAAAAACCGAACCCCAAAATTCAAAATTGCGCTCTAGCGCCCCCTAGGAAAAAAAAAACTAGACTGCCCGTAACTCCCACTAGGAAGGAGAGACATGAAACAAAAACCTCTATGTAGGTCTGACTTAGACCTAGATTTCATAATTGTACATTCTCAGGCAAAAATCAACAGGAAGTTGGCAATTCCCCCTTCAAGACAAAAATGTACTAAAAACAGTCACTTTTGCCTCTTTGAGCTGTAATTTGACCCGCTTAACATGCTTCAAAACTCACCAAACTGAACACACACATCAGGACTGGCAAAAATTGCGATCTAATAAAAAAAAACTAACCCCAAATCTCAAAATTGCGCTCTAGCTCAATTTTGGAATAAAACGCAGAAAAAACTGCTCCTCGGAAGAAAACATTTACAAAACTGCCTGTAACTCCCACTGGGAAGGTCGGAGAGACATGCAACAAAAACCTCTATGTAGGTCTCACTTAGACCTACATTTCATTCATTGACATCCTTTAGCAAAAATCTACAGGAAGTTTGCAATTCCCCCTTCAAAACAACATTTTTGTAAAAACCGGTCACCTGTCTTCAAACATTATCTCCTCTGAGCACGTTTGTTGTTTCGGCTTCAAACTAACACAGGAGAGAGATTGAACCCTTCTGATTAAAAGTATGGAACAGAGTTTTGATAACTGCTCCGGTTTTGATTTTACGACCCTTCAAAGAACCGCTGCGCTGATGCTGCTGCCCTGCTGTTATTTCTAGATGGCTGCTTATAAGCAGGAAGCACCAGCGTGCCCACACAATGCAGACAAGGTAGGTACACTAGACAAAAGTATTGGGACACTTCGGACTAAAAGTAGACAAAAGTATTGGGACACTTATGACTACCACTGGACAAAAGTATTGGGACACTTAGAACGAAAACTGGACAAAAGTATTGGGACACTTACACTGGACAAAAGTATTGGGACACGTAGGACTACAACTTGACAAAAGTATTGGGACACTTAGGACTACCACTGAACAAAAGTATTGGGAAACTTCGGACTAAAAGTAGACAAAAGTATTGGGACACTCAGGACTACCACTGGACAAAAGTATTGGGCCACTTACATTGGACAAAAGTATTGCGACACTTACACTGGACAAAAGTATTGTGACACTTAGGACTACAACTTGACAAAAGTATTGGGACACTTAGGACTAAAACTTGACAAAAATATTGGGCCACTTGGGACTAAAACTTGACAAAAGTAATGGGACACTTAGGACTACCACTGGACAAAAGTATTGGGACGCTTACACTGGACAAAAGTATTGGGACACTTAGGACTAGCACCAGCCAAATATGCGGGCCCGACCAACGCTGCTTGCAGCTTTAATTCTTATTATTTATTCTCTGCGTTGGGGTCCTACTCAACTGTTACGGTGGGGTCGCATGTTAATGAGCGGATCGTTTCCCCAAGATGCAGACGAACTCCGGAGGCAGCAAGCAAAAATACAGAAAAGAGTGCCGATTGCACGGTAAGCTAAGGAAAAAGCTAACAAGATAAGTTAGCATAGAATCAGGAATGAAAGAGCATTCACACGTAACTTGTTGCATGGAGCAAACAAGACAGCCAGGCTGAGTGTGGCGAAAAGCAGGAATACTAGCTCTCTGATTAGTGCCCGGGAGCAGGTGAGCGTCCTGAACACTAATTAGAGGCAGGTGAAAATAATCAGCACACATGGCAACCAAAAAAAACACAAACCCAGGGGTGCTGAAACAGAACTAAGGGAGTCTTTAACTAAACAAAACATGATCCGGGCAACGGATCATGACACTCCACTACTTAACGTTTTATTATTTATACCAAGTCCCTCCCCAAACTTGTCCCAAACGTTTATGCTACATTTGAGCCGGTTTGCCCTGTCAATTTTGACGGTGTGGTTCGGGTGGTAGAGAGGCCGTGCCAGCAACTTGAGGGTTCCAGGTTCGATCCCAGCGTCTGCCATCCTATTATTTTCGGGTCTCCCTATGTCTAGCATTAAAAAATTACAGTTGGTACAAAATGCGGCTGCTAGACTTTTGACAAGAACAAGAAAGTTTGATCATATTACGCCTATACTGGCTCACCTGCACTGGCTTCCTGTGCACTTAAGAAGTGACTTTAAGGTTTTACTACTTACGTATAAAATACTACACGGTCTAGCTCCGTCCTATCTTGTCGATTGCATTGTACCATATGTCCCGGCAAGAAATCTGCGTTCAAAGAACTCCGGCTTATTAGTGATTCCCAGAGCCCAAAAAAGGTCTGCGGGCTATAGAGCGTTTTCTATTCGGGCTCCAGTACTATGGAATGCCCTCCCGGTAACAATTAGAGATGCTACCTCAGTAGAAGCATTTAAGTCCCATCTTAAAACTCATTTGTATACTCTAGCCTTTAAATAGCCCCCCTGTTAGACCAGTTGATCTGCCGTTTCTTTTCTTTTCTCCTCTGCTCCCCTTTTCCTTGAGGGGGGGGGGCACAGGTCCGGTGGCCATGGATGAAGTGCTGGCTGTCCAGAGTCGGGACCCGGGGTGGACCGCTCGCCTGTGCATCGGCTGGGAACATCTCTACGCTGCTGACCCGTCTCCGCTCGGGATGGTGTCCTGCTGGCCCCACTATGGACTGGACTCTTACTATTATGTTGGATCCACTATGGCCTGGACTCTCACAATATTATGTCAGACCCACTCGACATCCATTGCTTTCGGTCTCCCCTAGAGGGGGGGGGTTACCCACATATGCGGTCCTCTCCAAGGTTTCTCATAGTCATTCACATCGACGTCCCACTGGGGTGAGTTTTTCCTTGCCCGTATGTGGGCTTTGTACCGAGGATGTCGTTGTGGCTTGTGCAGCCCTTTGAGACACTTGTGATTTAGGGCTATATAAATAAAGATTGATTGATTGATTGATTGATCCTAGTCACGTCCGTTGTGTACTTGCGCAAGACGCCCTGCGCACCCTTGCTCCTGATTGGCAACTTGTCCAAATCTCCCTAAATTTGTCCCAAACGTTTGTGCTACATTTAAGCTGTCAACATTTTGATATGATTATGCTAGATGCTAACTATAATAAACAGAATGGTTTTTTTTGACAGCACAAACGTTTAGGATTGCATGATTCATTAGAAAACGTTCTTCCTGAGGCTTGCTGAAAATAGGTGAGCTCACTGGTTTAGCCTTTTGGCATGAATCGATATATATCGCAGAGCAGAAGGCACTTTATCTTTGTCTCGTAAAATAAACATGAACTATTAATCCTTCATAACATGCTAACACCCTCCAAGCATAAACTCTCATTAGGTTGCACAATGAAAAAGGTCTGGGGCGTAAAAAGCGGATTATTGTGCAGTCTCTCAGAGAAGTTAATCACTCTGATGGCTGACCCAAGTTGCACCACAATTATTGCACAGCTTTGGCAGGGACGACAATCCGCCGCTCTTTTAATTATGTTGCTTCTGCTTCTGTTGCCATGTTTGGACGTGTCAGGCAGAATGTTGGGGAGGATTTGACTTGTTAGTCCACAAGTCAATCATGAAACCATTTCACCTCAGAGATGTTTTTTTCCCCCCCATTTTTGGTCAGTTTAAGGCCAATTGTAAAACTAACTAGATGAGGCAATTCCTGAAGGAATTGCGTGTGAACGCTCCAATGCTGAAGAAATATGTAGTATGAATGTAAGAATAGTTTGAATGTTGGAATGGTTTGAATGTTGAAGAGTTTGAATTTCCAGGAAAAACGGAATTTGGTTTGGAACTTGGAAAAGTGTTAGTGTAAATTTCCAGGATGAGTTTATCTATACTCTCGGCAGGGTCCTTGAGGGTGCATGGGAGTTTGCCCAACCAGTCTACATGTGCTTTGTGGACTTGGAGAAGGCATTCGACCGTGTCCCTCGGGAAGTCCTGTGGGGAGTGCTCAGAGAGTATGGGGTTTCGGACTGTCTGATTGTGGCGGTCCGCTCCCTGTATGATCAGTGTCAGAGCTTGGTTCGCATTGCCGGCAGTAAGTCGGACACGTTTCCGGTGAGGGTTGGACTCCGCCAAGGCTGCCCTTTGTCACCGATTCTGTTCATAACTTTTATGGACAGAATTTCTAGGCTCAGTCAAGACGTTGAGGGGATCCGGTTTGGTGGCTGCAGGATTAGGTCTCTGCTTTTTGCAGATGATTTGGTCCTGATGGCTTCATCTGGCCAGGATCTTCAGCTCTCACTGGATCGGTTCGCAGCTGAGTGTGAAGTGACTGGGATGAGAATCAGCACCTCCAAGTCCGAGTCCATGGTTCTCGCCCGGAAAAGGGTGGAGTGCCATCTCCGGGTTGGGGAGGAGATCTTGCCCCAAGTGGAGGAGTTCAAGTACCTCGGAGTCTTGTTCACGAGTGAGGGAAGAGTGGATCGTGAGATCGACAGGCGGATCGGTGCGGCGTCTTCAGTAATGCGGACGCTGTATCGATCTGTTGTGGTGAAGAAGGAGCTGAGCCGGAAGGCAAAGCTCTCAATTTACCGGTCGATCTACGTTCTCATCCTCACCTATGGTCATGAGCTTTGGGTTATGACCGAAAGGACAAGATCACGGGTACAAGCGGCCGAAATGAGTTTCCTCCGCCGGGTGGCGGGGCTCTCCTTTAGAGATAGGGTGAGAAGCTCTGTCATCCGGGGAGGAGCTCAAAGTAAAGCCGCTGCTCCTCCACATCGAGAGGAGCCAGATGAGGTGGTTCGGGCATCTGGTCAGGATGCCACCCGAGCGCCTCCCTAAGGAGGTGTTTAGGGCACGTCCGACCGGTAGGAGGCCACGGGGAAGACCCAGGACACGTTGGGAAGACTATGTCTCCCGGCTGGCCTGGGAACGCCTCGGGATCCCCCGGGAGGAGCTGGACGAGGTGGCTGGGGAGAGGGAAGTCTGGGCTTCCCTGCTTAGGCTGCTGCCCCCGCGACCCGACCTCGGATAAGCGGAAGAAGATGGATGGATGGATGGATGGAGTTTAATGTGTTGGTGTTGGAATGGTTTGAATAGGTTAAAAAGTGTGGGAATTGTGGAAGTGTGAAAAATGGATAATTAATTTTGAATGGGGAAAATGTCCCGAAAAACTGAGAATTCTAGGAAATCCAGGAATTTTTTAGGGAGCACACAATTCCTGAACAGGCTGAAAATGTTAAAGTTGAAACGGATTGAATCGGATAAAAAATGTGGGAGTTGTGGAACTTTGAAAAATGTCCCATTCATTTCAATGGGAATTTAGTGGCATATTGGGAATTTCGGGAAAAGAGGGAATTTTTGGAAAATGCCAAAATTTTCTGAATTTTTCAAATTGATCAAGAAATGTTGAAGTGGTAACATTTTTAATTGAGAAATGGTATCACGGAATTCGGGGAATTTCGGAATTTCGGGAAAACCGGGAATTTTTCCAGTTCAAAAAACATATTTGTTTTTTTGTCCTGATTAAGAGGAATGTTTTGACGCTGGAACGGTTAAAGTGGGTTGAAAAATGTGGAAGGAGTAGTCAACAGAAAAAAGGGTGACAAAAGGGGTTGGAAAAACGGGAATTCTGGGAATTCCTGGAGTTTTTTTTAACTTGAAAAAAATTATATTTTGAATGTGCAGAATGAGTGGAATATGTTGAAGGTGGAATAGTTTGAATTGGTTGAAAAATGTGGGGATTGTGAAAGTGTGAAAAATGGATAATTCATTTTTGAATCGGGAAAATGCCCTACAAATGGATAATTTTAGGAAATCTGGGAATTATTTTTTACAATTGCTGAAAGGGAGCACACAATTCCTGAAAAGGCTGAAAATGTTAAAGTTGAAACGGATTGAATCGGATAAAAAAATGTGGGAGTTGTGGAACTTTGAAAAATGTCCCATTCATTTCAATGGGAATTTAATGGCATATTGGGAATTTTGGGAAAAGAGGGAATTTTTGGAAAATGCAAACATTTTCTGAATTTTTTAAATTGATCAAGAAATGTTGAAGTGGTAACATTTTTAATTGAGAAATTGTATCATGGAATTCGGGAAATTTCGGAATTTCGGGAAAACCGGGAATTTTTCAGTTCAAAAAACATATTTGTTTTTTTGTCCTGATTAAGAGGAATGTTTTGACGCTGGAACGGTTAAAGTGGGTTGAAAAATGTGGAAGGAGTAGTCAACAGAAAAAAGGGTGACAAAGGGGTTTGGAAAATACGTGAATTCTGGGAATTCCTGGAGTTTTTTTAACTTGAAAAAATTATATTTTGAATGTGCAGAATGAGTGGAATATGTTGAAGGTGGAATAGTTTGAATCGGTTGAAAAATGTGGGAATTGTGAAAGTGTGAAAAATGGATAATTCATTTTTGAATCGGGAAAATGCCCTACAAACAGATAATTTTAGGAAATCTGGGAATTTTTTTTTTTACAATTGCTGAAAGGGAGCACACAATTCCTGAACAGGCTGAAAATGTTAAAGTTGAAACGGTTTGAATAGGATAAAAAATGTGGGAGTTGTGGAACTTTGAAAAATGTCCCATTCATTTCAATGGGAATTTAATGGAATTTTGAGAAAAATGGGAATTTTTGGAAAATGCAAAAAATGTTCTGAATTTTTCAAGTTGGTTAAGAAATGTTGAAGTGGTAACATTTTTAATTGAGAAATGGAATCACGGAATTCGGGAAATTTCGGGAAAACCGGGAATTTTTCCAGTTCAAAAAACATCTTTGTTTTTTGTCCTGATTAAGAGGAATGTTTTGACGGTGCAACGGCTAAAGTGGGTTGAAAAATGTGGAAGGAGTAGTCAACAGAAAAAAGGGTAAAAAAAAAGGGTTTGGAAAAAACGGGAATTCTGGTAAATTCTGGAATTTTTTTTAACTTGAAAAAATTATAGTTTGAATTTGCAGAATGAGTGGAATATGTTGAAGGTAGAATGGTTTGAATCGGTTGAAAAAAGTGAGAATTGTTGCTGTGTGAAAAATGGAGAATTCATTTTGAATGTGGAAAATGCCCCTAAAAATGGAGAATTCTAGGAAATTCGGGTATTTCTTTTACAATTGCTGAAAGGGATTCACAATTCCTGAACAGGCTGAAAATTTTAAAGTTGAAAAGGTTTGAATCGGATAAAAAAATGTGGGAGTGGTGGAACTTTGAAAAATGTCCCATTCATTTCAATCAGAATTAAATGGAATTTTGGGAAACGAGGGAATTTTCGGAAAATGCAAAAATGTTCGGAATTTTTCAAATTGGTTAAGAAATGTTGAAGTTGTAACATTTTTAATTGAGAAATGGTATCACGGAATTCGGGAAATTTCAGGAAAACCGGGAATTTTTCCAGTTCAAAAAATATCTTTGTTTTTTGTCCTGATTAAGAGGATTTTCGAACATGTTGAAAAGAGAAACTGGAGATTGTGATGTATCATGTTGTATGATTGCATGTTTGAAATAAACTCAAACTCAAACTCAAACTCAAACTCAATGTTTTGACGGTGCAACGGTTAAAGTGGGTTGAAAAATGTGGAAGGAGTAGTCAACAGAAAAAAGGGTAAAAAAAAAGGTTTGGAAAAAAAAAGGGAATTCTGGTAATTCCTGGAATTTTTTTTAACTTTATTAAATTATAGTTTGAATTTGCAGAATGAGTGGAATATGTTGAAGGTGGAATGGTTTGAATCGGTTGAAAAAAGTGGGAATTGTTGAAGTGTGAAAAATGGATAATTCCTTTTGAATGGGGAAAATGCCCCTAAAAACTAGGAAATCCGGGTATTTCTTTTACAATTGCTGAAAGGGAGCACACAATTCCTGAACAGGCTGAAAATGTTAAAGTTGAAACGGATTGAATCGGATAAAAAAAATGTGGGAGTTGTGGAACTTTGTAAAATGTCCCATTCATTTCAATGGGAATTTAGTGGCATATTGGGAATTTCGGGAAAAGAGGGAATTTTTGGAAAATGCCAAAATTTTCTGAATTTTTCAAATTGATCAAGAAATGTTGAAGTGGTAACATTTTTTATTGAGAAATGGTATCACGGAATTCGGGGAATTTCGGAATTTCGGGAAAACCGGGAATTTTTCCAGTTCAAAAAACATATTTGTTTTTTTGTCCTGATTAAGAGGAATGTTTTGACGCTGGAACGGTTAAAGTGGGTTGAAAAATGTGGAAGGAGTAGTCAACAGAAAAAAGGGTGACAAAAGGGGTTGGAAAAAACGGGAATTCTGGGAATTCCTGGAGTTTTTTTTAACTTGAAAAAAATTATATTTTGAATGTGCAGAATGAGTGGAATATGTTGAAGGTGGAATAGTTTGAATTGGTTGAAAAATGTGGGGATTGTGAAAGTGTGAAAAATGGATAATTCATTTTTGAATCGGGAAAATGCCCTACAAATGGATAATTTTAGGAAATCTGGGAATTATTTTTTACAATTGCTGAAAGGGAGCACACAATTCCTGAAAAGGCTGAAAATGTTAAAGTTGAAACGGATTGAATCGGATAAAAAAATGTGGGAGTTGTGGAACTTTGAAAAATGTCCCATTCATTTCAATGGGAATTTAATGAAATTTAGAGAAAAATGGGAATTTTTGGAAAATGCAAAAAATGTTCTGAATTTTTCAAGTTGGTTAAGAAATGTTGAAGTGGTAGCATTTTTAATTGAGAAATGGTATCACGGAATTCGGGAAATTTCGGGAAAACCGGGAATTTTTCCAGTTCAAAAAACATCTTTGTTTTTTGTCCTGATTAAGAGGAATGTTTTGACGGTGCAACGGTTAAAGTGGGTTGAAAAATGTGGAAGGAGTAGTCAACAGAAAAAAGGGTAAAAAAAAAAGGGTTTGGAAAAAACGGGAATTCTGGTAATTTCTGGAATTTTTTTTAACTTGAAAAAATTATAGTTTGAATTTGTAGAATGAGTGGAATATGTTGAAGGTAGAATGGTTTGAATCGGTTGAAAAAAGTGAGAATTGTTGCTGTGTGAAAAATGGATAATTCATTTTGAATGTGGAAAATGCCCCTAAAAATAGAGAATTCTAGGAAATCCGGGTATTTCTTTTACAATTGCTGAAAGGGAGCACACAATTCCTGAACAGGCTGAAAATTTTAAAGTTGAAAAGGTTTGAATCGGATAAAAAAATGTGGGAGTGGTGGAACTTTGAAAAATGTCCCATTCATTTCAATCAGAATTAAATGGAATTTTGGGAAACGAGGGAATTTTCGGAAAATGCAAAAATGTTCGGAATTTTTCAAATTGGTTAAGAAATGTTGAAGTTGTAACATTTTTAATTGAGAAATGGTATCACGGAATTCGGGAAATTTCAGGAAAACCGGGAATTTTTCCAGTTCAAAAAATATCTTTGTTTTTTGTCCTGATTAAGAGGATTTTCGAACATGTTGAAAAGAGAAACTGGAGATTGTGATGTATCATGTTGTATGATTGCATGTTTGAAATAAACTCAAACTCAAACTCAAACTCAATGTTTTGACGGTGCAACGGTTAAAGTGGGTTGAAAAATGTGGAAGGAGTAGTCAACAGAAAAAAGGGTAAAAAAAAAGGTTTGGAAAAAAAAAGGGAATTCTGGTAATTCCTGGAATTTTTTTTAACTTTATTAAATTATAGTTTGAATTTGCAGAATGAGTGGAATATGTTGAAGGTGGAATGGTTTGAATCGGTTGAAAAAAGTGGGAATTGTTGAAGTGTGAAAAATGGATAATTCATTTTGAATGGGGAAAATACCCCTAAAAACGGAGAATTCTAGGAAATCCGGGTATTTCTTTTAAAATTGCTGAAAGGGAGCACACAATTCCTGAACAGGCTGAAAATTTTAAAGTTGAAACTTATTGAATCGGATAAAAAAAATGTGGGAGTTGTGGAACTTTGTAAAATGTCCCATTCATTTCAATGGGAATTTAATGGAATATTGGGAATTTCGGGAAAAGAGGGAATTTTTGGATAATGCAAAAATGTTCTGAATTTTTCAAATTGGTCAAGAAATGTTGAAGTGGTAACATTTTTAATTGAGAAATGGTATCACGGAATTTGGGAAATTTCGGAATTTCGGGAAAACCGGGAATTTTTCCAGTTTAAAAAACATATTTCTTTTTTGTCCTGATTAAGAGGAATGTTTTGACGGTGGGACGGTTAAAGTGGGTTGAAAAATGTGGAAGGAGTCGTCAACAGAAAAAAGGGTGAAAAAAGGGTTTGGTAGAAACGGGAATTCTGCAGTCCCCTCCAAGGTTTCTCATTGTTATCCCATTGGGTTGAGTTTTTCCTTGCCCTGATGTGGGATCTGAGCTGAGGATGTCGTTGTGGCTTGTGCAGCCCTTTGAGACACTTGTGATTTAGGGCTATATAAGTAAACATTGATTGATTGATTGATTGATTTTAGGGATTTCATCTGTTCAGAGGTAAGTGGTAATATATTTGTTGTCTATGCTAGCTTCGTTGCCTTGTACTCTTCAGTTGTACTTCACTTCTTCTTCCTTGTTTTCTTCCCCTTCTTCTGTGTTCCAGAACCTCCATGAGACACTTTGAAGTCATTCACCTGTCTTTTAGGTGCTTCATTGTTTGGTTCATTTCACTTCAACAAGGACTTGAGATGTAAAGGTAATATACTTTCTTTCATATTTGCTTTTATATATATATATATATATATATATATATATATATATATATATAAATCATCGTACATACTACCCCCTGGTGTCTGTTGCCGTCATCTCCCCTTAGTCAAACATAACATTTAAAAAAAAAAAAAAAAAGTAAAATAATTATGGTAAATTACACTTTGAAGTCATCACCTGTCTTTTAGGTGCTTCATTGTTTGGTTAATTTCACTTCAACAAGGACTTGAGATGTTAAGGTAATATACTTTCTTTCATATTTGCTTTTTTATATATATATATATATATATATATATATATATATATATATAAATCATCGTACATAATTTCCCCTGGTGTCTGTTGCCGTCATCTCCCCTTAGTCAAACATAACATTAAAAAAAAAAAAAAAGTAAAATAATTAAGGTAAATTGCAATAACTTCACCTCAACATTGAGTGTATATTACTGTAAATGGAAAAACAGCACAGCTGTTTTTATGGTTAAAAAATGGCAGCTCAGTTGCCAGAATTTTACTGTAAAATTGACATTTGTTTTTTACTTTATAAAAAAAAAATGCAATTTTACAGTAAAATCTTTGCACCAGAACCGACATTTTGTTTTTACCGCAAATCAACAAGTGTAGATTTTTGGGTGTATTACTGTAAATGCCAAAACGGCACCACAGTTTATTACAGTAAAAAAAAAGTCCTTCTTTTTTTCATTTCGAGAAAAATGCTGTAAAAAACCACAGTAAATTTCACAATTTGACCATGAAATCTATTGCTACTTGTCAAGACTTGGTCCTGGGTGTTTGCTTTTCCCGGATGCAACGGAAAGTTGGCACGGGCGAGACGGGAATGAAGGTACATGATTTATTTATTAACTATAAATACAAAAAAAAAAAGGATCAAACAAAAAGCGCGCACAGTGGCGGAGAATAAACTATGAAACCAAAAGACTATAGCAAAAAAGTACAAATGAAAAGCACGCACAGTGGCGGAGAACAAACTATGAAAAACAAAAAGACTATAAACATGGAACAAAAACTTACTTGGCTTGGACAAAAATAGTTGCATGAAGAATGGACATGGAAAGAATGGACAGAGCATAAATGTGGTGAGGTCGTCAGCAAGACAAACTGAAAAACACTGAACTTAAATACTACAGACATCCATCCATCCATCCATCTTCTTCCGCTTATCCGAGGTCGGGTCGCGGGGGCAGCAGCCTAAACAGGGAAGCCCAGACTTCCCTCTCCCCAGCCACTTCGTCCAGCTCTTCCCGTGGGACCCCGAGGCGTTCCCAGGCCAGCCGGGAGACATAGTCTTCCCAACGTGTCCTTGGTCTTCCCCGCGGCCTCCTACCGGTCGGACGTGCCCTAAACACCTCCCTAGGGAGGCGTTCAGGTGGCATCCTGACCAGATGCCCGAACCACCTCATCTGGCTCCTCTCCATGTGGAGGAGCAGCGGCTTTACTTTGAGCTCCTCCCGGATGGCAGAGCTTCTCACCCTATCTCTAAGGGAGAGACCCGCCACCCGGCGGAGGAAACTCATTTCGGCCGCTTGTACCCGTGATCTTGTCCTTTCGGTCATAACCCAAAGCTCATGACCATAGGTGAGGATGGGAACATAGATCGACCGGTAAATTGAGAGCTTTGCCTTCCGGCTCAGCTCCTTCTTCACCACAACGGATCGATACAGCGTCCGCATTACTGAAGACGCCGCACCGATCCGCCTGTCGATCTCACGATCCACTCTTCCCTCACTCGTGAACAAGACTCCGAGGTACTTGAACTCCTCCACTTGGGGCAAGATCTCCCCCCCAACCCGGAGATGGCACTCCACCCTTTTCCGGGCGAGAACCATCGACTCGGACTTGGAGGTGCTGATTCTACAGACACGATTAACGAAAACAGGTGCGTGACTCAAGACGTGAAACAGGTGCGTGACGTGACAGGTGAAAACTAATGGGTTGCTATGGTGACAATCAAGAGTGCACAATGAGTCCAAACGTGGAACAGGTGAAACTAATGGGTAATCATGGAAACAAGACAAGGGAGTGAAAAGACAGAAACTAAACAAAACATGACTTAAAACAAAACATGATTACACAGACATGACACTACTTTTACATTGCACAATTTGATGGATAACTTGCTTTTGAAATCATTATTATTAGTATTTATTTCTATTAAAAAAATTGTTTGAATGTTTGATCATATATTTTTTGCATAATTTAACAATATTTAAGTTAACATAATTTGGAGTACATATATATATTTTTTTAAGAAAGAATACATTTAGTAAGAAAAGTTACAGTACTTAACACCCCATCATAGTTCATAGCAAACACGCCATCATAGTTCATAGCAAACACCCCATCATAGTTCATAGAAAACACCCCATCATAGTTCCTAGCAAACACCCCATCATAGTTCATAGCAAACACGCCATAATAGTTCATAGCAAACCCGCCATCATAGTTCATAGCAAACACCCCATCATAGTTCATAGTAAACACCCCATCATAGTTCATAGCAAACACCCCATTATAGTTCATAGCAAACACCCCATTTTAGTTCATAGCAAACACCCCATCATAGTTCATAGCAAACACCCCATCATAGTTCATAGCAAACACCCCATTTTAGTTCATAGCAAACACCCCATCATAGTTCATAGCAAACACCCCACCATAGTTCATAGCAAACACCCCACCATAGTTCATAGCAAACACCCCATCATAGTTCATAGCAAACACCCCATCATAGTTCATAGCAAACACCCCATTATAGTTCATAGCAAACACCCCATCATAGTTCATAGCAAACACCCCATCATAGTTCATAGCAAACACTCCATCATAGTTCATAGCAAACACCCCATCATAGTTCATAGCAAACACCCCATTTTAGTTCATAGCAAACACCCCATCATAGTTCATAGCAAACACCCCACCATAGTTCATAGCAAACACCCCATCATAGTTCATAGCAAACACCCCACCATAGTTCATAGCAAACACCCCATCATAGTTCATAGCAAACACCCCATCATAGTTCATAGCAAACACCCCACCATAGTTCATAGCAAACACCCCATCATAGTTCATAGCAAACACCCCATCATAGTTCATAGCAAACACCCCATCATAGTTCATAGCAAACACCCCACCACAGTTCATAGCAAACACCCCATCATAGTTCATAGCAAACACCCCATCATAGTTCATAGCAAACACCCCATCATAGTTCATAGCAAACACCCCCTCATAGTTCATAGCAAACACTCCATCATAGTTCATAGCAAACACCCCATCATAGTTCATAGCAAACACCCCATCATAGTTCATAGCAAACACTCCATCATAGTTCATAGCAAACACACCATCATAGTTCATAGCAAACACCCCATTATAGTTCATAGCAAACACCCCATCATAGTTCATAGCAAACACTCCATCATAGTTCATAGCAAACACACCATCATAGTTCATAGCAAACACCCCATTATAGTTCATAGCAAACACCCCATCATAGTTCCTAGCAAACACCCCATCATAGTTCATAGCAAACACGCCATCATAGTTCATAGCAAACACCCCATCATAGTTCATAGCAAACACCTCACCATAGTTCATAGCAAACACCCCATTTTAGTTCATAGCAAACACACCATCATAGTTCATAGCAAACACCCCATCATAGTTCATAGCAAACACCCCATTTTAGTTCATAGCAAACACCCCATCATAGTTCATAGCAAACACCCCATCATAGTTTATAGCAAACACATAGTTCATAGCAAACACCCCATCATAGTTCATAGCAAACACCCCATCATAGTTCATAGCAAACACCCCATCATAGTTCATAGCAAACACCCCATCATAGTTCCTAGCAAACACCCCATCATAGTTCATAGCAAACACGCCATTATAGTTCATAGCAAACACGCCATCATAGTTCATAGCAAACACCCCATCATAGTTCATAGTAAACACCCCATCATAGTTCATAGCAAACACATAGTTCATAGCAAACACCCCATCATAGTTCATAGCAAACACCCCATCATAGTTCATAGCAAACACCCCACCATAGTTCATAGCAAACACCCCATCATAGTTCATAGCAAACACCCCATCATAGTTCATAGCAAACACCCCATCATAGTTCATAGCAAGCACCCCATCATAGTTCATAGCAAACACCCCACCATAGTTCATAGCAAATACCCCATTATAGTTCATAGCAAACACCCCATCATAGTTCATAGCAAACACCCCATCATAGTTCATAGCAAACACATAGTTCATAGCAAACACCCCATCATAGTTCATAGCAAACACCCCATCATAGTTCATAGCAAACACCCCACCATAGTTCATAGCAAACACCCCATCATAGTTCATAGCAAACACCCCATCATAGTTCATAGCAAACACCCCATCATAGTTCATAGCAAACACCCCATCATAGTTCATAGCAAACACCCCACCATAGTTCATAGCAAACACCCCATCATAGTTCATAGCAAACACCCCATCATAGTTCATAGCAAACACCCCATCATAGTTCATAGCAAACACATAGTTCATAGCAAACACCCCATCATAGTTCATGATAGCGCGGATACATGTATTATTCGTCCAGTTGACCTATGACACAGGTATCATAATATAAAGGCCCGGGGGCCAGATGTGGCCCGCCACTTCCTTTTATTTGGCCCTCAAAAGCCTGAAAATAATATGTATCAATAAAGTACAGTACATTTTCTTACTAAATGTATTTTTCTTAAAAATATATATATATATACTCCATGTAATCACAAATTATGTTAACTAAACTAAAACTGAACTGGCGGCAAAGTAAACAAAACACAAAATGCTGGACGACAGCAAAGACTTACTGTGGAGCAAAGACGGCGCCCACAAAGTACATCAGAACATGACATGACAATCAACAATGTCCACACAAAGAAGGATAGCAACAACTGAAATATTCTTGATTGCCAAAACAAAGCAGGTGTGGGAAATATCGCTCAAAGGAAGACATGAATTGGATTGTAAATAATGTAAATAATTCAATGTGATTATCTTGTGTGATGACTGTATTATGATGATAGTATATATCTGATAGTATATATCTGTATCATGAATCAATTTAAGTGGACCCCGACTTAAACAAGTTGAAAAACTTATTGGGGTGTTACCATTTATTGGTCAATTGTACGGAATATGTACTTCACTGTGCAACCTACTAATAAAAGTCTCAATCAATCAATCAATCAATGAAACTGCGAAAGGAAAATACCAACAAATCAGGAAAAGCCACCAAAATAGGAGCGCAAGACAAGAAGTAAAACTCTACACACAGGAAAACAGCAAAAAACTCCAAATAAGTCATGGTGTGATGTGACAGGTGGTGACAGTACACCTACCGTATTTTCCGCACCATAAGGCGCCCTGGGTTATAAGCCGCGCCTTCAATGAACGGCATATTTCAAAACTTTGTCCACCAATAAGCCGCCCCGTGTTGTAAGCCGCATCTAACTGCGCTAAAGGAATGTCAAAAAAACAGTCAGATAGGTCAGTCAAACTTTAATAATATATTAAAAACCAGCGTTCTAACAACTCTGTTCACTCCCAAAATGTACGCAAATGTGCAATCACAAACATACGTATATCAACATGGACAGAGCTGCGTGAAAAAAGCCACCCGGCCTCTTCGCGTAAACTTAAACTTACCTTAACCACTCGCTCATCTTTTCTTCATCCATCCCTTCGAGTTAGCTTTTATGATGACGCCGGCTGGAAAGGTCTCTTTTGGCAAGGTCTTCCTTTTGAATATCACCATGGGTGGAAGTTTCTGGCCATTAGCATGGCAAGCTAGAACCACAGTGAAGGATGACTTCTCATTCCCTGTGGTGCGAATATTCACCGTACGTGCTCCCGTTGTATCCACAGTGCGGTTCACAGGAATATCAGTTGCTGTGAAATAGTAATCCGTGTGCGGATGGAGAGATTGCGTCTTTTCATGACCCGGATCCCGGTCACTTAGTAGGAGCCATTTTGTGGTCTTTACAGATGTAAACACACAAAGGAAATGAAACGTACGGTGATATCCGCGCGCTTTTTCTTCTTCTACGCGGGCGGGTGGTTGCTTACAGTAGAAGAAGAAGTGCTTCCTGTTCTATGGGGGCGGGTGCTTACCTTGGCGGTTGCTTGCGTAGAAGAAGAAGCGCTTCCTGTTCTACCGGGAAAAAAGATGGCGGCTGTTTACCGAAGTTGCGAGACCGAAACTTTATGAAAATGAATCTTAATATTTATCCATATATAAAGCGCACTGGGTTATAAGGCGCACTGTCAGCTTTTGAGAAAATTTGTGGTTTTTAGGTGCGCCTTATAGTGCGGAAAATACGGTACTTTGAGACAAGAGCTATAGTGATGCATGCTTGGTTATGCTTTAAACGCATATCCAACACTTGCAAGAATGACTTTTTACCGTCGATATCGGCTACTGAATTTAATTTTTTATGTTTTCAATGAAAAAAATGTGCCTCGGCTCAAAAAAGGTTGGAAATAAAGTGGATTAAGGTGTTTCCATAAGTTGTAAGAGGCTTATTCAGACCAAACTATTTGAGAAATCAGACTCATTTAATTGAAAGCGGTGAGTGACAAGCCTGAACGCGAAACAAATTCCTCGGACTAACGAGCATTTTTCCTACAATGTAATAGTCATTTTGAAACATATTGACCAGAGGTGTCAAAGTGGTTTTCGCTGAGGGCCACATCGCAGTTATGTTTGGCCCCAGAGGGCCGCTTCTAACAGTGAATACTATTATTACACAATCTATTTATGCATTTTATTGGTAGATTTTTTTACAAACTAAAATGTAAAAAACTATGGTAAATTGCAATCATTTCACCTCAAAATGTAGTGTATATTACTGTAAATGGAAAAACAGTACTGCTGTTTTTATGGTAAAAAAAAAAAGGTAGCTCAGTTGCCAGAATTTTACTGTAAAGTTTACATTTGTTTTTTTCACTGTAAATAAAAAAATTCTATTTTACAGTAAAAATTTGGCACCTGAGCTGCCAGTTTGTTTGTTTTTACCGCAAATCAACAGCTGTAGATTTTTCGGTGTATTACTGTAAATGCCAAAACGGCATTACAGTTTATTAAAGCAAAAAAAAAAGTACAGTTTTTTTTCCATTTAGAGAAAAATGCTGTAAAAACCACAGTAAATTTTAGTTTTATCATTAAATCTATTGCTGTCATGTCTGTGTGACCATGTTTTGTATTAGTCATGTTTTGTTGTGTTTAGTTATTGGACTCTTTAGTTTCTGGCTTTTCACTCCCTTGTCTTGTTTCCATGGTTACCCATTAGTTTCACCTTTTTCACGTTTGGACTCATTGTGCACTCTTGTTTGTTACCATAGCAACCCATTAGTTTTCACCTGTCACGTCACGCACCTGTTTCATGTTTTGAGTCACGCACCTGTTTTCGTTAATCATGTCTGTAGTATTTAAGTTCATTGTTTTCAGTTTGTCTTTCTGGCGACAGCCGGATTCATACCCCTGTCACACTATTACTTCTGCGCACTTCATAGTCCATGCCAAGTAAGTTTGTTTGTTTATTAATGCCACAGTTAGTGTTTTTGTTTAATTGTTCACAGCTTCTGCCTATGTGCAAGTTTTGTTTTCAATAGCCTAGTTTTGTACCTTCGCCATTGTGCGCGCTTTTCGTTTGTTCCTTTTTGATATATATAGTGTTACAATAAATCATGTATTCACCTTCACGCCATGTCTGGTCCAAATCACTTGCACCTCGGGAGAACAAACCACACCACAGTCCAAGTCGTGACAATTGCTACTTTTACATTGCACAATTTGATGGATAACTCACTTTGAAATCATTATTATTAGTATTTATTTATATTTAAAAAATGGTTTGAATGTTTGATAACATATTTTTTGCATAATTAGACAATATTTAAGTTGACATAATTTGCGATTACATGGAGTGCATATTAGAGATGCGTGGATAGGCAATTATTTCATTCGCAACCGCATCAGAAAGTCGTCAACCATCCGCCATCCACCCGTTTCTAACATTTAATCAAAACCGCATCCGCCCGCACCCGCCCGTTGTTATATATCTAATATAGACGATGCAAGGCATTAGTGAGGTTATAAAGCTTTTGCCTGTTAAAGAAAGGAGACTGATCCAATGCAGCACAGACATTCAATGCGTGCCACGCTGTCACGGCCCAGACGCACACCAGTGCGCAATCATATGGGAGCCGCGCTGAGCGCACCTCCAAGCGCGTGGAGGTGCGATGTCCCTCGCACCCGCAGCGGCTCCACCCGGGCTCGCGCCCGAGGCTTCAGCGCGCACCGCGGCGGCCATCCTACTCGTCGCGGCCTAGCCCTCGCGGCTCTCGCTGCCGGCGACGGCCGGGTATGGGCCCGACGCTCCAGCGCCATCCATTTTCAGGGCTAGTTGATTCGGCAGGTGGGTTGTTACACACTCCTTAGCGGGTTCCGACTTCCATGGCCACCGTCCTGCTGTCTATATCAACCAGGGTGAGCCCCACCCCTTTCGTGAGCGCACTGCGCGCGGAGTGACCCCTGTTACGCGCCCCCGGCAACAGGGGTGGCGGGCAGGTAAGCTGCGCGGATCGCCTCAGCTACGGCTCCCGGTGGGGCCCTCTCGGGGGAAGGGGCCTCGGTCCCGGACCCCGGCGAGGCGTCCCTTCTCCGCTCCGTAAAAGTGTCCATCTCTTTTTTTTTTCTTCTTCTGTTGTGGCATATGCTGCAGGTGCCTGCTCGTTTTTCGTATGTGGGTAACAACATTTAACTATGTATATATATTTCCCAATTGGTTTAACTGCCACCCGCCTGAATCTATTTAAAATCTAATTTTTTTTTTATTTCAACCGCCCGACCCGACCCGCGGATAAAATCTAATTTTTTTTTATTTCAACCGCCCGATCCGCGGATTATCCGCGGATCGGGCGGTTGTGTCCGCAAACCGCGCATCTCTAGTACATATATTTTTTAAGACAGAATACATTTAGTAAGAAAAGTTAAAGTACTTTTATTGATACATATTGTTTGCAGGCTTTCGAGGGCCAAATAAAAATGAAGTGGCGGGCCACATCTGGCCCCCGGGCCTTGCGTTTGACACCAGTGCTATAGACACTTAAAAACAAATAGATGTTCTGTTCAAGCACTATGGTGTTTGCGAATTGCAAACAGCCCCTTTAAGAGAGAGAATATTTCAAATTGAAAGTAAAAGCCAGCTATGTTATTAGACTGTGTTGCACTTTGAATTCAAACCCCAGGGGTCCCATGTGCTCAGCCCAGATGATAATTATGTTCTCTTTAGCTGCACAGTACATGCATGACATGCTTAGTGATGTACTAGCAAAATGAGTTAGTGGTCTATTCCACTGGTTCTTAAACTTTTCTCACCAAGTAACGCCTCAGAAGGCTTTCCAAAACCTTCCTAATGTTAAACCATGAATCCTGCCTCTGCACACTCTTTACAATCTATTTCCTTTCTTATTTTGAAACATTACCTCTGTATCAGTATTGGTTCTCTGAGAGTATTTGTTTTTGGAAGTTTCTGTTTTCTGTTATTGCTTGACATTTTTTTCTTAATTAATTTCACACATAATGATCATCCATCCATCCATCCATATTCTTCCGCTTATCCGAGGTCGGGTCGCGGGGGCAGCAGCCTAAGCAGGGAAGCCCAGACTTCCCTCTCCCCAGCCACTTCGTCCAGCTCCTCCCGGGGGATCCCGAGGCGTTCCCAGGCCAGCCGGGAGACATAGTCTTCCCAACGTGTCCTGGGTCTTCCCCGTGGCCTCCTACCGGTCGGACGTGCCCTAAACACCTCCCTAGGGAGGCGTTCGGGTGGCATCCTGACCAGATGCCCGAACCACCTCATCTGGCTCCTCTCGATGTGGAGGAGCAGCGGCTTTACTTTGAGCTCCCCCCGGATGACAGAGCTTCTCACCCTATCTCTAAGGGAGAGCCCCGCCACCCGGGGGAGGAAACTAATTTCGGCCGCTTGTACCCGTGATCTTGTCCTTTCGGTCATAACCCAAAGCTCATGACCATAGGTGAGGATGGGAACGTAGATCGACCGGTAAATTGAGAGCTTTGCCTTCCGGCTCAGCTCTTTCTTCACCACAACGGATCGATACAGCGTCCGCATTACTGAAGACGCCGCACCGATCCGCCTGTCGATCTCACGATCCACTCTTCCCTCACTCGTGAACAAGACTCCGAGGTACTTGAACTCCTCCACTTGGGGCAAGATCTCCTCCCCAACCCGGAGATGGCACTCCACCCTTTTCCGGGCGAGAACCATGGACTCGGACTTGGAGGTGCTGATTCTCATCCCAGTCGCTTCACACTCAGCTGCGAACCGATCCAGTGAGAGCTGAAGATCCTGGCCAGATGAAGCCATCAGGACCACATCATCTGCAAAAAGCAGAGACCTAATCCTGCAGCCACCAAACCGGATCCCCTCAACGCCTTGACTGCGCCTAGAAATTCTGTCCATAAAAGTTATGAACAGAATCGGTGACAAAGGGCAGCCTTGGCGGAGTCCAACCCTCACCGGAAACGTGTCCGACTTACTGCCGGCAATGCGGACCAAGCTCTGACACTGATCATACAGGGAGCGGACCGCCACAATCAGACAGTCCGATACCCCATACTCTCTGAGCACTCCCCACAGGACTTCCCGAGGGACACGGTCGAATGCCTTCTCCAAGTCCACAAAGCACAGGTAGACTGGTTGGGCACATAATGATCAGAGCCTTTTAAAAAATGAATAAATAATAGAATTCTAATAACATTGTGACAACCAAACCCATGATGGGCTTTCTTTGAGAGCTAATTGCCTCTTCTTTGGTTGGCAAATAGGAGGGACACAAACTTGAAACCAACACTTGGAGCTAAAATGTGTCGTAGGAATGATTGAAAGATGTTTTGTTAATGACCAATTTACTCGAGTGTTACTCAAACTAATCCCCGTTCTCCCTACTTGGTCAGGCGCAGTCCAGCTGCTGCGTTTAAGCACTACGTGCTACGGTGGCGACTAACCAGGCCATTTCAAATCAAATACAAAAATTCTACTAAAAACACTGAAATGTCATCCACTAAATGTGCTGTATCAAATTCATGAAAATGCAATTTAATAATATTGTTATCGTGTATAGAGGTGTGGAATTGCACTTCCTCACTGTTTTTCATACAATTTATGCTACACTGTGCTAAACATATCTTTTACAACCATCATTAGGTTCCAGTGACATGCAGTCACTAGAGGCAGGTGAGGCAGGGCCTCACCTGCCATCATGGAAAGAAAAAAAAATGTAAAAAGAAAAAAAATTAATTAAATTGTTATATGTATCCAGTGATTATACTATAAAGTTATTTTCCATTTAACTTCACCAGTTTTAGATTATTTGTATTCAAAATTGCTGAATTTTCACATTTGCCGTTCAAATACTGAGAAGAGACGATGCGGTGAACAGCAGCCAGTTGAGGCACGTCACTCAGTGCCTCAACATGGATTCCGGACTCGGCTAACTGCTGGCCTGCTGTGCAGTGAGACCGTATTGCTATATGAACTATATTATACATTTCCATAGTTTAGTTAGCTGAGGTATATAATGTACAGTGTATTTTGTCAACAACTGTATGTGTGTAAAGTATTTCTTGTGCTGAGCGATCATAAAACGGCTGCAAAAGACGCACTGGCTGAGGCTCCAGTAGCCCCGCCTCCTGCACCCCCGCCGTAGAATTGTTATATCAACTAAAGCCCACACTTAAACTTTCCACGTGCAAGATTGAATCTATTTAAAAAAGTTATTTCATAATAAGCCAAAATGTGCAAAAACAATAATGTTGGTGTTGGAGGAGTTGTGAATGACTGCAGGGCCACAACATTATGTACACCTGCAGACTGCAGGTGTACCTAATTCACAACTCCTCCAACACAAAAATTATTGTTTTTGCACTTTTTGGCTTCTTATTAAATAACTTTTGTAACCTATTTTCATGGGCTTTGCTCTTTGTGATGTTAAGTTCCTGTTATGCGCTGTTATACAGTATATGCCTTGAGCTCTTATTTTGAAGGCGCTAAGAGCGGAAGTGATGTCACGGAGTGGAGCGGAGGTTTTTGAAAGAAGGTAAATAAAGTGGTCCTCGTGTAAACTGGAGCCTCCGTGTTTGTTATTTTGTAGTTTCATACAGTATAGGCGACATTTATAAACCCTCGGTTACACTTTTTTAAATAGATTCAATCTTGCACGTGGAAAGTTTAAGTGAGGGCTTTAGTTGTGGACTTCATTTATAAATAAAGATAAGACCATAATAATGTTTTTTTTTATTAAATGTGCTTTTTTGTGTGCTACAGTTTGTATGTGTAAAGTTAAAGTTAAGTTAAAGTACCAATGATTGTCACACACACACTAGGTGTAATGAAATGTGTCCTCTGCATTTGACCCATCCCCTTGATCACCCCCTGGGAGGTGAGGGGAGCAGTGGGCAGCAGCGGCGCCGCGCCCGGGAATCATTTTTGGTGATTTAACCCCCAATTCCAAGCCTTGATGCTGAGTGCCAAGCAGGGAAGAATGCTGGTATGAGCTTTTAAACATAACCCGTTAACTGCTGCCAATCAAATGGTGAATAAGATACTCTTTAGGGTTCATATGTTTTTAAATCTGACTGTGATGAAGTCAGTGCCTCACCAGCCATCAACCTCACCGCACGTCACTGTTAGGTTCCTATATGAATGAATAAATAAATACAGCATTTTGTGGGTATATATTCCATCCATCCATCCATCCATCTTCTTCCGCTGATCCGAGGTAAGGTCGCGGGGGCAGCAGCCTAAGCAGGGAAGCCCAGACTTCCCTCTCCCCAGCCACTTTGTCCAGCTCTTCCTGTGGGACCCCAAGGCGTTCCCAGGCCAGCCGGGAGACATAGTCTTCCCAACGTGTCCTGGGTCTTCCCCGCGGCCTCCTACCGGTCGGACGTGCCCTAAACACCTCCCTAGGGAGGCGTTCGGGTGGCATCCTGACCAGATGCCCGAACCACCTCATCTGGCTCCTCTCGATGTGGAGGAGCAGCGGCTTTACTTTGAGCTCCCCCCGGATGACAGAGCTTCTCACCCTATCTCTAAGGGAGAGCCCCGCCACCCGGCGGAGGAAACTCATTTCGGCCGCTTGTACCCGTGATCTTGTCCTTTCGGTCATAACCCAAAGCTCATGACCATAGGTGAGGATGGGAACGTAGATCGACCGGTAAATTGAGAGCTTTGCCTTCCGGCTCAGCTCCTTCTTCACCACAACGGATCGATACAGCGTCCGCATTACTGAAGACGCCGCACCGATCCGCCTGTCGATCTCACGATCCACTCTTCCCTCACTCGTGAACAAGACTCCGAGGTACTTGAACTCCTCCACTTGGGGCAAGATCTCCTCCCCAACCCGGAGATGGCACTCCACCCTTTTCCGGGCGAGAACCATGGACTCGGACTTGGAGGTGCTGATTCTCATCCCAGTCGCTTCACACTCGGCGCGCGAACCGATCCAGTGACAGCTGAAGATCCTGGCCAGATGAAGCCATCAGGACCACATCATCTGCAAAAAGCAGAGACCTAATCCTGCAGCCACCAAACCAGATCCCCTCAACGCCTTGACTGCGCCTAGAAATTCTGTCCATAAAAGTTATGAACAGAATCGGTGACAAAGGGCAGCCTTGGCTGATTTTGTTTTTAGGCAAGTGCTAATCAGTGTGTTTTTTGTATTTTATTAATGTCGTAACTTCAATTTCTCTAAGCACTAGGGCTTGGCGATGTAGACAAAAAAGTACCGTATTTTCCGGATCATAGGGTGCACCGGATTATAAGGCACACTGCTGATCAATGGTCTATTTTCGATCTTTTTTCGTATATAAGGCGCACCGGATTATAAGGCGCATTAAAGGAGTCAAATATATATACATATTTTTCTAAATTGAAAACACTTGAATACAGTGAATAATGTAAAGTCACTACACCGGTATGTTTTAGTGCTTTCATGGTGAGTGTACTGACAGATATAAGTAAGAACTTTACACTACTTTATATTAGAAATGGCAACAGCGGAGGATGAATGTCACATAACAAGAAGATAGAGTAAAAGAAGAAGCCTATCAACTATGGCAGGGGTCGGCAACCTTTACCGGTCAAAGAGCCATTTTGACCAGTTTCACAAATTATAGAAAATGGGAGCCGCAAAAACTTTTGAATTTTTAAATGAAATAACACTGAATACAATGGTTTTTTTTTTTTTTGCTTTGTGCTATGTATAAACCAGGGGTCTCAGATACGCTTCCCACGCCTTTAAATGGAATTTTAAAACTTGTGCGACACGCGAGTTTTGTATGAATAGCGCTTGTCAGCGTCATGCGTGCCGTGATGGTACAGCATATAGCGCCCACTACAACCATCGTGCCTGATCAGCCACATGTTGTATGGGGCTTCCGCTTGCTCACATGGGTGACAGCAAGGCATACTTACTCAACAACCACACAGGTCACACTGACGGTGGCGGTATAAAAAAAAACTTTAACACTCTTACTAATAATGCGCCACACTGTGAACCCACACCAAACAAGAATGACAAACACATTTCGGGAGAACATCTGCACTGTAACACAACATAAACACAACAGGAGAAATACCCAGAATCCCATGCAGCCCTAACTCTTCCGGGATACATTATACACCCCCGCTACCAAACCCCGCCCACCTCAACCGTCGCACAGAGAGAGAGAGAGAGGGGGGGGGGTTGATGTGTGAGGGAGCAGGCTTGGGGTGGGGGCAGGGTTTGGTGGTAGCAGGGGTGTATAATGTATCCCGGAAGAGTTAGGGCTGCATGGGATTCTGGGTGTTTGTTCTGTTGTGTTTATGTTGTGTTAAGGTGCAGATGTTCTCCCGAAATGTGTTTGTCATTCTTGTTTGGTTTTGGTTCAAAGTGTGGCGCATTATTAGTAAGAGTGTTAAAGTTGTTTTGTATGACTACCGTCAGTGTAACCTGTGTGGCTGTTGACCAAGTATGCCTTGCTGTCATGTAAGTGAGCAAGCAGAAGATGTGTATTGTATAACAATTATTAGGCTGGCACGCTGTTAATACAGATTGTAGAGGGCGCCGAATGTTGTTCCATCATAGCACGCCCTTATTATATCTGTAAGGGTGAAAATCGGTGAATATTGATCCCGGGAGTTTTCTGTGAGAGGCACTGAAATCCGGAAGTCTCACGGGAAAAATTGGGGGGTTCAGCAAGTAAGCTGCTGAGCCGCATCAGAGTGATCAAAGAGCCGCATGCGGCTCCGGAGCCGCGGGTTGCAGACCCCTGAACTATGGGGTCGGCACAGACTACAAAGGCGGATGCGCGCAATTTTTCAGGACTTATGCAGATCCCAAATACAGATCAGCAGGTACCAGAATGTAAGAAAAGTTGCTTTTGCATAACATTGCGAAACAAAACGCCAGATAATATGTCTCACACCATAATAATACTCCTATGTTGAAGCACAGTACAATCCATCAAGCGGTGTGGCTTCATAGCTTACCAAAGTCCTATTAAAACATTTGGATCGATTTTTGAGTGCCGTGTGTAATGTTCTATATTTTCAATGGAACATATAAAATGTTGGTGTTGTTTACTTGAGTCATATTGCACTCTACACATATTTCTTATGTTTGACTGCCATCTACTGGTCACACTTATCATTACACCATGTACCAAATAAAATAGCTTCGAGGTCGCTAAGCAAAACCAGAATTATTCCGTACATTAGGCGCACCGGGTTATAAGGCGCACTGTCGAGTCTTGAGAGAAAAAAAAGTATTTTAAGTGCGCATTATAGTCCGGAATATACGGTGTATCTCGATATATTTTTACCTAAACTGGATATTCTATATATATATCGATATTTTTTCCGCATATATACGGAAAAATAATATAAAGATATTAATTTTTGAGCGAAATTCACTGAAATGGAAGTGAATGACAACTGTCCTGTAAACAGTCCATGGCACTTTTGTTAACCACTTAGTCAAGATAGGTATTAACAGCACAGAAAATAAAGTGTTCAAGTAGCACGGAATTACATAACATAATGTTTTCTTCAATCCTAGGAATGTTGAACTCTGCATAACTTTTGTCATATGTAACGTTTACTTTCTGCTATCAAGAAGATATTGCTTCATGTTTTTGCTCGAAGCAGATTGCTGTTTATTCGTCATTTGAGAATATTCTTTTTGTACGAGAAAATACTTTTTGTTTTTTAAACAAAGGCTCGTGATATGAGAGCAGGTGGCAGGAATAATGAATATTGGCAAAATATTTTCACAGTGGAGCGTGCCAGGAGGTAACGAGTGCCAGGGTTTTCAAAACTCTCTGCAGGGGAAAACTTGGACTTCTTTTTCACATCCCTTGCCTGTCGTGACCAGGAGTCATGGATGACTTTGTATGGCTTTGTTGGTTTTCAGGAAGCTGGTGTAGTAATCAAACGACCAAATGACCCATTAAATGACTAACAGGGTAGGCAGCACGAATGTGGACGCACAGCAACAACAATTAAAGTAAAGTAATTCCAGTATACTGGAGCAATTATGAGGAAATGTTGGGTTAGATCAGTGGTTCTCAAACTTTTTTTGTCATCCCCCACTTTGGACAAGGGGGAGTTTTCAAGCCCCACCTGCCCCCATCGCCCCAACAGAGCGCTAATGCCAAGCTTTAACATTTTCAAATTTATTGAACATCAAGTTGTATACATTCAAACTCAATAACATAAAATAACATCAAGTTCAATAATAAATAAAATAACTGTGCAGCTGTGGTATAACTTGCATCAAGTTCAATAATAAATAAAATAACTTCCATCAAGTTCAATAATAAATAAAACAAAAGTGTTATAACTTGCATCAAGTTCAATAATAAATCAAAAAAAGTGTTATAACTTGCATCACGTTTAATAATAAATCAAAAAAAGTGTTATAACTTGCATCAAGTTCAATAATAAATCAAATAAAAGTGTTATAACTTGCATCAAGTTCAATAATAAATCAAAAAAAGTGTTGTAACTTGCATCAAGTTCAATAATAAATAAAAAAACGGTTATAACTTGCATCAAGTTCAATAATAAATAAAAAAAACTGTTATAACTTGCATCACGTTTAATAATAAATCAAAAAAAGTGTTATAACTTGCATCAAGTTCAATAATAAATCAAATAAAAGTGCTATAACTTGCATCAAGTTCAATAATAAATCAAAAAAAGTGTTATAACTTGCATCAAGTTCAATAATAAATCAAATAAAAGTGTTATAACTTGCATCAAGTTCAATAATAAATCAAAAAAAGTGTTATAACTTGCATCAAGTTCAATAATAAATCAAATAACTTGCATCATGTTATATAATAAATCAAAAAAAGTGTTATAACTTGCATCAAGTTCAATAATAAATAAAACAAAAGTGTTATAACTTGCATCAAGTTCAATAATAAATTAAAAAAAGTGTTATAACTTGCATCAAGTTCAATAATATATCAAATAACTTGCATCAAGTTCAATAATAAATAAAATAAAAGTGCCACTTTGCAATCTTTGCAAAAAAAAAAGGAGGAGCTATGCATTTGGCAAGACAGGGCAAGTGACAGCACTTTCCCCCAGGAGAGCCACCTTGCTTCACTGTGAAACAGCACGGCTGTATGATCAGCTCCCATTTCCTCACACAGTGCAGAGAACAGTCGTACTTTCAGTGGTCGTGTTTTGATCAAATTTACCGCGCTCACAACATCTGTTAAAACCTCATTGAGTTCGGGGCTGAGCTGCCTTGACGCGAGTGCTTCCCGGTGAATGACACAGTGTGTGCCCGTCACATTTTTGTTTCTCTGCAGGCGCTGGCTCTGGCTCGACGACCTTTGAAGTGCGAGTCACAAATGTATATATTTGTGTAATTGTGGTCCACACATTAGCCTGCTACCCATCCGCGCGAAAGTTTGTTCCACTTAGCCCCGCCCCCATTAGTTACTGTTGCTATGTCTGTCAAACTTTCGCTTCTACCGAGAAATTTAAAGCCTACAGTAAAAATAAGTACCGGTAATTTCCATTTATTTATATAGCGGATTTCATAGACAGAATCACAAAGTGATTTACAGTGTGTATAGAAAATGAAAGCATAGTAAAAAAAAAAAATCTAAGAATATAATAATAAAAAAAAAAATTTAAAGTGAAATTTCCTCCCGTTCCTCGCGCCCCACCTGTCATGTCTCTATTCCCCACCAGTGGGGCGCGCCCCACACTTTGAGAAACGCTGGGTTAGATCAAGGGTGTCCAAAGTATAAATCTAATATTTTCATATTTAGTTGTTAACAACCTTCCAAATATGTTTTTTCAACTTTATGACCTTTAGACATAAAATAACACCCGCATAGTCACCTTTGCACTCTTTTAATCCAAACTATTGGCCAAGTATGTTTAACACACAAATAGTTGGACTTGGTAGACTATTTAATGTAAAAAATAATAATAATAATACAAATATATACATTAGGGTTGTACGGTATAACCGTACTAGTATAGTAACATGGTACTAATGAATCAAAAACGGTATTATACTCGGCTTGAAAAGTACCGGTTCCCAACTGGTGTGACGGCGCGCCACATACTCGCCAACCTTGAGACCTCCGATTTCGGGAGGTGGGGCGTGGGGGCGTGGTCAGGGGCGTGGTTGGGGGCGTGGCTAAGAGGGGAGGAGTATATTTACAGCTAGAATTCACCAAGTCAAGTATTTCATATATATATATATATATATATAAATATATATATCTATATATACTTAACGTAAATGGCCGCCATAACCACGACACCAGGGGGAGCTCCACTAACCACGTTAAACCCAGATTCCCATCTAACAAAGGTCTTAACTCATTCTCTTTCTATGCCACATCAATGTGGAATGCACTCCCAACAGGTGTAAAAGAAAGGGCATCTCTATCCTCCTTCAAAACCGCACTAAAAGAACACCTCCAGGCAACTTCAACCCTAAACTAACACCCTCCCTTCCACATCCTACCTCCTCGGATTGTAAATAATCAAATGTAAACAATCAAAAGTAGTCACTTTTTCTTATAATTTCTGATCTCTCTCTCTATGTCCACTACTTGCTGTACATATCCTACCAAGTCAGACCTACACTGTTCCAATGTCCATTTCTCTGATGATGCAATTGTTGATGACTGAAGTGTTGATACCAACCAAACTTAACCCCCCCCCCCCCTCCATATCCCACACCCCGGATTGTAAAAATGTAAATAATTCAATTTATATACTGTGATGATTATCTTGTGTGATCATACTTGCCAACGTTGAGACCTCCGATTTCGGGAGGTCGGGGAGTGGGGGGCGTGGTCGGGGTCGGGGCGGGGCGTGGTTGGGGGCGTGGTTAAGAGGGGAGGAGTATATTTACAGCTAGAATTCACCAACTCGAGTATTTCATATATATATATATATATATATATATATATATATATATATATATATATATATATATATATATATATATATATACATATATATATATATATATATATATGTATGAAATACTTGACTTTCAGTGAATTCTAGCTATATATATATATATTTATTTATTTTATTATATATATAAATAAAAGAAATACTTGAATTTCAGTGTTCATTTATTTACACATATACACACACATGACACTCATCTACTCATTGTTGTACTTGAAAGTACAATGCAATACAATTCCGGGGCAATGGCACCTATCAAATACACAGTAATGAAAACACAGTTGTTCTACTAAATGTACTGTGTGTTATGAGAGTAGAGTATGTGTGTGTGTGGCCCTTTAATAGGTGACAGCATGTGAGGTGAGTGACGTCAGTGAGTGTGTGGGCGAGAGAAGAGAGGGAGCGGTAGCGTGAGTACGGGGAGGGACTAGTTGGTTTTGTGTTGGATTGGCTGTGTGCAAGCAATCAATAAAGCAAGTTTTGCAACTTATCGCTGGACTCATCATTCACCCTAAAGTCGTCCGCTGTGGAGACCCACTGCCGGGTAAGGTGAAGGGTGTTGCCCCGAGCATACATCGGCCCTGGAGAAGTGTCTCCCCTGCGCTCTTCGACTACGGTCTCGTTCTTCTGCTTCGTCTCCTTGTGTGCGCACACTGGACTCAGGTCCGCATGGAGCTGGAGGGGGCGTGGCCTCCAACTCCGGCTGAATTCCGGGAGATTTTCGGGAGAAAATTTCTTCCGGGAGGTTTTCGGGAGAGGCGCTGAATTTCGGGAGTCTACCGGAAAGTATGTGTGTGATGACTGTATTATGAAAATAGTATATATCTGTATCATGAATCAATTAAAGTGGACCCCGACTTAAACAAGTTGAAACACTTATTCGGGCGTTGCCATTTAGTGGTCAATTGTACGGAATATGTACTTCACTGTGCAATCTACTAATACAAGTTTCAATCAATCAATCAATGTCCATGCATCACCACATAATACTAACCAGGATGAAGTCGGAGGAGAACAAGAGCAACAAATAAAACCAAGTAGTGAAATAATGTACATTAGTTGTTTGCGTGGTCTGATGTGTTGGGAGAGACATTAGAGAAAGAACCAGCAACAACACCAGGTGTGAGTAATCAAAATTCCACTGGTGACTGCCATCAGGTGTGCCCAAACTCCAGCTTTCCTTTGGCAACAGCCTCGAGAGGTAGAGTGAGCCAGCAAAAGCAGATTAGATCATAGGGTATCTTAGTCTCAGTATTTGACTCTGGGGGCCAAATTTAGAGACAGAAATGTGTCTGGGGGACGACACAAACACACACACACACACACACACACACACACACACACACACACACACACACACACACACACACACACACACACACACAAGCTGTGAAAATCTGCTGTACAGTATGTATGCTTGGGTTCTATTTTTAGGAACACTAATACAAAACCTCACAATAATGTCTGATTGAATGCTAAAAACGTTAAGACAGACTGCCTTAAAAAACGGGATGGAATTTTACTTTTTTTTTTTAGCCAGAATGTACATGAAAATAAAGATTTACAACATTAACTATGAAGGATAAAACACTGAATATTGACAACATATGAACGTCACACCCCTTCTACATCCACATATTTTACAATCAAGCAAAACGCAACAAAAATGCAACAAACACAACGAAATATGACGCAAAGGGTAAAAAACGCCCACCTACTAGAGATGCGCGGATAGGCAATTATTTCATCCGCAACCGCATCACAAAAGTCGTCAACCATCCGCATTCACCCGAACTAACATTTAATCAAAACCTCACCCGCCCGCACCCGCCCGTTGTTATATATCTAATATAGACGATGCAAGGCATTAGTGAGGTTATAAAGCTTTTGCCTGTTGAAGAAAGGAGACTGATCCAATGCAGCAGAGACCTTCAATGCGTGCCACGCTGTCACGGCCCAGACGCACACCAGTGCGCAATCATCTGGGAGCCGCGCTGAGCGCACCTCCAAGCGCGCTCGCGCCACTCAAACTGCTGCAGGCAGCTGCGTTCTATCTTGTTTTAACATCCTGTGGCACTCTTCTGGGATCACGGCGGACGAAACTGCTCATGCTCAGGGTGTTTGTGGAGATTCGGGGTTTTGCACAAATGTGATGCACCATGTTAGATGTCCCGGTTTTGTGACTGTCGTAGACATAAACGGTGTCGCAGCTCTTGCAAATCACGTAGCCAGCATTACTATCATCCTGATTTACAACCTCATAAAAACGAGTCCACGCTGAACTTTTCTGGCCTTTTTTCCCCCTGGTCTTTAGTATTCCCTTTTTTAGTTTGTCGCGTACCACGTTTGCTGCCGGCGCTGCCATCTCTTTTTTTTTTTCTTCTTCTGTTGTGGCATATGCTGCAGGTGCCTGCTCGTTTTTCGTATGTGGGTAACAACATTTAACTATGTATCTATGTATCTATTTAAAATCTAATTTTTTTTAATTTCAACCGCCCGACCCGACCCGCGGATAAAATCTAATTTTTTTTTATTTCAACCGCCCGACCCGCGGATAATCCACGGACTCCGCGGTTGTGTCCGCAAACCGCGCATCTCTACCACCTACAATCTGATATATGTGATATATCACTAAGCTTTAGAACTTTGTAGTAAAAATCTCCTCCCACGTCTGTCCCTGACACCTGCATTTCAGACTGGCTGCTCTGGAAACACTCTGTGGAAACGCTCCCCACCCACACTGCTTGGTACCTCGTCTGAACTGCTGTTACTTACATTACCATAGTAACTAATTAGATTACCATAGTAACTAATTAGATTACCTTAGTAACAAGTATATCATGCAAAAGCGCAGATTCCAACTGTTAGAATAATTATGTTTATATTATCATCATAACTTCATGCTTAAGGGCCGTTGATATAAATTATTGTCAATTGTGCTGAAGTGGTATTTTTGTATCTGTGCAAGCTGGCAATCCAAAAGATTGCCAGTTGTCTTTATCAGTGTTGTGTCCAGACTCAGAGCAGAGAAAAGGCGATATGACCTGCGTCAACTCATTTTTCATTTATTCTATCATCATATATTGTGTCTAACTGGAGTTGTCGAGATTACCCTTTTCCCTCAGCGACAGCTTCAGTGATGTAATAGGCAGAGGTGGGACCAAGTCATTGTTTTGCAAGTCACAAGTAAGTCTCAAGTCTTTGCCCTCAAGTCCGAGTCAAGTCCCGAGTCAAGACAGGCAAGCCCCGAGTCAAGTCCAAAGTCAAGACTGGAAAGTCTCAAGTCAAGTCCCAAGTCCTGCATTTTGAGTTTCGAGTCCTTTCAAGTCCTTTTAACCACAGACTAATATATTAACACAGATTGTGTATGCTTTTCAAACGCTGTATTTATTTATTAAAACAAGTGCATTTTAAATTGCAGGAAAGAAAATTGTGCTGACATTGCACTTTATAATAGCACTATTAACCAGTCATTTTAAACATTAACTCATTCCTTTACAGAACAAACACATTGGAAAATAAAGTGCAAATGTACTTATTTGTACAAAAGTGTTAACATTGAAAAAACATGACATATATGTGAACATAACAAAAAAGTTGTACTTTTTATATGTCAGGGCCCTATGCTGCATTGCATTTGCAAAAGACCAAATTAGCCAAGAGTCTGTCAGTCATTTGTGCACGATGGGGGCGTAGTATGATGCCACCATGGCTGAAAACTCGCTCCACTGGAGCACTGGAGGCAGGCACTGCCAAGACTCTCATGGCCACCCGGAACAGTGAAGGAAGAGTCTTCATGTTCAATGCCCAGAACAAAAGGGGGGAGAGAGTTGTTTTGGGTTGGTGCACTACTTGTAAGTGTATCTTGTGTTTTTTATGTTGATTTAATAAAAAAAAAAAAAAATAATAATAATTATTGTGCGGCCCGATACCAATCGATCCACGGACCAGTACCGGGCCGCGGCCCGGTGGTTGGGGACCACTGAGGTAAACAACCAACAGTATGTCAGAAAGCTAGCTAAAACGGTACACATATTCATAATATAGTATACATTTTAACTGACCTTTATTTTACTATTTTTGTCTTTTTTTAGGTGGCTAAAATATGCGGTGCTGCTGACCGCCGTCTAACGTTACGTGTGATATATTGACTAACGTAACCCTGCTTGAAAAAAATCACTGAACAAAAAGTATGAATAAGGTAGTGAACTGCAACAGATTCCCGTGTTTGCAATAACGTTATGACGTTAGCAGTGAGTTTACAGCCTCACTGATTTAACTACACAGCAAATAAAAGTCACGTTACTTAGCCAATAAACGTTATCTTTCATTCAAAACTTACCGTTCTTTGTGCAACTTCAAATGCCGGACGAAGTTGGAAGTTGTTTCCTCTCCATCAGTAATTTTCGAACCGCATGTGTTGCATACTGCAAACCGTTTTGTGTTGACCACCTCGTAATTTTTATACCCAAACAAAATTATTTTAGGTATCATTTTTTGTTCACTGGCGTGTGGTTTGGACATGTCTTCTTCCTTGGTTGTCCTGCAATTTGATTGGATGAATGCTGTGTGATGAAAACAAAGTAGATCTAATTTGATTGGCTGTTGTACTGAGAGCACACCAGCTGACACACGCAACGCTGATAGACAAGTACACAATGAAAAATACGGAGCGCTCCCGAATAACTTTTTCATCTTTGGGTTTTGGGGAAAGTAGCAAGTCATGTCAAGTCATGTCAATTCAAAAGGCTCAAGTCCAAGTGAAGTCACAAGTCATTGATGTTAAAGTCTAAGTCGAGTTGCAAGTCTTTTTACATTTTGTCAAGTCGAGTCTAAAGTCATCAAATTCATGACTCGAGTCTGACTCGAGTCCAAGTCATGTGACTCGAGTCCACACCTCTGGTAATAGGGACCTTCCTAATAATAGAGGAGGCGCACGGGCTTGACTTTTAGAACGTAGTTTGGATCTGTAACTAGAATACAGCACGAAATACGTGTCTCCTCATGAGCTAAGTTGAACTGTCTCTGCATGATTCCTTGCTTCTTGTCTGATTAATACATGTCATCAGTGTTTGAACCTGACACCAACCATTGAAATACTTGGTATAGTTTAAGATTTAAGGTCATTTGAAAACATCACTGCACATTATAATGGCAGCTACACTTTCCATCTTGAAGAGGAACATTATCACCAGACCTATGTAAGCGTCAATATATACCTTCATGTTGCAGAAAAAAGACCATATAATTTTTTTAACCGATTTCCGAACTCTAAATGGGTGAATTTTGGCTAATTAAACGCCTTTCTATTATTCGTTCTCGGAGCGATGACATCACAACGTGACGTCACATCGGGAAGCAATCCGCCATTTTCTCAAACACATTACAAACACCGAGTCAAATCAGCTCTGTTATTTTCCGTTTTTTTCGACTGTTTTCCGTACCTTGGAGACATCATGCCTCGTCGGTGTGTTGTCGGAGGGTGTAACAACACCAACAGGGACGGATTCAAGTTGCACCAGTGGCCCAAAGATGCCAAAGTGGCAAGAAATTGGACGTTTGTTCCGCACACTTTACCGACGAAAGCTATGCTACGACAGAGATGGCAAGAATGTGTGGATATCCTGCGACACTCAAAGCAGATGCATTTCCAACTGGACTGGACAGATCAGCTTTCAGGAAAAGAGAGCGGATGAGGGTATGTCTACAGAATATATTAATTGATGAAAACTGGGCTGTCTGCACTCTCAAAGTGCATGTTATTGCCAAATGTATTTCATATGCTGTAAACCTAGTTCATAGTTGTTCGTTTCCTTTAATGCCAAACAAACACATACCAATCGTTGGTTAGAAGGCGATCGCCAAATTCGTCCTCGCTTTCTCCCGTGTCGCTGGCTGTCGTGTCGTTTTCGTCGGTTTCGCTTGCATACGGTTCAAATCGATATGGCTCAATAGCTTCAGTTTCTTCTTCAATTTCGTTTTCGCTACCTGCCTCCACACTACAACCATCCGTTTCAATACATGCGTAATCTGTTGAATCGCTTAAGCCGCTGAAATCCGAGTCTGAATCCGAGCTAATGTCGCTATAGCTTGCTGTTCTATGCGCCATGTTTGTTTGTGTTGGCTTCACTATGTGACGTCACAGGAAAATGGACGGGTGTTTATAACGATGGTTAAAATCAGGCACTTTGAAGCTTTTTTTTAGGGATATTGCGTGATGGGTAAAATTTTGAAAAAAACTTCGAAAAATAAAATAAGCCACTGGGAACTGATTTTTAATGGTTTTAACCCTTCTGAAATTGTGATAATGTTCCCCTTTAAAGATCTAAATGACTACAGACCAGTGGTACTGACGTCTGTGGTTATGAAGTGTTTTGAAAGGTTTGTTCTCCAATATACCAAACTTGCCGTCCCCAGAACTTGGATCCACACCAGTTTGCCTACAGGTCAAACCGGTTTACAGAGGACGCCATCGCCACGGCTTTCCACTCAGCTGTGGAACATCTGAACATACCTATGTCAGGATGCTGTTCGTCAACTACAGCTCGGCGTCCAATGCCATCATCCCTGACATCCTGGTGGAGAAACTGAGCTTCCTTTGTCCACCCCCCAAATCTGTTCATGGATATACAGCTTTCTGACCAACCGATCTCAGGTTGTTAAGATGGGTCAAATATGCTCCTCCACCCTCTCCACTCAGCACTGGCTCCCCTTAGGGCTGCATGTTGAGCCCCCTCCTTAATACATATGACTGTGTCCCCATTTATCCCTCAAACACCATCATGAAGTTTACCGATGACATCAGAGTGGTGGTCTGATCACGGGGGTGATGAAAAAGCCTAAAGAGTGGAAATACAGGCGCTAGGAGGACGGTGCACCAAGAACAACCTGAGTCTGAATACACCAAAGACCAAAAAATGGTCACTGATTTGAGGAGAAAAAGAGGGGAACATTCGCCACTTGCAGAAATGTGTGTTATGTGTAATGTCTGGAGACTGTGGACTTCTTTAAATTCCTGGGAACATACAGTTTGGACACACCTTCTCATTCAATGGGTTTTCTTTATTTTCATGACTATTTACTTTGCTCTGATTACTGTTTTGCACACTCTTGGCATTCTTTTGATGAGCTTCAAGAGGTAGTCACCTGAAAGGGTTTCCACTTCACAGGTGTCGTAGTTTTGATGCCTTCAGTGACAATCTACAATGTAAATAGTCATGAAAATAAAGAAAACGCACCGAAATGAGAAGGTGTGTCCAAACTTTTGGCCTGTACTGTACATCTCAGTAGATATCACAAGGACTGTCAACACTTCAGAACTGGTCCAAAAGTCAGAGTTGAGACTCCACTTCCTTGGTGTGCTGCGTAAGAACTGTCGGAGGCAGATATTTACATATATCCGAATTTAAGTTGTACTTCTTTCATTTCTTTGTCATATTTGAAAACAGCTCGTGTTTTCCACTTCTTCTCTTGATGCTCTGTCAGCAAGCAAACTGTGTGTGTTAACCTTGAGTTCTTTGGAATGTATTATGGCTAGGGAGACGTTGTGCTTGTGTTATGGCTAGGGAGGGGGAAGGAAAGAGAGGTTTTTGGCGTTGGGAGGACAGACCATTTTGGGAGGCGCGATAGAAGGTTCTAGGGTTAGACTGGTCTCAATCAAAATGTATATTGGCAAAGCTTTGAGAATATACAACAAAATACCTATTCTGTCTCTGGTGGTTTTTCAACTCAGCTTTAAGTGTCGGAAAGAACTTGGGAGCGAATTGTGACTTGAATTCCCTGGGAGGAACAACTGGTCCAAAACGCAACAGAACCAACTTGAGTGCCAACTTGTCTGCTCTGCTGCAGACAGGAAGGACATGCAGAGGGTGACCAGGACAGCGGAGAAGATTATCGGCCACCCTGTACCCACCCTAGTCGAGTGCTGGTGTACTGGTGTTTGCACTTGTATTAATGTATTCATTTTTTACATGTTATTTATTGTTTATATTGTATTTAAACGGCACCTAACAGTGTAGGCACCTGTAATATTGTCATTCTCTCATGTTTGATGTCAATAAAAAGTTATATTCTATTCTATTTACCTTATTTAGCGATACTAATAGTGTTCCTCTAAGTTCCATTTTAGGTCCTCTCTTTTTCAATTCAACAATTCAGTTGAATATCCCTGGCCTAAGTAGTAAAACAAAATACTATTTTCCTTAGTGTTTGCCTAGTTGTCCACACATTCAAACTTTGTCAGGAATCATGAAAAGGAAAAAAACCTATCTCAAATTGAGTCTGTGAAGTGAGCAGCATTTAAATACAGTAAGAAGATAGACTGCAGGCAGGGCACAGCTGCCAGTCTCATAACCGTACACTAACAGACAGATTGGTGGAGAGATTTGTCTCTTTTTCAGTGCAAGCATGAAGCTTTTTTTAGGTTGCTCTCTTCCTGTGGTTGGCAGGTTTTTGGCGGCTCTGCTTCGACGGGAAATGTAATTAATTTTGCTAAAAAAAAACTGTGACGCAAATGCCACAGGGCAGTGCAATATGTGCACACCGCATTGTTATATGGGAAATAGAATAACCTGTACAATCACCACACAAACAAAAATGAGCCTTTAATTTTAACAATCGAACCATCCGAACCTTTTCCAGGATGGAATACTTCATAAAACCTACATCTTTAAATGTTTTACAAACAAGAAGTGGGTTTGACTTCTTGTGGGATATTCTCTTATTTACACAGGGTTAGAAATATCAATACGGTGAATACACCCCCGCTAATATTTGTTTAAATGTTCCTTAGGAAGTTTAATTTCATCCAGATGAATTATGCAGCCATTAACAAGCTCATGGAATAATTTAGTCTAAATATTTGATGACTGTTCTTGGCAGATTTGGTACAGTTCACTTTAATTGGTGGGTTTACTTGCATAGAAGTAAATTATTTGATGCTATACCCGAGAGCGGTACCTCTGGATTGGCAGACCGGGGTGGTGGTTCCTCTCTTTAAGAAGGGGAACCGGAGGGTGTGTTCTAACTATTGTGGGATCACACTCCTCAGCCTTCCCGGTAAGGTCTATTCAGGTGTACTGGAGAGGACGCTACGCCGGATAGTCGAACCTCGGATTCAGGAGGAACAGTGTGGTTTTCGTCCTGGTCGTGGAACTGTGGACCAGCTCTATACTCTCGGCAGGGTCCTTGAGGGTGCATGGGAGTTTGCCCAACCAGTCTACATGTGTTTTGTGGACTTGGAGAAGGCATTCGACCGTGTCTTTCGGGAAATCCTGTGGGGAGTGCTCAGAGAGTATGGGGTATCGGACTGTCTGATTGTGGCAGTCCGATCCCTGTATGATCAGTGCCAGAGCTTGGTCCGCATTGCCGGTAGTAAGTCGGACACATTTCCAGTGAGGGTTGGACTCCGCCAAGGCTGCCCTTTGTCACTGATTCTGTTCATAACTTTTATGGACAGAATTTCTAGGCGCAGTCAAGGCGTTGAGGGGATCTGGTTTGGTGGCTGCAGGTTTAGGTCTCTGCTTTTTGCAGATGATGTGGTCCTGATGGCTTCATCTGGCCAGGATCTTCAGCTCTCACTGGATCGGTTCGCAGCTGAGTGTGAAGCGACTTGGATGAGAATCAACACCTCCAAGTCCGAGTCCATGGTTCTTGCCCGGAAAAGGGTGGAGTGCCATCTCTGGGTTGGGGAGGAGATCTTGCCCCAAGTGGAGGAGTTCAAGTACCTCGGAGTCTTGTTCACGAGTGAGGGAAGAGTGGATCGTGAGATCGACAGGCGGATCGGTGCGGCGTCTTCAGTAATGCGGACGCTGTATCGATCCGTTGTGGTGAAGAAGGAGCTGAGCCGGAAGGCAAAGCTCTCAATTTACCGGTCGATCTACGTTCCCATCCTCACCTATGGTCATGAGCTTTGGGTCATGACCGAAAGGACAAGATCACGGGTACAAGCGGCCGAAATGAGTTTCCTCCGCCGGGTGGCGGGGCTCTCCCTTAGAGATAGGGTGAGAACCTCTGCCATCCGGGAGGAGCTCAAAGTAAAGCCGCTGCTCCTCCACATGGAGAGGAGCCAGATGAGGTGGTTCGGGCATCTGGTCAGGATGCCACCCGAACGCCTCCTTAGGGAGGTGTTTAGGGCACGTCCGACCGGTAGGAGGCCGCGGGGAAGACCCAGGACACGTTGGGAAGACTATGTCTCCCGGCTGGCCTCGGAACGCCTCGGGGTCCCACAGGAAGAGCTGGACGAAGTGGCTGGGGAGAGGGAAGTCTGAGCTTCCCTGCTTAGGCTGCTGCCCCCGCGACCCGACCTCGGATAAGCGGAAGAAGATGGATGGATATACCCTAGAGCAGTGTTGTCAAACGTATGGCCCGCAGGCCGTTTCATGTCCGTGAAAAGGTGTAATCCGGCCCGCAAGATCAGTTTCCTAAATATAAAAATCAGATGCATTTTTTTTAATGAAAGAAAGTGTTGTTCTGAATGTGTCCACTTGATGTTGCAAGAACAATTCAAGTGTAACCCACGTCACACATGACAATGTCAAAAGATGACGTGTCAGTTGACTTTAAGCGCCCTCTGGATTGGCTGCCGCTACTCCAATCAGCGGAGGTGCAAGCAATTAGCTGCTCCTGTCGTGGCTGGCAGCAGATGGCAGGAGTATCGACGCACAATATCTTCTGTCATTGTAAATGATCCACTCAACGGATAAAATAACGAAACGTAAGCTGCAAAGACTAAAGTCAACATGACCATCATCTTTGTAGTTCATACTTGCCAACCCTCCCGGATTCTCCGGGAGACTCCCGAAATTCAGCGCCTCTCCCGAAAACCAAATTTTCTCCAGAAAATCTCCCGAAATTCAGGCGGACTCAGGTCCATGAGGACCTGAGTCCGCTAACCCACAACATAAACAGCATACCTGCCCAATCACGTTATAACTGTAGAATGATGGAGGGCGAGTTCTTGGTTTCTTATGTGGGTTTATTGTTAGGCAGTTTCATTAACGTCCTCCCAGCGCGGTAACAACACACAATAACAGCAGTCATGTTTTATTCTACCGTAAAGCAGTTGGTCTGCCGTAAACAGCAATGTTGTGACACTCTTAAACAGGACAATACTGCCATCTAGTGCATTTGATGAAAGCACTTTTGTGCGTGCCACACATCAATGCATCATCAGAGAGGGTGTTCAGCATGGTTAGAAAAATAGTGACAGAGAATAGAACAAGGATGGACAATTCAACCCTTAACTCAACAATGAGTAGATGAGTGTTATGTGTGTGTATATGTGTAAATAAATGAACACTGAAATTCAAGTATTTATTATATATATATATATATATATATATATATATGTCTTAATAAGGTTATCCAAAAAATAGTGCTCGATACCGTAGTAGAGCGCAATATATGTATGTGTGGGAAAAAAAATCACAAGACTATTTCATCTCTACAGGCCTGTTTCATGAGGGGGGGTACCCTCAATCATCAGGAGATTTTAATGGGAGCATTCGCATACCATGGTTTATATCGGGCACAGAGTGGGTGGGTACAGGCTGGCGTAGGGGCGTGGTGATTGGCTCATGTGTTACCTAGGAGGTGTTTCCGTCTATGGCGGCATGCTGTTACAATTTCGCTGCGCTTGTTGAGGGATGACAGGTCTGGACGGTAAATAATAAACAGTTTCTCTTTCAAGCATAGGTTGCATCTTTTATTACCACTATTGTAAGGTGTGCTGGATGCAAGAATTTGCCATGTTATTGAATATTCAACATTATTGTCTTTGAGGTCCCAAATGTGTTTGCTGAGTTCTGTGGTATTTCGCAGGTTTTGGTTCCTGAAAAAAGCCTTGTGATTGTTCCATCTGGTTTTGAATTCTCCCTCGGTTAATCCTACATATGTGTCGGATGTGTTAATGTCCTTGCGTATTACCTTAGATTGGTAGACAACTGATGTTTGTAAGCACCCCCCGTTGAGAGGGCAATCAGGTTTCTTTCGACAGTTACAGCCTTTGTTGGTTTTGGAGTCGCTCTGTCCGGGGGCCGACGGCTCATTTGCAATTGTTTTGTTGTGGTTTGAGATGATTTGTCGTATATTGTTCATGCAGCTGTAGCTCAATTTAATGTTGTTCTTGTTGAATACTTTTCTTAGGGTGTTGTCTTTGGGAAAGTGTTTGTCAATCAGATTGAGGAATTTGTGTCCAATGTTAGTTGAGACGTTTTTGCTGTATGGGGGGTTGTACCAGATGATGTTGTTTCGTTTTCTGTTCTTTTTTGGCTGGTTTCCTGGCGTGGGTTCATAGGTGAGGGTGAAATTGTATCCGCTTTCATCAAGGGCTTTTTTCTAGCTTCACGATTGAAGCCAACAAGCAAACCGTCAACTTCCTTGACGTCACTTTCAACCTGAGAAATAACAGCTACCAACCATTCACGAAACCCAACACAACACTCCAATACGTGCACCATGACAGCAACCATCCACCCACCACCACGAAAAGAATACCTACCGGAATCAATGAAAGGCTATCGATGCTGTCATCTAGCAAAGCTGAATTTGACCAAGCAACCCCCCCGTACCAAAAAGCCCTTGATGAAAGCGTATACAATTTCACCCTCACCTATGAACCCACGCTAGGAAACCAGCCAAAAAAGAACAGAAAACGAAACGACATCATCTGGTACAACCCCCCATACAGCAAAAACGTCTCAACTAACATTGGACACAAATTCCTCAATCTGATTGACAAACACTTTACCAAAGACAACACCCTAAGAAAAGTATTCAACAAGCACAACATTAAATTGAGCTACAGCTGCATGAACAATATAAATGATAAATGGGTTGTACTTGTATAGCGCTTTTCTACCTTCAAGGTACTCAAAGCGCTTTGACACTACTTCCACATTTACCCATTCACACACACATTCACACACTGATGGAGGGAGCTGCCATGCAAGGCGCTAACCAGCACCCATCAGGAGCAAGGGTGAAGTGTCTTGCTCAGGACACAACGGACATGACGAGGTTGGTACTAGGTGGGGATTGAACCAGGGACTCTCGGGTCGCGCACGGCTATTCTTCCACTGCGCCACGCCGTCCCAATATACGACAAATCATCTCAAACCACAACAAAACAATTGCAAATGAGCCGTCGGCCCCCGGACAGAGCGACTCCAAAACCAACAAAGGCTGTAACTGTCGAAAGAAACCTGATTGCCCTCTCAACGGGGGGTGCTTACAAACATCAGTTGTCTACCAATCTAAGGTAATACGCAAGGACATTAACACATCTGACACATATGTAGGATTAACTGAGGGAGAATTCAAAACCAGATGGAACAATCACAAGGCTTCTTTCAGGAACCAAAACCTGCGAAATACCACAGAACTCAGCAAACACATTTGGGACCTCAAAGACAATAATGTTGAATATTCAATAACATGGCAAATTCTTGCATCCAGCACACCTTACAATAGTGGTAATAAAAGATGCAACCTATGCTTGAAAGAGAAACTTTATTATTTACCGTCCAGACCTGTCATCCCTCAACAAGCGCAGCGAAATTGTAACAGCATGCCGCCATAGACGGAAACACCTCCTAGGTAACACATGAGCCAATCACCACGCCCCTAAGCCAGCCTGTACCCACCCACTCTGTGCCCTATATAAACCATGGTATGCGAATGCTCCCATTAAAATCTCCTGATGATTGAGGGTACCCCCCCCTCATGAAACAGGCCTGTAGAGATGAAATAGTCTTGTGATTTTTTTTCCCACACATACATATATATATATATATATATATATATATATATATATATATATATATATATATATATATATATATATATATATATTTACTGTTAATATCTGCTTACTTTCTCTTTTAACACATACTTGCCAACCTTGAGACCTCCGATTTCGGGAGGTGGGGGTGGGAGGCGTGGTCAGGGGTGGAGCGGGGGGCGTGGTTGGGGCGTGGTTAAGATATATATATATATATAAGAAATACTTGACTTTCAGTGAATTCTAGATATATATATATATATATATTTTATTACATATATATATATATATATATATATATATATATGTATATATATATATATATATATATATATATATATATATATATATATATATATATATATATATAAATAAAATAAATACTTTAATTTCAGTGTTCATTTATTTACACATATACACACACATAACACTCATCTACTCATTGTTGAGTTAAGGGTTGAATTGTCCATCCTTGTTCTATTCTCTGTCACTATTTCAGAACACACACATTATACAAATATACATTATAAAATCAATAAGAAAACGGGAGCTCTAATTTGGGAGTCTGAATTAGGATCAGAAGTTCCTTTATAAACATTGCGCACTCACGTCGCCTTTTTGTATTGATTACTGCAGCTGTGCACTGGATTCATTCACAAATTCAAACTACAACTCACAAACACTTTAGAGTTAGGCTCCACCATCAGAATGTGTACTTAAACTTATAAAGATCACATGGATATTATTCAGTGAGTTGATTCACCAAAACTAACCTGTTATACAGGAGGAAAAAGCACACAGGACGTTTCAATTGTTCACAGACTGGTCGCGCTCATCAGAATGACAAGACACTTCCGGTCTGCAGGTGATAGCATTCAATTGGGAAGAAACGCCCTACTGCCCCCTACTGACCAATGTGAATACTGATCAATGTGTAATGACAGCTCCAAAAACGAATTCAAACCACAAAATAAAATAAATAAATCAACACAAAAATGTGACACATTATGGGTGGGTCAAATATGCATGTACAGTAGATGGCAGTATTGTCCTGTTTAAAAGTGTCACAACATTGCTGTTTACGGCAGACGAACTGCTTTACGGTAGAAGAAAACTTGACTGCTGTTGTTGTGTGTTGTTACCGCGCTGGGAGGACGTTAATGAAACTGCCTAACAATAAACCCACATAAGAAACCAAGAACTCGCCCTCGATCATTAGCTGTTTATATTGTGGGAAAGCAGACGTGTGAACAGGCTGTCAACACGTCACTCAGGTCCGCATGGAGCTGGAGGGGGCGTGGCCTCCAGCTCCGCCTGAATTTCGGGAGATTTTCGGGAGAAATTTTGTCCCGAGAGGTTTTCGGGAGAGGCGCTGAATTTCGGGAGTCCCCCAAAAATCCGGGAGGGTTGGCAAGTATGTTTTAACATGTTCTATCTACACTTCTGTTCAAATGTAATAATCACTTATTCTTCTGTTGTTTGAATGCTTTACATTAGTTTTGAATGATGCCTCAAATTTGGGTATCAATCCGATACCAAGTAATTCCAGGATCATACATTGGTCATATTCAAAGTCCTCATGTGTCCAGGGACATATTTTCTGAGTTTATAAACATAATATAAATAAATAAAAGAACGAAAGAAGATGTTTTGGTGCCAAAAAATATCAATGTAATCATAGTAGTATCGACTTGATATGCTCTTGTACTTGGTATCATTACAGTGGATGTCAGGTGTAGATCTATTGTGACGCCGATGAGCTACGGTGTGCAGTGAAGCATGTTTAGCTATTCCTCGTCCTGCAGTGATAATAAGAAACGTATTTTATTTGTCGCCATGGAGGCGAGGATTAGTGATTTAGAAGTAGCTAAAACACTGCCGACTGCCGATAGACTTTAGCCGCTAACTCGCGAGCCATATCTTAAAGCACCTCTTCCTGAGGGTGTTTCAGTGTTATAACTTCACCTTTATCTTTACTTTTTACACCAAAACGCGTCCGTTCTCCCTTTTCTGTCTACACACTGTGTCTGCTTGTAAGTACTCCGTGTGTGCGCTGCCGAACATGCTCCTTTGCTCGTAAAACCAGCAATGTCACGATGTGACGACGACAGGGGGACAGGGGGTGTGGGGGACTGGTACTTTATAGACTCGGTATAGTACTGAGTATGATTCATTATTACCGCAATATTATACAAATGGCGGTATACCGTACAACCCTGGTGTGAAGAATTTCTCTTTTTGCTGCATTTTCCCGCTATAGAGCGTTTCTGCTTTTGGAATTCTGTGTTTGCAGCGTTTGAACGTTGCTGTACGTTAACCAGTGTAATTTATGGACGACTTGACGAAACATAGCCAGCTGTGATGAATACCCCGTTGCCCGTCTTTTGACGCAGTCTGAAAACAAACAACTTCACGATTACGCAAGGAGGAATTCGATCTGGTGAATTTGGAAGAGCTGAATGCTGTTTTCTCTTGAAAAGAACATTACACATTCATGCAAAGATGCAAGCGGTGTAGAAAAAAAAAGTGCTATGCATCGCATGACCGGGCTGTGCCTTAAGAGTAAAGGCAACACAAAGAGGAGGATTTGCATAAATCACAAGTACAAAAGATTCATTTGATAGAGGCAGGCTGATCTGCGGGAAAGGATCAGCGTGGCTGACAAAACGGAGCTCATTGCACATGCCTGCTGGTTGTTTTTCCTGCTGATCCATATTGTATTTATTCACAGGTTCGGAGATGAGCAAGGTTCAGGTTTGGATCACGAGGAGTCTTTTCGGCTCTTTAGCCACCTGTGATGACACGAGCCTCTAAAGTAACGGCGCACAGGTGACGCTAACCCGCCTGTCACTCTGCAGGGTGACCTTAGAGCAGATGGTGCTTCTGAGCTCTGCAGCACAACACTGACAGACTCATCGTCTACTTTTTCAAAGGTTCTTGTAATCAGACCACATTTTTGGTCTATTGGATGGAATTTTCACCTGACATGTTTCGACTGTCATCTGCAGTCTTCTTCAGAAGGGTCACCTGACCACTGTGACGTGTTGCCTATCAGCTGTTCTTAAAGGGATGGCCAACCAGACAGACCTGTCAAGTCTAACTGGTTGGCTCCCCAACCCGTCAGGTAGGAATGCTCCCTCATCCCAATTGATGGTTTCCTTGGGCCGCTTCCTTAAGAGGCGAGGGAGCATTCATGCTTTCGCATACCTGGGACTCCCTCCTCCATTAACCATCAAGCGGTGGGTTGGGGAGCCAACCAGGTGGACTTGACAGGTCTGCCTGGTTGGCCACGCCTATAAGAACAGCTAATAGGCAACACGTCACAGTGGTCAGGTGACCCTTCTGAAGCTTCCTTAAGAGGCGATTGAACTAAGGAAGCGGCCCAAGGAAACCATCAATCGGGATTAGGGAGCATTCATACCTGGGACTCCCTCCTCCAGTAATCATCAAGCGGCGGGTTGGGGAGCCAACCAGGTAGACTTGACAGGTCTGCCTGGTTGGCCACGTCTATAAGAACAGCTGATAGGCAACACGCCACAGTGGTCAGGTGACCCTTCTGAAGCTTCCTCAAGAGGCGATCGAACTAAGGATGCGGCCCAAGGAAACCATCAATCGGGATGAGGGAGCATTCATGCTTTCGCATACCTGGGACTCCCTCCTCCATTAACCATCAAGCGGTGGGTTGGGGAGCCAACCAGGTGGACTTGACAGGTCTGCCTGGTTGGCCACGCCTATAAGAACAGCTAATAGGCAACACGTCACAGTGGTCAGGTGACCCTTCTGAAGCTTCCTTAAGAGGCGATTGAACTAAGGAAGCGGCCCAAGGAACCCATCAATCGGGATTAGGGAGCATTCATACCTGGGACTCCCTCCTCCATTAACCATCAAGCGGCGGGTTGGGGAGCCAACCAGGTGGACTTGACAGGTCTGCCTGGTTGGCCACGCCTATAAGAACAGCTAATAGGCAACACGCCACAGTGGTCAGGTGACCCTTCTGAAGCTTCCTCAAGAGGCGATCGAACTAAGGATGCGGCCCAAGGAAACCATCAATCGGGATGAGGGAGCATTCATGCTCTCGCATACCTGGGACTCTCTCCTCCAATAACCATCAAGCGGCGGGTTGGGGAGCCAACCAGGTGGACTTGACAGGTCTGCCTGGTTGGCCACGCCTATAAGAACAGCTAATAGGCAACACGCCACAGTGGTCAGGTGACCCTTCTGAAGCTTCCTTAAGAGGCGATTGAACTAAGGAAGCGGCCCAAGGAACCCATCAATCAGGATTAGGGAGCATTCATACCTGGGACTCCCTCCTCCATTAACCATCAAGCGGCGGGTTGGGGAGCCAACCAGGTGGACTTGACAGGTCTGCCTGGTTGGCCACGCCTATAAGAACAGCTGATAGGCAACACGTCACAGTGGTCAGGTGACCCTTCTGAAGCTTCCTTAAGAAGCGATTGAACTAAGGAAGCGGCCCAAGGAACCCATCAATCGGGATTAGGGAGCATTCATACCTGGGACGCCCTCCTCCATTAACCATCAAGCGGCGGGTTGGGGAGCCAACCAGGTAGACTTGACAGGTCTGCCTGGTTGGCCACGCCTATAAGAACAGCTAATAGGCAACACGCCACAGTGGTCAGGTGACCCTTCTGAAGCTTCCTCAAGAGGCGATCGAACTAAGGACGCGGCCCAAGGAAACCATCAATCAGGATGAGGGAGCATTCATGCTCTCGCATACCTGGCACTCCCTCCTCCAATAATCATCAAGCGGCGGGTTGGGGAGCCAACCAGGTAGACTTGACAGGTCTGCCTGGTTGGCCACGCCTATAAGAACAGCTAATAGGCAACACGTCACAGTGGTCAGGTGACCCTTCTGAAGCTTCCTTAAGAGGCGATTGAACTAAGGAAGCGGCCCGAGGAAACCATCAATCAGGATTAGGGAGCATTCATACCTGGGACTCCCTCCTCCATTAACCATCAAGCGGCGGGTTGGGGAGCCAACCAGGTGGACTTGACAGGTCTGCCTGGTTGGCCAAGCCTATAAGAACAGCTAATAGGCAACACGCCACAGTGGTCAGGTGACCCTTCTGAAGCTTCCTCAAGAGGCGATCTAACTAAGGATGCGGCCCAAGGAACCCATCAATCGGGATTAGGGAGCATTCATACCTGGGACTCCCTCCTCCTTTAACCATCAAGCGGCGGGTTGGGGAGCCAACCAGGTGGACTTGACAGGTCTGCCTGGTTGGCCACGCCTATAAGAACAGCTAATAGGCAACACGCCACAGTGGTCAGGTGACCCTTCTGAAGCTTCCTCAAGAGACGATCGAACTAAGGATGCGGCCCAAGGAAACCATCAATCGGGATGAGGGAGCATTCATGCTCTCGCATACCTGGGACTCCCTCCTCCAATAATCATCAAGCGGCGGGTTGGGGAGCCAACCAGGTGGACTTGACAGGTCTGCCTGTTGGCCACGCCTATAAGAACAGCTGATAGGCAACACGTCACAGTGGTCAGGTGACCCTTCTGAAGCTTCCTTAAGAGGCGATTGAACTAAGGAAGCGGCCCAAGGAACCCATCAATCGGGATTAGGGAGCATTCATACCTGGGACTCCCTCCTCCAGTAATCATCAAGCGGCGGGTTGGGGAGCCAACCAGGTAGACTTGACAGGTCTGCCTGGTTGGCCACGTCTATAAGAACAGCTGATAGGCAACACGCCACAGTGGTCAGGTGACCCTTCTGAAGCTTCCTCAAGAGGCGATCGAACTAAGGATGCGGCCCAAGGAAACCATCAATCGGGATGAGGGAGCATTCATGCTTTCGCATACCTGGGACTCCCTCCTCCAATAATCATCAAGCGGCGGGTTGGGGAGCCAACCAGGTGGACTTGACAGGTCTACCTGGTTGGCCACGCCTATAAGAACAGCTAATAGGCAACACGTCACAGTGGTCAGGTGACCCTTCTGAAGCTTCCTTAAGAGGCGATTGAACTAAGGAAGCGGCCCAAGGAACCCATCAATCGGGATTAGGGAGCATTCATACCTGGGACTCCCTCCTCCATTAACCATCAAGCGGCGGGTTGGGGAGCCAACCAGGTAGACTTGACAGGTCTGCCTGGTTGGCCACGTCTATAAGAACAGCTGATAGGCAACACGCCACAGTGGTCAGGTGACCCTTCTGAAGCTTCCTCAAGAGGCGATCGAACTAAGGATGCGGCCCAAGGAAACCATCAATCGGGATGAGGGAGCATTCATGCTTTCGCATACCTGGGACTCCCTCCTCCAATAATCATCAAGCGGCGGGTTGGGGAGCCAACCAGGTGGACTTGACAGGTCTACCTGGTTGGCCACGCCTATAAGAACAGCTAATAGGCAACACGTCACAGTGGTCAGGTGACCCTTCTGAAGCTTCCTTAAGAGGCGATTGAACTAAGGAAGCGGCCCAAGGAACCCATCAATCGGGATTAGGGAGCATTCATACCTGGGACTCCCTCCTCCATTAACCATCAAGCGGCGGGTTGGGGAGCCAACCAGGTGGACTTGACAGGTCTGCCTGGTTGGCCGCGCCTATAAGAACAGCTGATAGGCAACACGCCACAGTGGTCAGGTGACCCTTCTGAGGCTTCCTCAAGAGGCGATCGAACTAAGGACACAGCCCATGGAAACCATCAATCGGGATGAGGGAGCATTCATGCTCTCGCATACCTGGGACTCCCTCCTCCAATAACCATCAAGCGGCGGGTTGGGGAGCCAACCAGGTAGACTTGACAGGTCTGCCTGGTTGGCCACGCCTATAAGAACAGCTAATAGGCAACACGTCACAGTGGTCAGGTGACCCTTCTGAAGCTTCCTTAAGAGGCGATTGAACTAAGGACGCGGCCCAAGGAACCCATCAATCGGGATTAGGGAGCATTTATATCTGGGACTCCCTCCTCCATTAACCATCAAGCGGTGGGTTGGGGAGCCAACCAGGTGGACTTGACAGGTCTGCCTGGTTGGCCACGCCTATAAGAACAGCTGATAGGCAACACGTCACAGTGGTCAGGTGACCCTTCTGAAGCTTCCTTAAGAGGCGATTGAACTAAGGAAGCGGCCCAAGGAACCCATCAATCGGGATTAGGGAGCATTTATACCTGGGACTCCCTCCTCCATTAACCATCAAGCGGTGGGTTGGGGAGCCAACCAGGTGGACTTGACAGGTCTGCCTGGTTGGCCACGCCTATAAGAACAGCTGATAGGCAACACGCCACAGTGGTCAGGTGACCCTTCTGAAGCTTCCTCAAGAGGCGATCGAACTAAGGATGCGGCCCAAGGAACCCATCAATCGGGATTAGGGAGCATTTATATCTGGGACTCCCTCCTCCATTAACCATCAAGCGGTGGGTTGGGGAGCCAACCAGGTGGACTTGACAGGTCTGCCTGGTTGGCCACGCCTATAAGAACAGCTGATAGGCAACACGTCACAGTGGTCAGGTGACCCTTCTGAAGCTTCCTTAAGAGGCGATTGAACTAAGGAAGCGGCCCAAGGAACCCATCAATCGGGATTAGGGAGCATTTATACCTGGGACTCCCTCCTCCATTAACCATCAAGCGGTGGGTTGGGGAGCCAACCAGGTGGACTTGACAGGTCTGCCTGGTTGGCCACGCCTATAAGAACAGCTGATAGGCAACACGCCACATTGGTCAGGTGACCCTTCTGAAGCTTCCTCAAGAGGCGATCGAACTAAGGATGCGGCCCAAGGAAACCATCAATCGGGATGAGGGAGCATTCATGCTCTCGCTTACCTGGGACTCTCTCCTCCAATAACCATCAAGCGGCGGGTTGGGGAGCCAACCAGGTGGACTTGACAGGTCTGCCTGGTTGGCCACGCCTATAAGAACAGCTAATAGGCAACACGTCACAGTGGTCAGGTGACCCTTCTGAAGCTTCCTTAAGAGGCGATTGAACTAAGGAAGCGGCCCAAGGAACCCATCAATCAGGATTAGGGAGCATTCATACCTGGGACTCCCTCCTCCATTAACCATCAAGCGGCGGGTTGGGGAGCCAACCAGGTGGACTTGACAGGTCTGCCTGGTTGGCCACGCCTATAAGAACAGCTGATAGGCAACACGTCACAGTGGTCAGGTGACCCTTCTGAAGCTTCCTTAAGAGGTGATTGAACTAAGGAAGCGGCCCAAGGAACCCATCAATCAGGATTAGGGAGCATTTATACCTGGGACTCCCTCCTCCATTAACCATCAAGCGGTGGGTTGGGGAGCCAACCAGGTGGACTTGACAGGTCTGCCTGGTTGGCCACGCCTATAAGAACAGCTGATAGGCAACACGCCACAGTGGTCAGGTGACCCTTCTGAAGCTTCCTCAAGAGGCGATCGAACTAAGGACGCGGCCCAAGGAAACCATCAATCGGGATGAGGGAGCATTCATACCTGGGACTCCCTCCTCCATTAACCATCAAGCGGCGGGTTGGGGAGCCAACCAGGTGGACTTGACAGGTCTGCCTGGTTGGCCACGCCTATAAGAACAGCTAATAGGCAACATGTCACAGTGGTCAGGTGACCCTTCTGAAGCTTTCTTAAGAGGCGATTGAACTAAGGAAGCGACCCAAGGAAACCATCAATCGCATACCTGGTACTCCCAAAATACAAAACAGAACAAGACAAGAAAGGCAATGTAATTTACAAAATCCTGGGTAAATATTGCCAAAAAAAATCATACATGGGAGAAACAGGGAGGACATTCAACCTCGGGAAGAGAGAACATCAGATACAATGTGAAAAAGAGACAACTGGAAAGTTTACAAGAAGCCTAAAACAAAAAATCCAAACAGAAAATCTTAAAATCAGCCATATTAGATCATTGCAAAAATAAATAACCACATCATGGACCGGGACAAAGCCTCTTTGGTGACCTACTCAGTGGCCTAGTGGTTAGAGTGCCCGCCCTGAGATCGGTAGGTTGTGAGTTCACACCCCGGCCGAGTCATATCAAAGACTATAACATTGGGAGCCATTACCCTCTGCTTGACACTCAGCATCAAGGGTTGGAATTGGGGGTTGAATCACCAAAAATTATTTCTGGGCGTGGTCAACGCTGCTGCCCACTGCTCCCCTCACCTCCCAGGGGGTGAACAAGGGGATGGGTCAAATGCAGAGGACACATTTCACCACACCTAGTGTGTGTGTGTGTGGGACAATCATTGGTACTTTAACTTTAACTTTAACTTTAATCAATCGTTTGAATTTGTTATTTTCTGTCCCGATAATTTTGCAATGATCTGATATGGCTGATTTTAGAATTTCCTTTTCAGATTTTTGTTTTAGGCTTCTTATAAACCTTCCAGTTGTCTTCCAGAAAGCTCCAGGTCGACAACGAACAACTTATATCAACAGCCTAAGACATTTTATCGGAAATATCAATAATATAGAACTCATCCACAGGGCGGACGACAGAGAAGACTGGAGAGCCCTGATCATCGATGCCTGCAAACAGGCCTGATACCCCATGACGATATTTTCTGGTCAGCAAAGGTGAGATTTGTCAGATCAATGGAAAGCTTAAAAACAGCAGAAGCACTCCAAGGCTTTGACAATTCACTCAGACTTATTGTGAGATGTTGTTTCTTCTTGGTTCCTAGAACGCAGTGATCAGTCGTGACACAACCGTGGTGTGAAGTTGTTATTCATGCTTCCATAATCACCCTTGTCATTGTTTGCTAGTCATCGCTCACTATTTGCATGATTATTCTTAGCCGAGCGCGTCTGTCAGCTCCAATTTGCTTCCAGTTGGAATGTGGTTAGTGATTAAAAACATGAAAACATCGTACTTGCGCAGTAGGGTCTTGTTCTACCACGCGGTTAAGTAGAAAAAAGTGTGCAGTTGGGCGGATTCTGCCGCCACAACACTCTACCCTTCGACCTAAGTCTGTCAATGCATGTGAAGTGAATTAATTAACTCATATTATGTTTTGCATATGGTGAATGTTTATATTCATCTTGGAGAAAGCAAACCACCAAGTTTAAGTATATAGTGGTATTTCAGTTTGAGTACATACATAGACAAGGCCTCTTTAGTTTGACATTCTCAGGTGGATTGGATCACTTCTCATAGGAAAGAGGCCCTAATTGGGACTTTGGAATGCAAAAGTGATAGGCCTATCCTTGAGAAGAGACTACATGTCGAGCTCAACGTCAACATTTAAGTTATGACTTAAAGCAGTTGTTTTCCAGACACTTACACACAAACATCTCCTTTTAAAAAATAAAGTTAAAGTTAAAGTACCAATGATTGCCACACACACACTAGGTGTGGCGAAATTAATCTCTGCATTTGACCCATCACCCTTGATCACCCCCTGGGAGGTGAGAGGAGCAGTGAGCAGCAGCAGTGGCTGCGCCCGGGAATCATTTTTGGTGATTTAACCCCCAATTCCAACCCTTGATGCTGAGTGCCAAGCAGGGAGGTAATGGCTCCCATTTTTAAAGTCTTTGGTATGACTCGGCCGGGGTTTGAACTCACGACCTTTATGGTCAGGGTGTCCTGTCCTGACTTAGCACACACCCAGAGACAGGAAGGAGGAATATAAAAACTGATGGTTTGGCTTCTCCAAGTTAGGAGTGCCTCATTTTTTTTGGCCTGACCTCCTCCAGGTACTGCAGTCCTGTATAATGACACTCGCTTGTAACAAAGCAACTTTTTGTTCAGCAAAGCATCTCCGACGTCTCTTTTAATCCAGCCACACTTCCGTGTCGCTCTTCTGCCCGGGAGAGGGTGACAAGACCAGAAGTACACATCACATTCCTTCAACCAAGATGCGCGATCTGGGTGGAGCAACCTTAAAATGTTGGCAATCCCTGTCAAATTTTGCCCTGCGCTAGAGATGCGCGGTTTGCGGACACAACCGCGGAGTCCGCGGATTATCCGCGGATCGGGCGGTTGAAATAAAAAAAAAATAGATATTATCGGGTCGGGTCGGGCGGTTGAAATAAAAAAAAATTAGATTTTAAATAGATTCAGGCGGGTGGCAGTTAAACCAATTCGGAAATATATATACAGAGTTAAATGTTGTTACCCACATATGAAAAACAAGCAGGCACCTGCAGCATATGCCACAACAGAAGAAGAAAAAAAAAAGAGATGGACACTTTTACGGAGCAGAGAAGGGACGCCTCGCCGGGGTCCGGGACCGAGGTCCCTTCCCCCAAGAGGGCCCCACCGGGAGCCGTAGCTGAGGTGATCCGCGAGAAGGGCCCGAAGCACGTCCAGGGTCACCACCGCGCCCACTGCACCGACACCCCGCCTCGTCCGCCTTCGCCGCGGCCGGCGTCACGCGCAGCAGTTAAGCAGCTTACCTGCCCGCCACCCCCGTGGCCGGGGGCTCGTAACAGGGGTCACTCCGCGCGCTCCGCCCGCGCAGCTTACCTGCCCGCCACCCCCGTTGCCGGGGGCGCGTAACAGGGGTCACTCCGCGCGCAGTGCGCTCACGAAAGGGTTGGGGCTCACCCTGGTGAGCCGAGTGTGAGCAGAGAGTGATGAGCAGAACTGGCGCTGCGGGATGAACCGAACGCCGGGTTAAGGCGCCCGATGCCGACGCTCATCAGACCCCAGAAAAGGTGTTGGTTGATATAGACAGCAGGACGATGGCCATGGAAGTCGGAAGCCGCTAAGGAGTGTGTAACAACCCACCTGCCGAATCAACTAGCCCTGAAAATGGATGGCGCTGGAGCGTCGGGCCCATACCCGGCCGTCGCCGGCAGCGAGAGCCGCGAGGGCTAGGCCGCGACGAGTAGGATGGCCGGCGCGGTGCGCGCTGAAGCCTCGGGCGCGAGCCCGGGTGGAGCCGCCGCTGGTGCGAGGGACATCGCACCTCCACGCGCTTGGAGGTGCGCTCAGCGCGGCTACCATATGATTGAGCACTGGTGTGCGTCTGGGCCGTGACAGCGTGGCACGCATTGAATGTCTGTGCTGCATTGGATCAGTCTCCTTTCTTTAACAGGCAAAAGCTTTATAACCTCACTAATGCCTTGCATCGTCTATATTAGATATATAACAACGGGCGGGTGCGGGCGGGTGCGGGCGGGTGCGGTGTTGATTAAATGTTAAATTCGGGTGGATGCGGATGGTTGACGACTTTTGAGATGCGGTTGCGGATGAAATAATTGCCTATCCGCGCATCTCTACCCTGCGCGTAATTTCCCATCGACATACAAACGTTTGTAGGTGCTTCTGAGACTGCAATAAGTCCAGGGAAGATGAAACATTTTATTTTGCGTGAGGTCTGGTTGCAGTGTACACCACACGTGCTAAAATTCTAAGATAACTTCCAGAAAGCTCATAAGTCTATTCTAACGGCTTCGATTGGAGACACATGGAAACAGCCATTAGGATGCGTATAAAAGGCCACAATGCCACTCTCAATCAACAATCACAAATCTAAATTCTCAACGTTTACCTGGCTTTGTCTCTAAGTACCGTAAATTCCGGACTATAAGCCGCTTTTTTCTTCGCCTTGTACCCTGCGGCTTATAAAACGGTGCAGCTAATTTATGGATTTTACCTTCGCTAATGGCCATCATACAGATAGTTTTCATTAAACACAAGCAAGACATTGAAAAGGTGTGTTATTGTTTGACTATGGCGCCAGGGGCTGCAGGTTGAATGTCTCCAGTATTTTACTCATACTTGCCAACCCTCCCGGATTTTCCGGGAGACTCCCGAAATTCAGCGCCTCTCCCGAAAACCTCCCGGGACAAATTTTCTCCCGAAAATCTCCCGAAATTCAGGCGGAGCTGGAGGCCACGCCCCCTCCAGCTCCGCTTTCCCACAATATAAAGAACGTCTACAGTAAAGCAGTTCGTCTGCCGTAAACAGCTATGTTGTGACACTCTTAAACAGGACAATACTGCCATCTAGTGCATTTGATGAAAGCACTTTTGTGCGTGCCACACAGCAATGCATCATCAGAGAGGGTGTTCAGCATGGTTAGAAAAATAGTGACAGAGAATAGAACAAGGATAGACAATTCAACCCTTAACTCAACAATGAGTAGATGAGTGTTATGTGTGTGTATATGTGTAAATAAATGAACACTGAAATTCAAGTATTTCTTTTATATATATATATATATATATATATATATATATATATAAATATATATCTATATATATATATATATCTATTAGAGATGCGCGGTTTGCGGACACAACCGCGGAGTCCGCGGATTATCCGCGGATCGGGCGGATGAAATTTAAAAAAATAAGATTTTATCCGCTCGCGGGTCGGGTCGGGCGGATTAATTAGATATTTTTTTTTTTTTTTGCGGGTGGCAGTTAAACCAATTGGGAAATATATATACATAGTTAAATGTTGTTACCCACATACGAAAAACGAGCAGGCACCTGCAGCATATGCCACAACAGAAGAAAAAAAAAAAAAGAGATGGACACTTTTAGGAGCGGAGGGACGCCTCGCCGGGGTCCGGGACCGAGGCTCCTTCCCCCGAGAGGGCCCCACGTCCAGGGTCACTACCGCGCCCACCGCACCGACACCCCGCCTCGTCCGCTTTCGCCGCGGCCGGCGTCACGCGCAGCAGGTAAGCAGTTTACCTGCCCGCCACCCCCGTGGCCGGGGGCTCGTAACATGGGTCACTCCGCGCGCTCCGCCCGCGCAGCTTACCTGCTTGCTCGCAAAATGATTATTAGCATTCAGACAGGTTAAAATGTTGCTAAAACCATCACTTTTCTATCAGTCACAGTGACTTTTCAAAACAAAAATATTACAGCAAAAATCATATGGGTTGATTGACATGTTTATTCTGTAAGCTAACTTCAATAGTTTGAAATTATTTTGACAGTTAATGCCAGTTATCCTGTCAACCTTTCACAAGACTTCAATTTGTTAATTGAAAGTATAAATAGTATAAACACTTTTAACAGTATGTCGTGCTGTGAAATACAGCCGACAGGATGGCGCACCAAACACAAAGCAAGGCCATGCTGCAGGAGAACAAAGGACTTCTTTCATTTAAGGTTTGTGATAAACCATCAAACTCATTCGTTAAAAGGACTCTATAGTAATATAAAGCGAATTTTTCTGGACATTATCATGCAAGAAAAGTTTATTTTTGGGATCGCGATCACCGCGTAATGATTTTTAAAGGTTGCATTACATTATTAACTGTCCCATGTGATCAGCCAGTGCGATTGGAAGTCCATGCTCAATTATTGCCTCCGTAAATAAAACTTCGGCATTTATCACATCCAAAGAATCTGTTTGGGCGACGAAAAACGTTGAAAGTTTTCCACTTGTATCGCTAGCAACGGCATTAGACTTGTGTTTTTTTGTCCCAACGTGGTCTTTTACATCACTAATTCCTCCGTGTCCGATCGAAAAATCTTGTCTGCACAAGGTGCAATTCGCGTAGTTTTCACCCTTTTTTTTTTTTTTTTTAATTAATATTAGATATATAACAACGGGCGGATGGCGGGCGGATGTAGTTCTGATCAAACGTTACATCGGGTGGATGGCGGATGGATGACGACTTTCTGCCGCGGTTGCGGATGAAATAAATTGCCTATCCGCGCATCTCTAATATCTATATATAGCTGGAATTCACTAAAAGTCAATTATTTCTTATATATATATATATATAGATATATATATATCTATATATAGCTAGAATTCACTAAAAGTCAATTATTTCTTATATATATATATATATATATATATATATATATATATATATATATATATATATAGGTAGAATTCACTAAAAGTCAATTATTTCTTATATATATATATATATATATATATATATATATATATATATATATATATATATATATATATATATATATATATATATATATATATATATATATATCCATCCATCCATTTTCTACCGCTTATTCCCTTCGGGGTCGCTGGGATATATATATATATATATATATATATATATATATGAAATAGAAATACTTGACTTGGTGAATTCTAGCTGTAAATATACTCCTCCCCTCTTAACCACGCCCCTGCCCCAACCGCGCCCCCCACACCAGCCCCCAACCCCCACCTCCCGAAATTGGAGGTCTCAAGGTTGGCAAGTATGATTTTACTTCCCTTTCGTGCTTTAAACCGGAAGTACAAGTGCCGTTCTGTCTTCTAGCCGTCCATAGCGTTTCTACTCGTATCTATTCTTTATTCATCGCTCCAAGCAACGTTTGTAAGTTTTACAGTTTAACTAAAACGGTTTATTTTTACTAAACCGTCCCGTGTGTGACGTCTGTATGAGTTTTTACATGCATATTTCTACGTGCTATCGTGATGTCATACCATAGTACCATACCAACTTCATTTATAAAGCCATTTTAAAAACAACCACAGTTGAAAAACAAAGAGCTGTACACCACAAACAAGTAAACACACACAAAGCAGAGAAATGCAGGCAAAGGACGGACTAAATATTATTATCGGTGGTCACTCGAACGAGTATGACGATCCTCCTGGTAGGGGTGTATCCCTTTATGGAGGATGCCTGTGCGTGACTTGGTTTAACGTGGGGAGACTGGTGCAAAGACAGTCACCACACCATCCTTGACAGAATCGGGTCAGGGTCCAGTGGCATGGAGTCCAAGACGACTGGGGACCCTTTTCTGCTGCAGCCTTCTTCTGCCATCGCAGCTGTTGTGGTAGTTCTTGTCATAACGTTTTTAGCATTCAATCAGACATTACTGAGAGGTTTTGTATTAGTGTTCACATTTTTTTCTCTAAATTTGGCCCCCGAGTCAAAATAATGATGGTTGGAGAGCGAGCTTCCGCAGCTAGTTGGTCCATGACGATGACTTTGGTTGTGTTTGTTGATCTGTCACATCACTAATGTCATGTTGTACTTTATTTTCTTTGTTTTCTGCATGTGTTTCCTGTTTGGTGCTCCTAGTTTTATTCTACTTCCTCCCCTCAACTGTCAATGGTTGCCAATCAGGCTTCTATTTATGCCTGCCTCGCCCTCCAGTCAGGGCTGGAGGATTGTTTAGTTTTCTAAATGTTACTGTTTGCTATTGCTTGAATATCCTGTGTCACAATAACGAAATACTTGTTTTGCCTTCCTCCTGTCTCCCGAATCTTGGGGTCACAATTACCGCACCAAAGGCTGCACTTTTGGTTCACTTATTTCGCTGGGAAGGTGAAGCGTTGGCAAACAACGGAAGAGTTTCTTTAAGCCCTGTCTTTTTATCTCTCTCGCTAGTCGTGACGACGCGTGGAGTTGTCGCTCTATCAGAGGTGGGACCAAGTCATTGTTTTGCAAGTCACAAGTAAGTCTCAAGTCTTTGCCCTCAAGTCCGAGTCAAGTCCCGAGTCAAGACAGGCAAGCCCCGAGTCAAGTCCAAAGTCAAGACTGGAAAGTCTCAAGTCAAGTCCTAAGTCCTGCATTTTGAGTTTCGAGTCCTTTCAAGTCCTTTTAACCACAGACTAATATATTAACACAGATTGTGTATGCTTTTCAAACGCTGTATTTATTTATTAAAACAAGTGCATTTTAAATTGCAGGAAAGAAAATTGTGCTGACATTGCACTTTATAATAGCACTATTAACCAGTCATTTTAAACATTAACTCATTCCTTTACAGAACAAAAACACATTGAAAAATAAAGTGCAAATGTACTTATTTGTACAAAAGTGTTAACATTGAAAAAACATGACATATACGTGAACATAACAAAAAAGTTGTACTTTTTATATGTCAGGGCCCTATGCTGCATTGCATTTGCAAAAGACCAAATTAGCCAAGAGTCTGTCAGTCATTTGTGCACGATGGGGGCGTAGTATGATGCCACCATGGCTGAAAACTCGCTCCACTGGAGCACTGGAGGCAGGCACTGCCAAGACTCTCATGGCCACTCGGAACAGTGAAGGAAGAGTCTTCATGTTCAATGCCCAGAACAAAAGGGGGGAGAGAGTTGTTTTGGGTTGGTGCACTACTTGTAAGTGTATCTTGTGTTTTTTATGTTGATTTAATTAAAAAAAGAAAAAAGAAAAAAATTATTTCTTGTGCGGCCCGATACCAATCGATCCACGGACCAGTACCGGACCGCGGTCCGGTGGTTGGGGACCACTGAGGTAAACAACCAACAGTATGTCAGAAAGCTAGCTAAAACGGTACACATATTCATAATATAGTATACATTTTAACTGACCTTTATTTTACTATTTTTGTCTTTTTTTAGGTGGCTAAAATACGCGGTGCTGCTGACCGCCGTCTAACGTTACGTGTGATATATTGACTAACGTAACCCTGCTTAAAAAAAAATCACTGAACAAAAAGTATGAATAAGGTAGTGAACTGCAATAGATTCCCATGTTTGCAATAACGTTATAACATTAGCAGTGAGTTTACAGCCTCACTGATTTAACTACACGGCAAATAAAAGTCACGTTACTTAGCCAATAAACGTTATCTTACATTCAAAACTTACCGTTCTTTGTGCAACTTCAAATGCCGGACGAAGTTGGAAGTTGTTGCCTCTCCATCAGTCATTTTGGAACCGCATGTGTTGCATACTGCAAACCGTTTTGTGTTGACCACCTCGTAATTTTTATACCCAAACAAAATTATTTTAGGTATCATTTTTTGTTCACTGGCGTGTGGTTTGGACATGTCTTCTTCGTTGGTTGTCCTGCAATTTGATTGGATGAATGCTGTGTGATGAAAACAAAGCAGATCTAATTTGATTGGCTGTTGTACTGAGAGCACACCAGCTGACACACGCAACGCTGATAGACAAGTACACAATGAAAAATACGGAGCGCTCCCGAATAACTTTTTCATCTTTGGGTTTTGGGGAAAGTAGCAAGTCATGTCAAGTCATGTCAATTCAAAAGGCTCAAGTCCAAGTGAAGTCACAAGTCATTGATGTTAAAGTCTAAGTCGAGTTGCAAGTCTTTTTACATTTTGTCAAGTCGAGTCTAAAGTCATCAAATTCATGACTCGAGTCTGACTCGAGTCCAAGTCATGTGACTCGAGTCCACACCTCTGCGCTCTATGCACACCTACTGAGGGCCCCTGGTCCTAACAATTAGACGGCACTCTTACAAACATATACGCCATTACCCAGTGCCAGAAAGTGTCGGTTTGATTTAAAGAAGAACTTTCATAACGTCGCAGTGGCAAAGCTTTCATAAGATCTGATTAAAAATGTTCAGTGCGAAAGCCAATATAATATAAACTTGAAAGAGAATTTCATTTTGGCGCTTTAGATCCTTTATTAACTTTTCAGTGATGTATTAAATATTTATATAACTTTGAACTTTTGTCTTGCTTCAAGTAATATTGGATAAAGAAATGATTAACTGATTCATACCAATTCATAACATTATAGTGTCTTTTTTCACCGTAATATGTGTTAAAAAAAAAAAAGGAAAACCAACTCTGAGAAGTGTATGAAAGTTGTACAAAACTACTGAAGTTGGCACGTTGGGTAATTCGTAGATAAAAAGAGAATACAATGATTTGCAAATCCTTTTCAACTTATATTTAATTGAATAGACTGCAAAGACAAGATATTTCATGTTCACACTGAGAAACTTCATTTTTTAGCAAAAAATCATAAACTTAGAATTTAATAGCAGCAACACATTGCAAAAAAAGGCATTTTTACCAGTGTGCTACATGGCCTTTCCTTTTAACAACACTCAGTAAACGTTTGGGAACTGAGGAGACACATTTTTGAAGCTTCTCAGGTGGAATTCTTTCCCATTCTTGCTTGATGTACAGCTTAAGTTGTTCAACAGTCCGGGGGTCTCCGTTGTGCTATTTTAGGCAGGTCTGGACTACAGGCAGGCCAGTCTAGTACCCGCACTCTTTTACTATGAAGCCACGTTGATGTAACACGTGGCTTGGCATTGTCTTGCTGAAATAAGCAGGGGCGGCCATGGTAACGTTGCTTGGATGGCAACATATGTTGCTCCGAAACCTGTATATACCTATCAGCATTAATGGTACCTTCACAGATGTGTAAGTTACCCATGTCTTGGGCACTAATACACCCCCATACCATCACACATGCTGCCTTTTACACTTTTCATCTACCGTATTTTCCGCACCATAAGCCGCCCTGGGTTATAAGCCGCGCCTTCAATGAACGGCATATTTCAAAACTTTGTCCACCTATAAGACGCCCCGTGTTGTAAGCCGCATCTAACTGCGCTAAAGGAATGTCAAAAAAACAGTCAGATAGGTCAGTCAAACTTTAATAATATATTAAAAACCAGCGTGATGTGGGCGCGCATGGAGTCGTATATCAACATGGACGGAGCTGCGTGAAAAAAGCCACCCGGCCTCTTCGCGTAAACTTCCCTTAACCACTCGCTCATCTTTTCTTCATCCATCCATCCCTTCGAGTTAGCTTTTATGATGACGCCGGCTGGAAAGGTCTCTTTTGGCAAGGTCTTCCTTTTGAATATCACCATGGGTGGAAGTTTCTGGCCATTAGCATGGCAAGCTAGAACCACAGTGAAGGATGACTTCTCATTCCCTGTGGTGCGAATATTCACCGTACGTGCTCCCGTTGTATCCACAGTGCGGTTCACAGGAATATCAAAAGTCAGTGGAACCTCGTCCATGTTGATAATGTTCTCTGGCCGGATCTTTTTTTCAGCTATCTTGTTTTTACAATATGCACGGAAAGTAGCCAGCTTTTCTTGAAAGTCTTTAGGCAGTTGCTGTGAAATAGTAGTCCGTGTGCGGATGGAGAGATTGAGTCTTTTCATGAACCGGAAAACTGTCGCTTAGTAGGAGCCATTTTGTGGTCTTTACAGATGTAAACACACAAAGGAAATGAAACGTAATATCCGCGCTCTTCTTCTTCTTCTACGGGGGCGGGTGGTTGCTTACAGTAGAAGAAGAAGCGCTTCCTGTTCTATGGGGGCGGGTGCTTACCTTGGCGGTTGCTTGCGTAGAAGAAGAAGCACTTCCTCTTCTACGGGGAAAAAAGATGGCGGCTGTTTACCGTAGTTGCGAGACCGAAACTTTATGAAAATGAATCTTAATATTAATCCATATATAAAGCGCACCGGGTTATAAGCCGCACTGTCAGCTTTTGAGTAAATTTGTGGTTTTTAGGTGCGGCTAATAGTGCGGAAAATACGGTATAACAATCTGGATGGTTCTTTTCCTCTTTGGTCCACAGTTTCCAAAAACAATTTGAAATGTGGACTCGTCAGACCACAGAACACTTTTCCAATTTGTAAAAGCCGGCGGCGTTTCCGGGTGTTGTTAATAAATGGCTTTTGCTTTGCATAGTAGTGAAGTGTGAAGTGAAGTGAATTATATATATATATATATTTTCTCTAGTGACTCAAAGCGCTTTAAATAGTGAAAGCCAATATCTAAGTTACATTTAAGCCAGTGTGGGTGGCACTGGGAGCAGGTGGGTAAAGAGTCTTGCCCAAGGACACAACGGCAGTGACTAGGATGGCGGAAGCGGGAATCGAACCTGGAACCCTCAAGTTGCTGGCACGGCCACTCTACCAACCGAGCCATGCCGCCCCAGTAGAGTTTTAACTTGCACTTACAGATGCAGCGACCAACTGTAGTTACTGACAGTGGTTTTCTGAAGTGTTCCTGAGCCCATGTGGTGATATCCTTTGCACACTGATGTCGCTTTTTGTTGCAGTACCGCTTGAGGGATCGAAGGTCACGGGCATTCAATGTTGGTTTTCGGCCTTGCCGCTTACGTGCAGTGATTTCTCCAGATTCTCTGAACCTTTTGATGACGTTACGGAGCGTAGATGGTGAAATCCCTAAATTCCTTGCAATAGCTGGTTGAGAAATGTTGTTCTTAAACAATTTGCTCGGGCATTTGTTGACAAAGTGGTGACCCTCACCCCAATCCTTGTTTGTGAATGACTGAGCATTTCATGGAAGCTGCTTTTATACCCAATCATGGCACCCACCTGTTCCCAATTAGCCTGTTCACCTGTGATATGTTCCAAATAAGTCTTTGATGAGCATTCCTCAACGTTCTCAGTCTTTTTTTCTCACTTGTACCAGCTTTTTTGCAACATGTTGCAGGCATCAAATTCCAAATGAGCTAATATCTGCAAGAAATGACAAAGTTTTCCAGTTCGAACGTTAAGTATCTTGTCTTTGCAGCCTATTCAATTGAATATAAGTGTCACACCGCGGTGAGGGATGTCTTGTCTTGGTTTTTTCTGTCTTGTGATGTGCATGTTTTAGTTTGAAAAGTAACTCTCCTCTCGTTTCAGGTCACTTGCCCTTCCTTTTGTGTCATCAGTCTGACGTCATCCCGATTCCCTGATTGTTTCCACCTGTTCCCTATTACCCTCATGTGTCTTATAAGCCCACTCCTTCCTTTGTTCTGTGCCAGATTTGTTTCGTTTATTCGTGCTCTCTAGCATCCATGTTCCTATCCATGCCTTGTCTTGCCTTGCCTCGTTTTGTGATTAAGTTCCTTGATCTTGAATCCCTTTGTTACTATTTTGAATTTTTCCTTTCTTCCTCCTCAGCAGAGTGTAGTGATGGGTTGATGAGGCGTCATGAAGCGTTTCGACACATTGCAAAACTGTATTGATACTGTGTCGATACTGTGTCACTAAATACTGACATCTGCTGGACATTAAAAATCCCTACAGGCAACCTATGGACCGACTCAACTGACACTGATTTGATGCCCTAGTACAGGGGCCACCAACCTTTTTGAAACCAAAAACTACTTCTTGGGTACTGATTAATGCGAAGGGCTACCAGTTTGATACACACTTAAATAAATAAATATATTGTCATTTGTAAGTTACACGTAAGTGTGATTTAAACAACAATACCTAAATAAATTTATATATATAAAAAAATGGGTATTTCTGTCTGTCATTCCATCGTACATTTTTTTTTCCTTTTACGGAAGGTTTTTTGTAGAGAATAAATGATGAAAAAAACACTTAATTGAACGGTTTAAAAGAGGAGAAAACATGAAAAAAATTAAAATAAAATTTTGAAACATAGTTTATCTTCAATTTCGACTCTTTAAAATTCAAAATTCAACCGACAAAAAGGAGAAAAACTAGCTAATTTGAATCTTTTTGAAAAAATTTAAAAAAAGAATTTATGGAACATCATTGGTAATTTTTCCTGATTAAGATAAATTTTAGAATTTTGATGACATGTTTTAAATTGGTTAAAATCCAATCTGCACTTTGTTAGAATATTTAACAAATTGGACCAAGCTATATTTCTAACAAAGACAAATCAATATTTCTTCTAGATTTTCCAGAACAAATTTTTTAAAAGAAATTCAAAATACTTTGAAATAAGATTTAAATTTGATTCTACAGATTTTCTAAATTTGCCAGAATAATTTTTTTGAATTTTAATCATAGTAAGTTTGAAGAAATATTTCACAAATATTCTTCGTCAAAAAACCAGAAGCTAAAATATTTATTATTCTTTACAATAAAAAAAATAAAAAATTACTTGAACATTGACTTAAATTGTCAGGAAAGAAGAGGAATAAATTTAAAAGGTAAAAAGGTGTATTTGTTTAAAAATCCTAAAATCATTTTTAAGGTTGTATTTTTTCTCTAAAATTGTATTTCTAAAAGTAATAAGAAGCAAAGTAAAAAATAAATGAATTTATTTAAACAAGTGAAGACCCATCCATCCATCCATTTTCTACCACTTATTCCAAGTGAAGACCAAGTCTTTAAAATATTTTCTTGGATTTTCAAATTCTATTTGAGTTTTGTCTCTTTTAGAATTAAAAATGTCGAGCAAAGCGAGACCAGCTTGCTAGTAAATAAATACAATTTAAAAAATAGAGGCAGCTCACTGGTAAGTGCTGCTCTTTGAGCTATTTTTAGAACAGGCCAGCGGGCGACTGATCTGGTCCTTACGGGCTACCTGGTGACCGCGGGCATCGCGTTGGTGACCCCTGCCCTAGTATATACAATAATATAAACCAAGTCATTGTATTTCATTTAGGATTATTTCATATTTTCATTTAAATAAAAATATATTTTTATCTTTTTTAGATACAGTCAATAAATAATGTGAACATGTATCATAACATGGAAATCTAAGAGAACGTGTTGTGGATGATTGTGGACTGGGAATTTTTTTAATTTAATTTTTTTATACATTTTTATTAAAAAAAAAAAAAAAAAAGTTTTTCTGGCGTATTACATTTTAGACGATTTCTCTTAGTTATTATTTCTCCGGCTGTAGAAAAGAGCCGCTCACAGGGCACAGAGGAGGCGTCAGTGCGACACAGTTGGCGTATCGGTCACGTGACCAAAACAGCTCATGATCGGTCACGTGACTTTCTAAAAGCGGTACGCGCACCGACACAGGGTTTTGCTCTATGAGCTCGACGCATGCGCCGATGCATCGGTGTTGCCGGACCCATCACTAGCAGAGTGATTTTTTGTTATTTAGTATATTCAGCCGAAGTGGTGAGTTTCAGTTATTTTTTCATTCTATCCTCAATTTTTGAGTGACTATTTTTGTTAATACTTTATTGGATTAGTGAGTGTAGAAATTTTCATAGCTATTTGTTTTTTTCCTCCTGTTGGAGCGTTTTCTGTTTATGCATTTTATAACATATACGCCGCCAATTATAGTTCGTCTTTGCTTCTGTGTTTTCCTCCGTTCGGAGTGATTTTTGGCTGTTCCTATTTTTTTCTTGGAACCTTTTTGCCGATTAGTTTTTGGTTAAAGATAGATATTGTTAGTGATGGGTTGATGAGGCGTCATGAAGCGTTTCGACACATTGCAAAACTGTATTGATACTGTGTCGATACTGTGTCACTAAATACTGACATCTGCTGGACATTAAAAATCCCTACAGGCAACCTATGGACCGACTCAACTGACACTGATTTGATGCCCTAGTACAGGGGTCACCAACCTTTTTGAAACCAAAAACTACTTCTTGGGTACTGATTAATGCGAAGGGCTACCAGTTTGATACACACTTAAATAAATAAATATATTGTCATTTGTAAGTTACACGTAAGTGTGATTCAAACAAGAATACCTAAATAAATTTATATATATAAAAAAATGGGTATTTCTGTCTGTCATTCCGTCGTACATTTTTTTTTCCTTTTACGGAAGGTTTTTTGTAGAGAATAAATGATGAAAAAAACACTTAATTGAACGGTTTAAAAGAGGAGAAAACATGAAAAAAATTAAAATAAAATTTTGAAACATAGTTTATCTTCAATTTCGATTTTTTAAAATTCAAAATTCAACCGACAAAAAGGAGAAAAACTAGCTAATTTGAATCTTTTTGAAAAAATTAAAAAAAAGAATTTATGGAACATCATTAGTAATTTTTCCTGATTAAGATACATTTTAGAATTTTGATGACATGTTTTAAATTGGTTGAAATCCAATCTGCACTTTGTTAGAATATTTAACAAATTGGACCAAGCTATATTTCTAACAAAGACAAATCAGTATTTCTTCTAGATTTTCCAGAACAAAAATGTTAAAAGAAATTCAAAATAATTTGAAATAAGATTTAAATTTGATTCTACAGATTTTCTAGATTTGCCAGAATACTTTTTTTGAATTTTAATCATAGTAAGTTTGAAGAAATATTTCACAAATATTCTTCGTCAAAAAACCAGAAGCTAAAATATTTATTATTCTTTACAATAAAAAAAATAAAAAATTACTTGAACATTGACTTAAATTGTCAGGAAAGAAGAGGAAGAAATTTAAAAGGTAAAAAGGTATATTTGTTTAAAAATCCTAAAATAATTTTTAAGGTTATATTTTTTTCTCTAAAATTGTATTTCTAAAAGTAATAAGAAGCAAAGTAAAAAATAAATGAATTTATTTAAACAAGTGAAGACCCATCCATCCATCCATTTTCTACCACTTATTCCAAGTGAAGACCAAGTCTTTAAAATATTTTCTTGGATTTTCAAATTCTATTTGAGTTTTGTCTCTTTTATAATTAAAAATGTCGAGCAAAGCGAGACCAGCTTGCTAGTAAATAAATACAATTTAAAAAATAGAGGCAGCTCACTGGTAAGTGCTGCTCTTTGAGCTATTTTTAGAACAGGCCAGCGGGCGACTGATCTGGTCCTTACGGGCGACCTGGTGACCGCGGGCTAAGCGTTGGTGACCCCTGCCCTAGTATATACAATAATATAAACCAAGTCATTGTATTTCATTTAGGATTATTTCATATCTTCATTTAAATAAAAATATATTTGTATCTTTTTTAGATACAGTCAATAAATAATGTGAACATGTATCATAACATGGAAATCTAAGAGAACGTGTTGTGGATGATTGTGGACTGGGAATTTTTTTAATTTTATTTTTTTATACATTTTTATTAAAAAAAAAAAAAAAAAAAGTTTTTCTGGCGTATTACATTTTAGACGATTTCTCTTAGTTATTATTTCTCCGGCTGTAGAAAAGACCCGCTCACAGGGCACAGAGGAGGCGTCAGTGCGACACAGTTGGCGTATCGGTCACGTGACCAAAACAGCTCATGATCGGTCACGTGACTTTCTAAAAGCGGTACGCGCACCGACACAGGGTTTTGCTCTATGAGCTCGACGCATGCGCCGATGCATCGGTGTTGCCGGACCCATCACTAATATTCAGCCAAAGTGGTGAGTTTCAGTTATTTTTTCATTCTATCCTCAATTTTTGAGTGACTATTTTTGTTAATACTTTATTGGATTAGTGAGTGTAGAAATTTTCATAGCTATTTGTTTTTTTCCTCCTGTTGGAGCGTTTTCTGTTTATGCATTTTATAACATATACGGCGCCAATTATAGTTCGTCTTTGCTTTTGTGTTTTCCTCCGTTCGGAGTGATTTTTGGTTGTTCCTATTTTTTCTTGGAACCTTTTTGCCGATTAGTTTTTGGTTAAAGATAGATATTGTTAGTGATGGGTTGATGAGGCGTCATGAAGCGTTTCGACACATTGCAAAACTGTACTGATACTGTGTCGATACTGTGTCACTAAATACTGACATCTGCTGGACATTAAAAATCCCTACAGGCAACCTATGGACCGACTCAACTGACACTGATTTGATGCCCTAGTACAGGGGTCACCAACCTTTTTGAAACCAAAAACTACTTCTTGGGTACTGATTAATGCGAAGGGCTACCAGTTTGATACACACTTAAATCAAATATATTGTCATTTGTAAGTTACACGTAAGTGTGATTTAAACAAGAATAGCTAAATAAATAAATGTATATATATAAAAAAATGGATATTTCTGTCTGTCATTCCGTCGTACATTTTTTTTTTTCCTTTTACGGAAGTTTTTTTGTAGAGAATAAATGATGAAAAAAACACTTAATTGAACGGTTTAAAAGAAGAGAAAACACGAAAAAATTTAAAATAACATTTTGAAACATAGTTTATCTTCAATTTCGACTTTTTAAAATTCAAAATTGAACCGACAAAAAGGAGAAAAACTAGCTAATTTGAATCTTTTTGAAAAAATAAAAAAAAGAATTTATGGAACATCATTAGTCATTTTTCCTGATTAAGATACATTTTAGAATTTTGATGACATGTTTTAAATTGGTTAAAATCCAATCTGCACTTTGTTAGAATATTTAACAAATTGGACCAAGCTATATTTCTAACAAAGACAAATCAGTATTTCTTCTAGATTTTCCAGAACAAAAATGTTAAAAGAAATTCAAAATAATTTGAAATAAGATTTAAATTTGATTCTACAGATTTTCTAGATTTGCCAGAATAATATTTTTGAATTTTAATCATAGTAAGTTTGAAGAAATATTTCACAAATATTCTTCGTCGAAAAACCAGAAGCTAAAATATTTATTATTCTTTACAATAAAAAAAATAAAAAAATTACTTGAACATTGATTTAAATTGTCAGGAAAGAAGAGGAATAAATTTAAAAGGTAAAAAGGTGTATTTGTTTAAAAATCCTAAAATCATTTTTAAGGTTGTATTTTTTCTCTAAAATTGTATTTCTAAAAGTAATAAGAAGCAAAGTAAAAAAATAAATGAATTTATTTAAACAAGTGAAGACCCATCCATCCATCCATTTTCTACCGCTTATTCCAAGTGAAGACCAAGTCTTTAAAATATTTTCTTGGATTATCAAATTCTATTTGAGTTTTGTCTCTTTTAGAATTAAAAATGTCGAGCAAAGCGAGACCAGCTTGCTAGTAAATAAATACAATTTAAAAAATAGAGGCAGCTCACTGGTAAGTGCTGCTCTTTGAGCTATTTTTAGAACAGGCCAGCGGGCGACTGATCTGGTCCTTACGGGCGACCTGGTGACCGCGGGCACCGCGTTGGTGACCCCTGCCCTAGTATATACAATAATATAAACCAAGTCATTGTATTTCATTTAGGGTTATTTCATATCTTCATTTAAATAAAAATATATTTGTATCTTTTTTAGATACAGTCAATAAATAATGTGAACATGTATCATAACATGGAAATCTAAGAGAACGTGTTGTGGATGATTGTGGACTGGGAATTTTTTTAATTGTATTTTTTTTACACATTTTTATAAAAATAAAAATAAAAGGTTTTTCCGACGTTTTAGACGATTTCTCTTCTTAGTTATTATTTCTCCGGCTGTAGAAAAGAGCCGCTCACAGGGCACAGAGGAGGCGTCAGTGCGACACAGTTGGCGTATCGGTCACGTGACCAAAACAGCTCATGATCGGTCACGTGACTTTCTAAAAGCGGTACGCGCACCGACACAGGGTTTCGCTCTATGAGCTCGACGCATGCGCCGATGCATCGGTGTTGCCGGACCCATCACTAATATTCAGCCAAAGTGGTGAGTTTCAGTTATTTTTTCATTCAATCCTCAATTTTTGAGTGACTATTTTTGTTAATACTTTATTAGATTAGTGAGTGTAGACATTTTCATAGCTATTTGTTTTTTTCCTCCTGTTGGAGCGTTTTCTGTTTATGCATTTTATAACCTACTCAGTGGCCTAGTGGTTACAGTGCCCGCCCTGAGATCGGTAGGTTGTGAGTTCAAACCCCGGCCGAGTCATACCAAAGACTATAAAAATGGGACCCATTACCTCCCTGCTTGGCACTCAGCATCAAGGGTTGGAATTGGGGGTTAAATCACCAAAAATGATTCCCGGGCGCGGCCACCGCTGCTGCCCACTGCTCCCCTCACCTCCCAGGGGGTGATCAAGGGTGATGGGTCAAATGCAGAGAATAATCTCGCCACACCTAGAGTGTGTGTGTGACAATCATTGGTACTTTACCTTTAACTTTTAACTTTAACATATACGGCGCCAATTATAGTTCGTCTTTGCTTCTGTGTTTTCCTCCGTTCGGAGTGATTTTTGGTTGTTCCTATTTTTTTCTTGGAACCTTTTTGCCGATTAGTTTTTGGTTAAAGATAGATATTGTAATCCTTGACTTTGGAGGTGAAAGGAAGCTGTCAAAATAAAAGCCTGTCTTAATTCCCTACTCTGCATCTGAGTCCTATCCTTTTACCAAGCCTGACAATAAGTTGAAAATGATTTGCAAAGCATTGTATTCTGTTTTTTTTACCATTTACACAACGTGCCAACTTCACTGGTTGTGGGTTTTGTATAATCCACTGTATTTATTTTTTATTTTTTTGGAAGATGGGCGCGCAATAGCCAGCAGACAACACACACTATCTATATTGTGCTTAGCAGAAAAGCAGTGTTTATTTTATTTTACAGCGGATAGTTTTGTCTTGTTACTCATTTTCCAAATGACTACTCACTGCCAGTCTTTCCGTTTGTGCTAAAAATATATTTCAGCTGAGACTAAGGCTCAAATATACAAGTTGCATACAAGATTATGTGAGTAGACATCAATGCCCCGAGGATCTAATCAGAACCCTCTGCATTTCCTCAGTGGCATTTGGGACTGAAACATAGTATTCCTATTAAGAAAAATGATAGCAGAGTCAAATCTATGAGAGGATTCTCTGTGCCTGGAAGGGACATGACTATTATTTTCCTCTCTGATATATACATTGCTGACCCCGTAGGTGGGGGGGGGGGGGGGGGGGGGGGGGGGGGGGGGTAACATATCGAAGCAGCTACGTCAGCAACATATAGGATCAAATAAAAGTGAAGAGATGCAATTTATTTTGTGGAAGAACAGACGAGTCTTACAGGGATATGCACTCAGAATACTCAATGTGTTCTTGAATAGGCTCTGCTAGACCGAGCACCTAACTGCTGCAGCCAGGGACCACATTGGGATTCCAGATGTGGACGGGACACAACCGGCTTGAGTACTGGTCTAGAACAGGGGTGTCGAATTCATTTTCATTGAGGGCCGCATCGCAGTAATGGCTTTTTGAACATTAATTGACATTATGCATGCGGGTAATAACCTGTGATTAATCGTGATTAATCGAAATGCATATGCATTTGATTATTACATTTTTTTTTGTATGTATAACCATACTTGCAGCATCGCGTGGACATCGGGGGCGGTACCACTGGATTGGAAGACCGGGGTGGTGGTTCCTCTCTTTAAGAAGGGGGAACCGGAGGGTGTGTTCTAACTATCGTGGGATCACACTCCTCAGCCTTCCCGGTAAGGTCTATTCAGGTGTACTGGAGAGGAGGCTACGCCGGATAGTCGAACCTCGGATTCAGGAGGAACAGTGTGGTTTTCGTCCTGGTCGTGGAACTGTGGACCAGCTCTATACTCTCGGCAGGGTCCTTGAGGGTGCATGGGAGTTTGCCCAACCAGTCTACATGTGTTTTGTGGACTTGGAGAAGGCATTCGACCGTGTCCCTCGGGAAGTCCTGTGGGGAGTGCTCAGAGAGTATGGGGTATCTGACTGTCTGATTGTGGCAGTCCGCTCCCTGTATGATCAGTGCCAGAGCTTGGTCCGCATTGCCGGTAGTAAGTCGGACACGTTTCCAGTCAGGGTTGGACTCCGCCAAGGCTGCCCTTAGTCACCCATTCTGTTCATAACTTTTATGGACAGAATTTCTAGGCGCAGTCAGGGCGTTGAGGGGATCTGGTTTGGTGGCTGCAGGATTAGGTCTCTGCTTTTTGCAGATGATGTGGTCCTGATGGCTTCATCTGGCCAGGATCTTCAGCTCTCACTGGATCGCTTCGCAGCCGAGTGTGAAGCGACTGGGATGAGAATCAGCACCTCCAAGTCCAAGTCCATGGTTCTCGCCCGGAAAAGGGTGGAGTGCCATCTCCGGGTTGGGGAGGAGATCTTGCCCCAAGGGGAGGAGTTCAAGTACCTCGGAGTCTTGTTCACGAGTAAGGGAAGAGTGAATCGTGAGATCGACAGGCGGATCGGTGCGGCGTCTTCAGTAATGCGGACACTGTATCGATCCGTTGTGGTGAAGAAGGAGCTGAGCCGGAAAGCAAAGCTCTCAATTTACCGGTCGATCTACGTTCCCATCCTCACCTATGGTCATGAGCTTTGGGTTATGACCGAAAGGACAAGATCACGGGTACAAGCGGCCGAAATGAGTTTCCTCCGCCGGGTAGCGGGGCTCTCCCTTAGAGATAGGGTGAGAAGCTCTGCCATCCGGGAGGAGCTCAAAGTAAAGCCGCTGCTCCTCCACATGGAGAGGAGCCAGATGAGGTGGTTCGGGCATCTGGTCAGGATGCCACCCGAACGCCTCCCTAGGGAGGTGTTTAGGGCACGTCCGACCGGTAGGAGGCCGCGGGGAAGACCCAGGACACGTTGGGAAGACCCAGGACACGTTGGGAAGACTATGTCTCCCGGCTGGCCTGGGAACGCCTCGGGATCCCCCGGGAGGAGCTGGATGAAGTGGCTGGGGAGAGGGAAGTCTGGGCTTCCCTGCTTAGACTGCTGCCCCCGCGACCCGACCTCGGATAAGCGGAAGAAGATGGATGGATGGATGGATGGATGGTATAACCATACTTGCCAACCCTCCCGGATTTTCCGGGAGACTCCCGAAATTCAGCGCCTCTCCCGAAAACCTCCCGGGACAAATTTTCTCCTGAAAATCTCCCGAAATTCAGGCGGACTCAGGTCCTCCACAATATAAAAAAAACGTACATGCCCAATCACGTTATAACTATAGAATAATGGAGGGCGAGTTCTTGGTTTCTTATGTGGGTTTATTGTTAGGCAGTTTCATTAACGTCCTCCCAGCGTGGCAACAACACACAACAACAGCAGTCACTTCTTTGTATACCGTAAAGCAGTTCGTCTGCCGTAAACAGCAATGTTGTGACACTCTTAAACAGGACAATACTGCCATCTAGTGCATTTGATGAAAGCACTTTTGTGCGTGCCACACAGCAATGCATCATCAGAGAGGGTGTTCAGCATGGGTCGAAAAATAGTGACAGAGAATAGAACAAGGATGGACAATTCAACCCTTAACTCAACAATGAGTAGATGAGTGTTATGTGTGTGTATATGTGTAAATAAATGAACACTGAAATTCAAGTATTTATTTCATTTATATATATATATAAATATATATATATATATATATATATATATATATATATATATATATATATATATATATTTATATATATATATATATATATAATATATATATAGCTAGAATTCACTGAACATCAAGTATTTCATATATATATATATATATATATATGAAATACTTGACTTGGTGAATTCTAGCTGTAAATATACTCCTCCCCTTTTAGCCACGCCCCCAACCACACCCCTGTCCCCACCCCGACCACGCCCACACCCACCCCCTCCCCCCACCTCCTGAAATCGGAGGTCTCAAGGTTGGCAAGTATGCGTATAACTTGCTTTAAAATCATAAATAAAAGGTGACAAGCAGATATTGAACTGTTTGTTTTTATTTCACAAAAATTGTTTTGCAATACAGTATATGATAATATAATTGGCATGATCAGATAATGTTACAATTTTTAAATATGCATTTTTTTTTTCTGTCAAAATTGAAAGAACGAATGCATTTAGTTTAAAAATAATAAAAAAATAAAAAGTATTTTATTGAAACTAATTTTTTCCAGGCTTTTGCGGGCCATATAAAAGGATGTAACGGGCCGGAACTGTGGGTAAGTTGCATCTTTTACATCCCGAAACACGGCACACTACTAAACCTATTTTAACCATAACAATGTAAAAGGTTAATATAGTCCACTCCTCTTTCTCCCCCCACTTTTTTTTTTTGTAACTCAAGTTATCATTACATTTATGTATTGTTGCATCTGAAGCAATTGTATTGTTGATAATAGAGCTCATTATTTTGTTATTAATTATCTATAGTGTTATTTCTATTGGTATTTGTTATCAGATAATATTAAAGTTTAAAATATGCATTTTTTTTCCCTGTCAAAATTGAAAGAGCGAATGCATTTAGTAAAAAAAAAAAAAAAGTATTTTATTGAAACCCATTTTTTCCAGGCTTTCGCGAGCCACATACAATTATGTATCGGACCACAACTGGCCCCCGGGCCTTGAATTTGACACCTGTGGGAGTTAGATGCATGTTTTACATCCCGAAACACGGCACACTACTAAACCTATTTCAACCATAACAATGTAAAAGGTTAATATAGTCCAAACCTCTTTCTCCCCCCACTTTTGTTTTGTAATTCAAGTATTCATTACATTTCTGTATTGTTGCATCTGAAGTGATTGCATTGTTGATAATAGAGCTCATTATTTTGTCATTCATTATTGTGTTATTTCTATTTGTATTTTTTTTTATCAAATAATATCAAAGTTTAAAATATGCATTTTTTTTTCCTGTCAAACTTGAAAGGACGAATGCATTTGGTAAAAAAATAAAAATAAAATAAAAACATTTATTGAAACCCATTTTTTCCAGGCTTTCGCGGGCCACATAAAATAATGTAGCAGGCCAGAACTGTGGGTTAGATGCATGTTTTACACCCCGAAACACGGCACACTACTAAACCTATTTTAACTATAACAATGTAAAGGGTTAATATAGTTCACTCCTCTTTGTCCCCCCACTTTTATTTTTGTAATTCAAGTATTCATTCCAATTATGTATTGTTGCATCTGAAGTGATTGAATTGTTGATAATAAAGGTAATTATTTTGTTATTCATTATAAATAGTGTTATTTCTATTGGTATTTTTTATCCTTCCATTTGTAGTGTAATCATGTTCATTGTCATTACTATGTTGTTACTTCACTAATCTATTCTTCTTTATCATTTTTGGTATCACATATTAGTACATATCTTATTTTCTGTGGTTGTTTTGTTGTTTTGTTGTGTCTCTCTGTCTTATCCCCACAATTTCCTCCTCCGTCTTCTTGTTGTTTTCCTTTCCATCCCCACCTGCTCAGGTCCTGTTGTGGCAAACATTAAATAAATACATTTAATAAAGCCAAATACAAATAAGGCAACAAGAAAACTATCACACACTTCTTTTTTCTAGAGTAAATATGTACAGCAGATATGGGCATCTACGACAACAATATGATTTGTCTGAGTTGCTGGACAGGACCGATTTAAAGAAAAAAAACAAAAAAAAAACCATAATTTAAAAAAACATATTTTTGAATTTTATTTTTTTGACACCCCTTGTGATTTGCCCGAGTGGCTGGACAGGACCTATAATTTATTTATTTTATTTTTTTATTTATTTATTTTCTTATATTTGTTTATTGATTAAGAATTGTCACATATAAGAATTGCAATACTTTCGGAAATCAATTTTTTTTGACACCCCTAATGATTTGCCTGAGTGGCTAATAAAAATAAATAAATACATAAATAAATAATGTTTTTTTTTTTAAGTTTGTCACAAATAAGAATTGCAATACTTAAATTTTTTTTTTTTTTTTTTTTTTGACACCCCTAATGATTTGCCTGAGTGGCTGGATAGGACCGATTAAAAAAACAAACAAAAAAAACATTAAAAAAAAAAAGAATATTTTTTAAAATATTTTTTAGGTGATTAAGAATTGTCACAAATAAGAATGGCGATACTTTCAAAAATCAATTTTTTTTTACACCCCTAATGATATGCCTGAGTGGCTGGACAGGACCGATAAAAAAAAAAAAAAAAAAAGTTTTTTTTTTAAAGTTTAGAATTGATTAAGAATTGTCACAAATAAGAATTGCGGAACTTACTTTTTTTTTTTTTTTGACACCCCTAATGATTTGCCTGAGTGGCTGGACAGGACCGATTTAAAAAAAAATACAAAAAAATTAAGGAATATTTTTGAGGTGATTAAGAAATGTCACAAATAAGAAAAATAAGAAAAATAAGAAATAAAAAAAATGTAATTTTTTTGACCCCCCTAATGATTTGCCTGAGTGGATGGACAGGATCGATTTAAAAAAATAAAATAGGAAAATCAAAAAATAAAGTTTAGAATTGATTAAGAATTGTCACAAATAAAAATTGCGGTACTTACATTTTTTTTTTGACACCCCTAATGATTTGCCTGAATGGCTGTACAGGACCGATTAAAAAAAATTAAAAAAAATAAATAAAAAATAAAATAATGGTTTTTTTTAAGTTTGTCACAAATAAGAATTGCTGTACTTTAATTTTTTTTTTTTTTTTTTTTTTGACACACCTAATGATTTGCCTGAGTGGCTGGACAGGACCGATTAAAAAAACAAAACAAAAAAAAAACATAAAAAATAAAGGAATATTTTTTTAAATATTTTTGAGGTGATTAAGAATTGTCACAAATAAGAATGGTGGTACTTTCAAAAATCGATTTTTTTTGACACCCCAAATGATTTACCTGAGTGGATGGACAGGATCGATTTAAAAAAATAAAATAAGAAAATCAAAAAATAAAATAATGTTTTTTTTTTAAAGTTTAGAATTGATTAAGAATTGACACAAATAAGAATTGCGATACTTACATTTTTATTTTTTTTGACACCCCTAATGATTTGCCTGAGTGGCTGGACAGGACCGATTAAAAACAAACAAAAAAAACCATAAAAAATAAAGGATTTTTTTTTTTTATATTTTTGAGGTGATTAAGAATTGTCACAAATAAGAATGGCGATACTTTCAAAAATCGATTTTTTTGACACCCTTAGTGATTTGCCTGAGTGGATGGACAGGACCGAATTAAAAAAAATAAAACAAGAAAATAAAAAAATATGTTTTTTTTGTTTTTTTAAGTTTAGAATTGATTAAGAATTGTCACAAATAAGAATTGCGGTACTTTAAAAAAAAAAACGTTTTTTTTGACACCCCTAATGATTTGCCTGAGTGGCTGGACAGGACCGATTAAAAAAAACAAAAAAAACCATACAAGATAAAGGAATTGTTTCTTTTATATTTTTGAAGTGATTAAAAATGGTCACAAATAAGAATGGCGATACTTTCAAAAATCTATTTTTTTGACACCCTTAGTGATTTGCCTGAGTGGATAGACAGGACCGAATTAAAAAAATAAAATAAGAAAATCAAAAAATATAATGTTTTTTTTTTTTAAGTTTAGAATTGATTAAGAATAGTCACAAATACGAATTGCGGTACTTTTAAAAAAAATGTTTTTTTTGACACCCCTAATGATTTGCCTTAGTGGCTGGACAGGACCGATTAAAAAACAAACAAAAAAAAACATAACAAATAAAGGAATATTTTTTTTTATATTTTTGAGGTGATTAAGAATTGTCACAAATAAGAATGGCGATAATTTCAAAAATCGATTTTTTTGACACCCCTAATGAGTTGCCTGAGTGGATGGACAGGACTGATTAAAAAAATAAAATAATACAAAATAAAAAATAAAATAATGTTTTTTTTTAAGTTTAGAATTGATTAAGAATTGTCACAAATAATAATTTCGGTACTTTAAAAAAATGACTTTTTTTTTGACACCCCTAATGATTTGCCTAAGTGGCTGGACAGGTCCGATTAAAAACAAAATACATAAAAATAAAGGAATATTTTTTTTTATATTTTTGAGGTGATTAAGAAATGTCACAAATAAGAATGGCGATACTTTCAAAAATCTATTTTTTTTGACACCCTTAGTGATTTGCCTGAGTTGCTGGACAGGACCGATTAAAAAAAACAAAAAAAAACCATAAAAAATAAAGGAATAGATTGTTTTAATATTTCTGAGGTGATTAAGAATTGTCACAAATAAGAATGGCGATAATTTCAAAAATCGATTTTTTTTGACACCCCTAATGATTTGCCTGAGTGGACGGACAGGACTGATAAAAAAAATAAAATAATACAAAATAAAAAATAAAATGTTTTTTTTTAAGTTTAGAATTGATTAAGAATTGTCACAAATAATAATTTTGGTACTTTAAAAAAATGACTTTTTTTTTTGACACCCCTAATGATTTGCCTAAGTGGCTGGACAGGACCGATTAAAAAAAACAACATAAAAATAAAGGAATATTTTTTTTTATATTTTTGAGGTGATTAAGAAATGTCACAAATAAGAATGGCGATACTTTCAAAAATCTATTTTTTTTGACACCCTTAGTGATTTGCCTGAGTGGATGGACAGGACCAATTTAAAAAAATAAAATAAGAAAATCAAAAAATAAAACAATGTTTTTTTTTAAAGTTTAGAATCGATTAAGAATTGTCACAAATAAGAATTGCGGTACTTTAAAAAAAAAATGTTTTTTTTGACACCCCTAATGATTTGCCTTAGTGGCTGGACAGGACCGATTAAAAAAAACAAAAAAAAACCATAACAAATAAAGGAATAGTTTTTTTTATATTTTTTAGGTGATTAAGAATTGTCACAAATAAGAATGGCGATAATTTCAAAAATCGATTTTTTTGACACCCCTAATGATTTGCCTGAGTGGATGGACAGGACTGATTAAAAAAATAAAATAATACAAAATAAAAAATAAAATGTTTTTTTTTAAGTTTAGAATTGATTAAGAATTGTCACAAATAATAATTTTGGTACTTTAAAAAAATGGCTTTTTTTTTTGACACCCCTAATGATTTGCCTGAGTGGATGGACAGGACCGAATAAAAAAAAATCAAAAAAGAAAATCAAAAAATATAATGTTTTTTTTTTTTAAGTTTAGAATTGATTAAGAATTGTCACAAATAAGAATTGCGGTACTTTAAAAAAAAAAATTTTTTTTTTTTTTGACACCCCTAATGATTTGCCTGAGTGGCTGGACAGGACCGATTAAAAAAAATTAAATAATACAAAATAAAAAATAAAATAATGTTTTTTTTTAAGTTTAGAATTGATTAAGAATTGTCACAAATAAGAATTGCGGTACTTTAAAAAAAAAATTTTTTTTTGACACCCCTAATGATTTGCCTGAGTGGCTGGACAGGACCGATTAAAAAAAAAAAAAAAACGATAAAAAATATAGGAATTGTTTTTTTTATATTTTTGAGGTGATTAAAAATTGTCACAAATAAGAATGGCGATACTTTCAAAAATCGATTTTTTTTGACACCCTTAGTGATTTGCCTGAGTGAATAGACAGGACCGAAATAAAAAAAAAATAAAAATAAGAAAATCAAAAAATATGTTTTTTTTGTTTTTTTAAGTTTAGAATTGATTAAGAATTGTCACAAATACGAATTGCAGTACTTTAAAAAAAAACATTTTTTTTGACATCCCTAATGATTTGCCTTAGTGGCTGGACAGGACCGATAAAAAACAAACAAAAAAAAAACATAACAAATAAAGGAATAGTTTTTTTTATATTTTTTAGGTGATTAAGAATTGTCACAAATAAGAATGGCGATAATTTCAAAAATCGATTTTTTTGACACCCCTAATGATTTGCCTGAGTGGATGGACAGGACCGATTAAAAAAAATTAAATAATACAAAATAAAAAATAAAATAATGTTTTTTTTTAAGTTTAGAATTGATTAAGAAATGACACAAATAAGAATTGCGATACTTACATTTTTATTTTTTTGACACCCCTAATGATTTGCCTGAGTGGCTGGACAGGACCGATTAAAAACAAACAAAAAAACCCATAAAAAATAAAGGATTTTTTTTTTTTTATATTTTTGAGGTGATTAAGAAATGTCACAAATGAGAATGGCGATACTTTCAAAAATCTATTTTTTTGACACCCTTAGTGATTTGCCTGAGTGGATGGACAGGACCGAATTAAAAAAAATAAAACAAGAAAATAAAAAGATATAATGTTTTTTTTTTTTTTTTAAGTATAGAATTGAGTAAGAATTGTCACAAATAAGAATTGCGGTACTTTTAAAAAAAAAAAATGTTTTTTTTGACACCCCTAATGATTTGCCTGAGTGGCTGGACAGGACCGATTAAAATAAAAAAAAAAACGATAAAAAATATAGGAATTGTTTTTTTTATATTTTTGAGGTGATTAAAAATTGTCACAAATAAGAATGGCGATACTTTCAAAAATCGATTTTTTTGACACCCTTAGTGATTTGCCTGAGTGAATAGACAGGACCGAAATAAAAAAAAATAAAAAATAAGAAAATCAAAAAATATGTTTTTTTTGTTTTTTTAAGTTTAGAATTGATTAAGAATTGTCACAAATAAGAATTGCAGTACTTTAAAAAAAAACATTTTTTTTGACATCCCTAATGATTTGCCTGAGTGGCTGGACAGGACCGATTAAAAAAAACAAAAAAAAACCATAAAAAATAAAGGAATAGATTTTTTAAATATTTCTGAGGTGATTAAGAATTGTCACAAATAAGAATGGCGATAATTTCAAAAATCGATTTTTTTGACACCCCTAATGATTTGCCTGAGTGGATGGACATGACTGATTAAAAAAATAAAATAATACAAAATAAAAAATAAAATGTTTTTTTTTAAGTTTAGAATTGATTAAGAATTGTCACAAATAATAATTTTGGTACTTTAAAAAAATGACTTTTTTTTTTGACACCCCTAATGATTTGCCTAAGTGGCTGGACAGGACCGATTAAAAAAAACAACATAAAAATAAAGGAATATTTTTTTTTATATTTTTGAGGTGATTAAGAAATGTCACAAATAAGAATGGCGATACTTTCAAAAATCTATTTTTTTTGACACCCTTAGTGATTTGCCTGAGTGGATGGACAGGACCAATTTAAAAAAATAAAATAAGAAAATCAAAAAATAAAACAATGTTTTTTTTTTAAGTTTAGAATTGATTAAGAATTGTCACAAATAAAAATTGCGGTACTTTAAAAAAAAATGTTTTTTTTGACACCCCTAATGATTTGCCTTAGTGGCTGGACAGGACCGATTAAAAAAAACAAAAAAAAACCATAACAAATAAAGGAATAGTTTTTTTTATATTTTTTAGGTGATTAAGAATTGTCACAAATAAGAATGGCGATAATTTCAAAAATCGATTTTTTTTGACACCCCTAATGATTTGCCTGAGTGGATGGACAGGACTGATTAAAAAAATAAAATAATACAAAATAAAAAATAAAATGTTTTTTTTTAAGTTTAGAATTGATTAAGAATTGTCACAAATAATAATTTTGGTACTTTAAAAAAATGGCTTTTTTTTTGACACCCCTAATGATTTGCCTGAGTGGATGGACAGGACCGAATAAAAAAAAATCAAAAAAGAAAATCAAAAAATATAATGTTTTTTTTTTTTAAGTTTAGAATTGATTAAGAATTGTCACAAATAAGAATTGCGGTACTTTAAAAAAAAAATGTTTTTTTTTTGACACCCCTAATGATTTGCCTGAGTGGCTGGACAGGACCGATTAAAAAAAAAAAAATAATACAAAATAAAAAATAAAATAATGTTTTTTTTTTAAGTTTAGAATTGATTAAGAATTGTCACAAATAAGAATTGCGGTACTTTAAAATTTTTTTTTTTTTTTGACACCCCTAATGATTTGCCTGAGTGGATGGACAGGACCGATTAAAAAAAAAAAAAAAAAAACGATAAAAAATATAGGAATTGTTTTTTTTATATTTTTGAGGTGATTAAGAATTGTCACAAATAAGAATGGCGATAATTTCAAAAATCGATTTTTTTGACACCCCTAATGATTTGCCTGAGTGGATGGACAGGACTGATTAAAAAAATAAAAATAATACAAAATAAAAAATAAAATGTTTTTTTTTAAGTTTAGAATTGATTAAGAATTGTCACAAATAATAATTTTGGTACTTTAAAAAAATGACTTTTTTTTTTGACACCCCTAATGATTTGCCTAAGTGGCTGGACAGGACCGATTAAAAAAAACAACATAAAAATAAAGGAATATTTTTTTTAATATTTTTGAGGTGATTAAGAAATGTCACAAATGAGAATGGCGATACTTTCAAAAATCTATTTTTTTTGACACCCTTAGTGATTTGCCTGAGTGGATGGACAGGACCAATTTAAAAAAATAAAATAAGAAAATCAAAAAATAAAACAATGGTTTTTTTTAAAGTTTAGAATTGATTAAGAATTGTCACAAATAAGAATTGCGGTACTTAAAAAAAAAATTTTTTTTTTTGACACCCCTAATGATTTGCCTGAGTGGCTAATAAAAATAAATAAATACATAAATAAATAATGTTTTTTTTTTTAAGTTTGTCACAAATAAGAATTGCAATACTTAAATTTTTTTTTTTTTTTTTTTTTTGACACCCCTAATGATTTGCCTGAGTGGCTGGATAGGACCGATTAAAAAAACAAACAAAAAAAACATTAAAAAAAAAAAGAATATTTTTTAAAATATTTTTTAGGTGATTAAGAATTGTCACAAATAAGAATGGCGATACTTTCAAAAATCAATTTTTTTTTACACCCCTAATGATATGCCTGAGTGGCTGGACAGGACCGATAAAAAAAAAAAAAAAAAAAGTTTTTTTTTTAAAGTTTAGAATTGATTAAGAATTGTCACAAATAAGAATTGCGGAACTTACTTTTTTTTTTTTTTTGACACCCCTAATGATTTGCCTGAGTGGCTGGACAGGACCGATTTAAAAAAAAATACAAAAAAATTAAGGAATATTTTTGAGGTGATTAAGAAATGTCACAAATAAGAAAAATAAGAAAAATAAGAAATAAAAAAAATGTAATTTTTTTGACCCCCCTAATGATTTGCCTGAGTGGATGGACAGGATCGATTTAAAAAAATAAAATAGGAAAATCAAAAAATAAAGTTTAGAATTGATTAAGAATTGTCACAAATAAAAATTGCGGTACTTACATTTTTTTTTTGACACCCCTAATGATTTGCCTGAATGGCTGTACAGGACCGATTAAAAAAAATTAAAAAAAATAAATAAAAAATAAAATAATGGTTTTTTTTAAGTTTGTCACAAATAAGAATTGCTGTACTTTAATTTTTTTTTTTTTTTTTTTTTTGACACACCTAATGATTTGCCTGAGTGGCTGGACAGGACCGATTAAAAAAACAAAACAAAAAAAAAACATAAAAAATAAAGGAATATTTTTTTAAATATTTTTGAGGTGATTAAGAATTGTCACAAATAAGAATGGTGGTACTTTCAAAAATCGATTTTTTTTGACACCCCAAATGATTTACCTGAGTGGATGGACAGGATCGATTTAAAAAAATAAAATAAGAAAATCAAAAAATAAAATAATGTTTTTTTTTTAAAGTTTAGAATTGATTAAGAATTGACACAAATAAGAATTGCGATACTTACATTTTTATTTTTTTTGACACCCCTAATGATTTGCCTGAGTGGCTGGACAGGACCGATTAAAAACAAACAAAAAAAACCATAAAAAATAAAGGATTTTTTTTTTTTATATTTTTGAGGTGATTAAGAATTGTCACAAATAAGAATGGCGATACTTTCAAAAATCGATTTTTTTGACACCCTTAGTGATTTGCCTGAGTGGATGGACAGGACCGAATTAAAAAAAATAAAACAAGAAAATAAAAAAATATGTTTTTTTTGTTTTTTTAAGTTTAGAATTGATTAAGAATTGTCACAAATAAGAATTGCGGTACTTTAAAAAAAAAAACGTTTTTTTTGACACCCCTAATGATTTGCCTGAGTGGCTGGACAGGACCGATTAAAAAAAACAAAAAAAACCATACAAGATAAAGGAATTGTTTCTTTTATATTTTTGAAGTGATTAAAAATGGTCACAAATAAGAATGGCGATACTTTCAAAAATCTATTTTTTTGACACCCTTAGTGATTTGCCTGAGTGGATAGACAGGACCGAATTAAAAAAATAAAATAAGAAAATCAAAAAATATAATGTTTTTTTTTTTTAAGTTTAGAATTGATTAAGAATAGTCACAAATACGAATTGCGGTACTTTTAAAAAAAATGTTTTTTTTGACACCCCTAATGATTTGCCTTAGTGGCTGGACAGGACCGATTAAAAAACAAACAAAAAAAAACATAACAAATAAAGGAATATTTTTTTTTATATTTTTGAGGTGATTAAGAATTGTCACAAATAAGAATGGCGATAATTTCAAAAATCGATTTTTTTGACACCCCTAATGAGTTGCCTGAGTGGATGGACAGGACTGATTAAAAAAATAAAATAATACAAAATAAAAAATAAAATAATGTTTTTTTTTAAGTTTAGAATTGATTAAGAATTGTCACAAATAATAATTTCGGTACTTTAAAAAAATGACTTTTTTTTTGACACCCCTAATGATTTGCCTAAGTGGCTGGACAGGTCCGATTAAAAACAAAATACATAAAAATAAAGGAATATTTTTTTTTATATTTTTGAGGTGATTAAGAAATGTCACAAATAAGAATGGCGATACTTTCAAAAATCTATTTTTTTTGACACCCTTAGTGATTTGCCTGAGTTGCTGGACAGGACCGATTAAAAAAAACAAAAAAAAACCATAAAAAATAAAGGAATAGATTGTTTTAATATTTCTGAGGTGATTAAGAATTGTCACAAATAAGAATGGCGATAATTTCAAAAATCGATTTTTTTTGACACCCCTAATGATTTGCCTGAGTGGACGGACAGGACTGATAAAAAAAATAAAATAATACAAAATAAAAAATAAAATGTTTTTTTTTAAGTTTAGAATTGATTAAGAATTGTCACAAATAATAATTTTGGTACTTTAAAAAAATGACTTTTTTTTTTGACACCCCTAATGATTTGCCTAAGTGGCTGGACAGGACCGATTAAAAAAAACAACATAAAAATAAAGGAATATTTTTTTTTATATTTTTGAGGTGATTAAGAAATGTCACAAATAAGAATGGCGATACTTTCAAAAATCTATTTTTTTTGACACCCTTAGTGATTTGCCTGAGTGGATGGACAGGACCAATTTAAAAAAATAAAATAAGAAAATCAAAAAATAAAACAATGTTTTTTTTTAAAGTTTAGAATCGATTAAGAATTGTCACAAATAAGAATTGCGGTACTTTAAAAAAAAAATGTTTTTTTTGACACCCCTAATGATTTGCCTTAGTGGCTGGACAGGACCGATTAAAAAAAACAAAAAAAAACCATAACAAATAAAGGAATAGTTTTTTTTATATTTTTTAGGTGATTAAGAATTGTCACAAATAAGAATGGCGATAATTTCAAAAATCGATTTTTTTGACACCCCTAATGATTTGCCTGAGTGGATGGACAGGACTGATTAAAAAAATAAAATAATACAAAATAAAAAATAAAATGTTTTTTTTTAAGTTTAGAATTGATTAAGAATTGTCACAAATAATAATTTTGGTACTTTAAAAAAATGGCTTTTTTTTTTGACACCCCTAATGATTTGCCTGAGTGGATGGACAGGACCGAATAAAAAAAAATCAAAAAAGAAAATCAAAAAATATAATGTTTTTTTTTTTTAAGTTTAGAATTGATTAAGAATTGTCACAAATAAGAATTGCGGTACTTTAAAAAAAAAAATTTTTTTTTTTTTTGACACCCCTAATGATTTGCCTGAGTGGCTGGACAGGACCGATTAAAAAAAATTAAATAATACAAAATAAAAAATAAAATAATGTTTTTTTTTAAGTTTAGAATTGATTAAGAATTGTCACAAATAAGAATTGCGGTACTTTAAAAAAAAAATTTTTTTTTGACACCCCTAATGATTTGCCTGAGTGGCTGGACAGGACCGATTAAAAAAAAAAAAAAACGATAAAAAATATAGGAATTGTTTTTTTTATATTTTTGAGGTGATTAAAAATTGTCACAAATAAGAATGGCGATACTTTCAAAAATCGATTTTTTTTGACACCCTTAGTGATTTGCCTGAGTGAATAGACAGGACCGAAATAAAAAAAAAATAAAAATAAGAAAATCAAAAAATATGTTTTTTTTGTTTTTTTAAGTTTAGAATTGATTAAGAATTGTCACAAATACGAATTGCAGTACTTTAAAAAAAAACATTTTTTTTGACATCCCTAATGATTTGCCTTAGTGGCTGGACAGGACCGATAAAAAACAAACAAAAAAAAAACATAACAAATAAAGGAATAGTTTTTTTTATATTTTTTAGGTGATTAAGAATTGTCACAAATAAGAATGGCGATAATTTCAAAAATCGATTTTTTTGACACCCCTAATGATTTGCCTGAGTGGATGGACAGGACCGATTAAAAAAAATTAAATAATACAAAATAAAAAATAAAATAATGTTTTTTTTTAAGTTTAGAATTGATTAAGAAATGACACAAATAAGAATTGCGATACTTACATTTTTATTTTTTTGACACCCCTAATGATTTGCCTGAGTGGCTGGACAGGACCGATTAAAAACAAACAAAAAAACCCATAAAAAATAAAGGATTTTTTTTTTTTTATATTTTTGAGGTGATTAAGAAATGTCACAAATGAGAATGGCGATACTTTCAAAAATCTATTTTTTTGACACCCTTAGTGATTTGCCTGAGTGGATGGACAGGACCGAATTAAAAAAAATAAAACAAGAAAATAAAAAGATATAATGTTTTTTTTTTTTTTTTAAGTATAGAATTGAGTAAGAATTGTCACAAATAAGAATTGCGGTACTTTTAAAAAAAAAAAATGTTTTTTTTGACACCCCTAATGATTTGCCTGAGTGGCTGGACAGGACCGATTAAAATAAAAAAAAAAACGATAAAAAATATAGGAATTGTTTTTTTTATATTTTTGAGGTGATTAAAAATTGTCACAAATAAGAATGGCGATACTTTCAAAAATCGATTTTTTTGACACCCTTAGTGATTTGCCTGAGTGAATAGACAGGACCGAAATAAAAAAAAATAAAAAATAAGAAAATCAAAAAATATGTTTTTTTTGTTTTTTTAAGTTTAGAATTGATTAAGAATTGTCACAAATAAGAATTGCAGTACTTTAAAAAAAAACATTTTTTTTGACATCCCTAATGATTTGCCTGAGTGGCTGGACAGGACCGATTAAAAAAAACAAAAAAAAACCATAAAAAATAAAGGAATAGATTTTTTAAATATTTCTGAGGTGATTAAGAATTGTCACAAATAAGAATGGCGATAATTTCAAAAATCGATTTTTTTGACACCCCTAATGATTTGCCTGAGTGGATGGACATGACTGATTAAAAAAATAAAATAATACAAAATAAAAAATAAAATGTTTTTTTTTAAGTTTAGAATTGATTAAGAATTGTCACAAATAATAATTTTGGTACTTTAAAAAAATGACTTTTTTTTTTGACACCCCTAATGATTTGCCTAAGTGGCTGGACAGGACCGATTAAAAAAAACAACATAAAAATAAAGGAATATTTTTTTTTATATTTTTGAGGTGATTAAGAAATGTCACAAATAAGAATGGCGATACTTTCAAAAATCTATTTTTTTTGACACCCTTAGTGATTTGCCTGAGTGGATGGACAGGACCAATTTAAAAAAATAAAATAAGAAAATCAAAAAATAAAACAATGTTTTTTTTTTAAGTTTAGAATTGATTAAGAATTGTCACAAATAAAAATTGCGGTACTTTAAAAAAAAATGTTTTTTTTGACACCCCTAATGATTTGCCTTAGTGGCTGGACAGGACCGATTAAAAAAAACAAAAAAAAACCATAACAAATAAAGGAATAGTTTTTTTTATATTTTTTAGGTGATTAAGAATTGTCACAAATAAGAATGGCGATAATTTCAAAAATCGATTTTTTTTGACACCCCTAATGATTTGCCTGAGTGGATGGACAGGACTGATTAAAAAAATAAAATAATACAAAATAAAAAATAAAATGTTTTTTTTTAAGTTTAGAATTGATTAAGAATTGTCACAAATAATAATTTTGGTACTTTAAAAAAATGGCTTTTTTTTTGACACCCCTAATGATTTGCCTGAGTGGATGGACAGGACCGAATAAAAAAAAATCAAAAAAGAAAATCAAAAAATATAATGTTTTTTTTTTTTAAGTTTAGAATTGATTAAGAATTGTCACAAATAAGAATTGCGGTACTTTAAAAAAAAAATGTTTTTTTTTTGACACCCCTAATGATTTGCCTGAGTGGCTGGACAGGACCGATTAAAAAAAAAAAAATAATACAAAATAAAAAATAAAATAATGTTTTTTTTTTAAGTTTAGAATTGATTAAGAATTGTCACAAATAAGAATTGCGGTACTTTAAAATTTTTTTTTTTTTTTGACACCCCTAATGATTTGCCTGAGTGGATGGACAGGACCGATTAAAAAAAAAAAAAAAAAAACGATAAAAAATATAGGAATTGTTTTTTTTATATTTTTGAGGTGATTAAGAATTGTCACAAATAAGAATGGCGATAATTTCAAAAATCGATTTTTTTGACACCCCTAATGATTTGCCTGAGTGGATGGACAGGACTGATTAAAAAAATAAAAATAATACAAAATAAAAAATAAAATGTTTTTTTTTAAGTTTAGAATTGATTAAGAATTGTCACAAATAATAATTTTGGTACTTTAAAAAAATGACTTTTTTTTTTGACACCCCTAATGATTTGCCTAAGTGGCTGGACAGGACCGATTAAAAAAAACAACATAAAAATAAAGGAATATTTTTTTTAATATTTTTGAGGTGATTAAGAAATGTCACAAATGAGAATGGCGATACTTTCAAAAATCTATTTTTTTTGACACCCTTAGTGATTTGCCTGAGTGGATGGACAGGACCAATTTAAAAAAATAAAATAAGAAAATCAAAAAATAAAACAATGGTTTTTTTTAAAGTTTAGAATTGATTAAGAATTGTCACAAATAAGAATTGCGGTACTTAAAAAAAAAATTTTTTTTTTTGACACCCCTAATGATTTGCCTGAGTGGCTGGACAGGACCGATAAAAAAACCCCCCAAAAAAACATACACAATAAAGAAATTGTTTTTTTAATATTTTTGAGGTGATTAAAAATGGTCACAAATAAGAATGGCGATACTTTCAAAAATACATTTTTTTGACACCCTTAGTGATTTGCCTGAGTGGATGGACAGGACCGAATAAAAAAAAATCAAAAAATAAAATCAAAAAATATAATGTTTTTTTTTTTAAAGTTTAGAATTGATTAAGAATTGTCACAAATAAGAATTGCGGTACTTTAAAAAAAAAATTTTTTTTTTTTGACACCCCTAATGATTTGCCTGAGTGGCTGGACAGAACCGATTAAAAAAAATAAAATAATAAAAAATAAAAAATAAAATAATGTTTTTTTTTTAAGTTTAGAATTGATTAAGAATTGTCACAAATAAGAATTGTGGTACTTTTAAAAAAAAATGTTTTTTTTTTTTACATCCCTAATGATTTGCCTGAGTGGCTGGACAGGACCGATTAAAATAAATAAATAAATAAATAAACAATGTTTTTTTTTTAAGTTTGTCACAAATAAGATTTGCGGTACTTTAAATTTTTTTTATTTTTTTTTTTATTTTTTTTTTTTGACACACCTAATGGTTTGCCTGAGTGGCTGGACAAGACCAATTAAAAAAACAAACAAAAAAAAAAACATAAAAAATAAAGGAATATATTTTTTAATATTTTTGAGGTGATTAAGAAATGTCACAAATAAGAATGGCGATACTTTCAAAAATCTATTTTTTTTGACACCCCTAATGATATGCCTGAGTGGATGCACAGGATCGATTTAAAAAAATAAAATAATGTTTTTTTTTTAAGTTTATAATTGATTAAGAATTGTCACAAATAAGAATTGTGGTACTTTAAAAAAAAAAAGTTTTTTTGACACCCCTAATGATTTGCCTGAGTGGCTGGACAGGACCGATTAAAAAAAAAAAAAAAACGATAAAAAATATAGGAATTGTTTTTTTTATATTTTTGAGGTGATTAAAAATTGTCACAAATAAGAATGGCGATACTTTCAAAAATCGATTTTTTTGACACCCTTAGTGATTTGCCTGAGTGAATAGACAGGACCGAATTAAAAAAAAAAAAAATAAGAAAATCAAAAAATATAATGTTTTTTGTTTTTTTTTAAGTTTAGAATTGATTAAGAATTGTCACAAATACGAATTGCAGTACTTTAAAAAAAAACATTTTTTTTGACACCCCTAATGATTTGCCTGAGTGGCTGGACAGGACCGATTAAAAAAACCAAAAAAAACCCATAAAAAATAAAGGAATAGATTTTTTTAATATTTCTGAGGTGATTAAGAATTGTCACAAATAAGAATGGCGATAATTTCAAAAATCGATTTTTTTGACACCCCTAATGATTTGCCTGAGTGGATGGACAGGACCGATTAAAAAAATAAAATAATACAAAATAAAAAATAAAATAGTTTTTTTTTTAAGTTTAGAATTGATTAAGAATTGTCACAAATAAGAATTTCGGTACTTTAAAAAAATGACTTTTTTTTTTTGGACACCCCTAATGATTTGCCTAAGTGGCTGGACAGGACCGATTTAAAAAAAAATACATAAAAATAAAGGAATATTTTTTTTTATATTTTTGAGGTGATTAAAAATTGTCACAAATAAGAATGGCGATACTTTCAAAAATCAATTTTTTTGACACCCTTAGTGATTTGCCTGAGTGGATGGACAGGACCGAATAAAAAATATAAAAAAATAAAATCAAAAAATATATTGTTTATTTTTTTTTAAGTTTAGAATTGATTAAGAATTGTCACAAATAAGAATTGCGGTATTTAAAAAAATTACTTTTTTTTTGACACCCCAAATGATTTGCCTGAGTGGCTGGACAGGACCGATTAAAAAAAAATCAAAAAATCATAAGAAATAAAGGATCTGTTTTTTTTTAAATATTTTTGAGGTGATTAAGAATTGTTTCAAATATGAATGGCGATACTTTCAAAAATCGATTTTTTTGACACCCCTATTGATTTGCTTGAGTGGATGGACAGGACCGATTAAAAAAAATAAATAATAAAAAATAAAAAATATAATAATGTTTTTTTTTAAAGTTTAGAATTGATTAACAATTGTCACAAATAAGAATTGCGGTACTTTTAAACATTTTTTTGTTCGAATCGTCGAACAAAACGCTTTATTTGTTTCAGCGAGCCTCAGACTAGAACTGCAGCTCCAGGGGAAAGAGTATTACTCTTCTGATGTCCTCTCGGACCACTCTCCTTAAATACCTTTTACACGAAGACCATTACTCTTTGTAGTTCTAGCCTTGGAGCCGGTCAGCCTGGCCAGTCAATCTTTCCTTGACATTATTCCTCCGATCAGTTTGAGTCGGGTGACCGCCGACCCCTATCATCTACTCCTACCTGTGGGGGCATCCTACCAAATGTTGCTAATGTTTTTATGATCACTCCTAAAATCCAAACCTGCACTCCTGTAGGATTCCAATTTCCTGGGGGCAAAGGCCACCACTCTCTGGAGAGTTTGTGATGGACATGTGCACTTTTGACCTTAGTAAAATAATCCTCTGAAGGACCAAATACAAACACATGCCAGCTCACAATCATATAAGAAAATGGTGCCTGGTATAATTCACCACAAAGGCTTATAACGCAAGTTGCAGTTCAGGAGCATCTGGTGGTGGAGTGGAAAGTGACATGAGTGCGGACCCAGAGGAGGAGGCGAGTGCGGTTCTGTCGTGTCACGTAGGTCCCCTGTGAACCGCTCCTCACAGCAGCAGTGGACCACGTCAGGAAGAGTACTAGGTCCGTCTGATCTTAGACCCGCTCTCATCCACCAGCTGCCGCCTGTCAAACACGGCGAGGATGTGAGTCTGCATAGCAAATATCCAAGAATCCCAAAAGCATCTAAGTTGGCTTTGAAGTCATATTTTGTGGCTTGGTAGTGCAAGTAGGCACTGGAGAGCAAGACTTGAGATGAGGGATTATTGTCAATGATACGCCAGAACAAAATGATGTACGAAAACATGTGAAGATTGCAAAAGCCTGTGGCTTCATGTTTGAGTGCGGGTCTACCATCAAAGAGTACACAATGTCAAGCACACTTGATCAGAAGAACAGAATACAAGACTCCAAAGAACCGACGTACGTTCTGAAGAGCTTTCATAGAATGAAACAGATGCTCCATGGAGGCAAACCGAGCGTCACTCACGGTCAACAAATGAGTACCGTACTTTTCGGACTATAAGGCGCACTTAAAATCCTTTCGTTTTCTCAAAACTCGACAGTGCGCCTTATAACCCGGTGCGCCTAATGTACGGACTCATTTTGGTTGTGCTTCCTGACCTCAAAGCTATTTTATTTGGTACATGTTGAAATGATAAGTGTGACCAGTAGATGGCAGTCACACAAGAGATACGTGTAGACTGCAATATGACTCAAGTAAACAACACCAACATTTTATATGTGTTACGTTCCCTGATGGCTCAGCGTCTAGGGACTATAGGGGAATGCAACATAAAAGTGTATAAACCAAATGAGTTGTAAAAAAGACACCGAAGCCAAGAATTGAAAACAAAAACTAGTGTTATTGAAAAGTAACCAAGGGGGGGCGGGGGTGGGGGGGGGGGGGGGGTTACAACAAGACACAACACTAGCCTAGCTTGGGAATACAGGTGCTGTCAAAGAAATGAACAAAACATACCAAAATACACCTCTAGAAAAGAAAAGGTAAGCTGACTAACTGAAGCTATTTAATTAGCACAAACCAAAAACCTACCTATCTACTCTAGCCAAAGAGGGGGTCCAAAACATACAAGGGTGACAGCCACCACTAGTGATGGGTCCGGCAACACCGATGCATCGGCGCATGCGTCGAGCTCATAGAGCAAAACCCTGTGTCGGTGCGCGTACCGCTTTTAGAAAGTCACGTGGCCAATCATGAGCTGTTTTGGTCACGTGACCGATACGCCAACTGTGTCGCACTGACGCCTCCTCTGTGCCCTGTGAGCGGCTCTTTTCTACAGCCGTAGACATAATAACTAAGAGAAATCGTCTAAAATGTAATACGTCGGAAAAACTTTTTTTTTTTTTTTTTTTATAAAAATGTGTAAAAAAATAAAATGAAAACAATTCCCAGTCCACAATCATCCACAACACGTTCTCTTAGATTTCCATGTTATGATACATGTTCACATTATTTATTGACTGTATCTAAAAAAGATAAACATATATTTTTATTTAAATGAAGATATGAAATAATCCTAAATGAAATACAATGACTTGGTTTATATTATTGTATATACTAGGGCAGGGGTCACCAACGCGGTGCCCGCGGTCACCAGGTAGCCCGTAAGGACCAGATCAGTCGCCTGCTGGCCTGTTCTAAAAATAGCTCAAAGGAGCAGCACTTACCAGTGAGCTGCCTCTATTTTTTAAATTGTATTTATTTACTAGCAAGCTGGTCTCGCTTTGCTCGACATTTTTAATTCTAAAAGAGACAAAACTCAAATAGAATTTGAAAATCCAAGAAAATATTTTAAAGACTTGGTCTTCACTTGGAATAAGCGGTAGAAAATGGATGGATGGATGGGTCTTCACTTGTTTAAATAAATTCATTTATTTTTTACTTTGCTTCTTATGACTTTTAGAAATACAATTTTAGAGAAAAAATACAACATAAAAAATGATTTTAGGATTTTTAAACAAATATACCTTTTAAATTTCTTCCTCTTCTTTCCTGACAATTTAAATCAATGTTCAAGTAATGTTTTTTATTTATTATTATTGTAACGAATAATAAATATTTTAGCTTCTGGTTTTTCGACGAAGAATATTTGTGAAATATTTCTTCAAACTTACTATGATTAAAATTCAAAAAAATTATTCTGGCAAATCTAGACAATCTGTAGAATCAAATGTAAATCTTATTTCAAAGTATTTTGAATTTCTTTTAAAATTTTTGTTCTGGAAAAGCTAGAAGAAATACTGATTTGTCTTTGTTAGAAATATAGCTTGGTCCAATTTGTTAAATATTCTAACAAAGTGCAGATTGGATTTTAACCAATTTAAAACATGTCATCAAAATTCTAAAATGTATCTTAATCAGGAAAAATTACTAATGATGTTCCATAAATTATTTTTAATTTTTTCAAAAAGATTCAAATTAGCTAGTTTTTCTCTTGTTTTTGTCGGTTGAATTTTGAATTTTAAAGAGTCGAAATTGAAGATACACTATGTTTCGAAATTTTATTTTAATTTTTTTCGTGTTTTCTCCTCTTTTAAACCGTTCAATTAAGTGTTTTTTTCATCATTTATTCTCTACAAAAAACCTTCCGTAAAAGGAAAAAAAAATGTACGACGGAATGACAGACAGAAATACCCATTTTTTTATATATATAAATTTATTTATTTAGCTATTCTTGTTTAAATCACACTTACGTGTACCTTACAAATGACAATATATTTATTTATTTAAGTGTGTATCAAACTGGTAGCCCTTCGCATTAATCAGTACCCAAGAAGTAGTTTTTGGTTTCAAAAAGGTTGGTGACCCCTGTACTAGGGCATCAAATCAGTGTCAGTTGAGTCGGTCCATAGGTTGCCTGTAGGGATTTTTAATGTCCAGCAGATGTCAGTATTTAGTGAAACAGTATCGACACAGTATCAATACAGTTTTGCAATGTGTCGAAACGCTTCATGACGCCTCATCAACCCATCACTAGCCACCACTAAGCCTGGTGTCTCTATACACAAACAAATCCTACGTGTGTCGTGTATAGAGGCCTCTGTCTTACCTTTCCCAAGACTAGGCTGCATATACTTACTAAAGTTGAAAGGTCCAGAAAAATGAAGACAAAAAAAAAACAACAGGTGGCACAAGTGTAGCAAAAAGCTTAATAAAAATGATTACCAAACAAGATAGTGCCAAAGACAAAGTAGTGTCTCTCAAAGTTCCACACCGCATGTCAGAAAAAGAATCCCCCTTGATCCAGTGGTGAGCAGGTGATTTTAAACAGGCTGGGAGGATGAATGGTCGTCCGGGATTGGCTGGCTGATTAACAGGTGAAACGAGGAGCAGCTGGGAACAGGAACCGGTTGATTGGCAGCAGAGGCAGTGAATGAGTGTGACCTGTACAAATAAATAGAAGAAGAAACACAAAACAAACAAACCACCACTACGTGGAACGTAACAATATGTTTCATTGAAAATATAGAACATTACACACGGCGCTCAAAAATCCATCAAAATGTTTTAGTAGGACTTTGGTAAGCTATGAAGCCACACCGCTTGATGGATTGTACTGTGCTTCAACATAGGAGTATTATTGGGGGGTATGGTATTTTATTTTTTATTTTTTTTTGTCATAAAAAAATACAATCATGTGTGCTTACGGACTGTATCCCTTGCAGACTGTATTGATATATATTGATATATAATGTAGGAAGCAGAATATTAATAACAGAAAGAAACAACCCTTTTGTGTGAATGAGTGTAAATGGGGGAGGGAGGTTTTTTGGGTTGGTGCACTAATTGTAAGTATCTTGTGTTTTTTATGTTGATTTAATAAAAAAAATAAAATTAAAATTAAAATAAAAAAAAAAAATTAAAAAAAAGATACCGATAATAAAAAAACGATACCGATAATTTCCGATATTACATTTTAAAGCATTTATCTCTAGTAGTGACATGCTAATTTTTATTTTTACCCTTTTTTTTCCCAAATTCCATTGTATGTTATACTCTTCTGACACCACCAGATGGCAGTATAAGTGTCCACATATGCGGCCATAAGACCCCAATTCAGTAGTGTACACAATTCTGGAAATAAGAGCTAAAAGGTGCTGTCCACGCATGTGGCCACTAAGCCTTTAGAGGTTTTGAATTATATATATTTAAAGACAAAACTTTGTGTTATAGGTGACTAACTATATTATTATTAATGTGTTTAAAAATGTCAGCTTTTTTCTCATTACATTCCAATTTTTTGCTCTTTTTTTCTTACAACTTGTTTTTTGTTTGTTTTTGTCATAAAAAAATACAATCATGTGTGCTTACGGACTGTATCCCTGCAGACTGTATTGATATATGTTGATATATAATGTAGGAACCACAATATTAATAACAGAAAGAAACAACCCTTTTGTGTGAATGAGTGTGAATGGGGGAGGGAGGTTTTTTGGGTTGGTGCACTAATTGTAAGTATCTTGTGTTTTTTTATGTTGATTTAATTAAAAAAAAAAAATTGGGGTGGTTGGGGACCACTGATGTAGACTACAAGGAAGTCTTTTACATTTAGAAAAAAAAAAGACACCTTTAATGCGCCTTATTATCCGGTGCGCCTTTTGTTTGAAAATAGACCTGAATAGACCCGCTCACCGGCAGTGCGTCTTATAATCCGGTGCGGCCTATGGTAAGGAACATACGGTAAATCTGCATTTCACCAGCGAGAATATGGCGATGTCATCTTTGTGTTCCTCATCACTCGCAGCCAGAGGTGGGTAGAGTAGCCAGAATTTGTACTCAAGTAAGAGTACTGTTACTTTAGAGATTTAATACTCAAGTAAAAGTAAGGAGTAGTCACCCAAATATTTACTTGAGTAAAAGTAAAAAGTATGTTGTGAAAAAACTACTCAAGTACTGAGTAACTAATGAGTAACATACACACACATATCATATATATATATATATATATATATATATATATATATATATATATATATATATATATATACATACATTGATATATACAGTATATAATTTATATTTATTTATTTTGCCGTTTTTGTTTACATGTTAAAGGTGTTTTAATGAATATACATGCATGTTTAACACATATAGATTCCTTTCTTTCATGAAGACAAGAATATAAGTTGGTGTATTACCTGATTGTGATGACTTGCATTGATTGGAATCAGACAATAACGTCCACATTTTCGAATGGAAGAGAAACAAAAGTCTTTCTTTCTGTCTAATACCACATGAAAGTGGTTGGTTTTTGGCATCTTATTTGTCCAGCTTCCATATTCGTTTTTATACACTTTACAAGAAATACATTGGCGGCAAACTCCGTAGCTGGCTAGCTTGTTTGCGCTGGCTTTCGGAGACTCTTGTTTTGAAAGCGCATGCGCGATGGAGCGGCACTTTTATTGTGAAGACAGGAACTGTGCAGTCAGTCTTTAGGCTTTTGACGGGAAGTACGGTTGAAATAAAAAAGTGTCTTTTTTCCTTCACACTTTTGATTGATTGATTGGAACTTTTATTAGTAGATTGCACAGTACAGTACATATTCCGTACAATTGACCACTAAATGGTAACACCCCAATACGTTTTTCAACTTGTTTAAGTCAGGTCATGTGACCGCCTGGCTCTGTTTGATTGGTCCAACGTCACCAGTGACAGCATCTGATTGGTGGAACGGAGTGAACGTCACCAGCAGGGCCGGCCCGTGGCATAGGCCGTATAGGCAAATGCTAAGGGCGCCGTCCATCAGGGGGCGCCACGCCAGTGCCACAAATGTTGGAGAAAAAAAAAAAAAAGTTGGTACTATTATTTCTAAATACAAAAAATAATCCCACGTTAATTAAAATGCAAAGTAAAGCCTATATAATGGAAATATTATTTGTTACAACATTACGCCCCCCCCCCGCACGGTGCGCCCCCTCCCTTCCCGTATCATGACTCTTTTTGGACGTCACCACATCAAAAAATCAACACAAGATGTCAAAACGGCCAAAACTGTCAGGTGCCCAGGGAAGAAAAAAGAGAAAAGAAGAGGAGGAGAAACGAGAAAAGACAGAGGTAGCAGGTAGGTAACGTTAGCCTACATGAAATTATTTGTCTGTTACAGAATGTGATAGTAACCTGGCTTTTTAGCATTAAGCTAATGTTACATGATTCGGCAATTGCTAATCAATAAATAGCTAGTTCTGTTTTAACGTCGGGTTAATATTGTGGAGGGGGCTAAATTGTTATGGAAAATAATAATGTAACGTTAGGTAATTACAGTACTCCCACCTTACATTCCTCAGGAACATTTGTATTAGATCTTTTAAGCAGGTGTTTTTTGTTTACATTGTTATTGCCTTCTGGTTAGCTAATGTTTGCCCTGCAGGTAATAGTCACTTTTCCACCCCTTTATATATTAGGTATAGTTGTAAGCCTAGTTTTTAAAGTGCACATCATTATTGTAAATTAAGCAATATGTATGTAAAAAATATTGTATTTCATATATTAATTTTTTATTTTTTGCATTCATTTATTTATTCATATTTTTTTTTATCTTGTTAACTATTCTGATTGTTAATTTGCTTTCTTTAAGTAAAAAAAAAAGGTCAAAGACAAAGCTATTCGGTTTCTTGTGAGTATATACACTTCACTGCCGATGTGGGGGGGGGGGGGGGGGCGCCACCTAAAATCTTGCCTAGGGCGCCAGATTGGTTAGGGCCGGGCCTGGTCACCAGTGACTGTATTTGTTGAAACGCAGGCACTATGAAGGTCTGTCTGACAGACCAAAACAAACAAAGCGTGCATTAACAGATCGATAAAAATGAGTAGCGAGTAGCGAGCTGAATGTAGATAAAAGTAGCGGAGTAAAAGTAGCGTTTCTTCTCTATCAATATACTCAAGTGAAAGTAAAAGTATGTTGCATTAAAACTACTCTTAGAAGTACAATTTATCCCAAAAGTTACTCAAGTAGATGTAACGGAGTAAATGTAGCGCGTTACTACCCACCTCTGCTCTCAGCCAATTCTGCTCAACTGGAGTTTTACTCTCCCTGAGTGTTAGCCTCAGTTGCTCACAAGCGCTGTCACTGCTGATGGCAACTGCCGACAGAGGCCCTGCGGCAGGCGTATCATTTACTCTGACACTTTTTTCGGGATGGGGAGGGTGGGGGGGGGTTTGACACTAATTGGGATCAACACTGAGCAGGGGGTTGGTTGAAAGTCACTGTGGGATTGGGTCTGGTTGCTCAATGAGAAACGATTCTTGAAATGAACTAGACATTTTGTCCCTCATATTTGTCCCTCTCACTGGCTTCTCATTGGGCAAGTGAAGTGAATTATATTTATATAGCGCTTTTCTCTAGTGACTCAAAGCGCTTTTACATAGTGAAAGCCAATATCTAAGTTACATTTAAAGCAGTGTGGGTGGCACTGTGAAGTGCCTTGCCCAAGGACACAACGTCAGTGACTAGGATGGCGGAAGCGGAAATCGAACCTGGAAGCATCAAGTTGCTGGCACGGCCACTCTACCAACCGAGCTATACCGCCCCTTGGGCAAGACACTTGACCCACCTGCTCCCAGTGCCACCCACACTGCTTTAAATGTAACTTAGATATTGGCTTTCACTATGTAAAAGCGCTTTGAGTCACTAGAGAAAAGCGCTATATAAATATAATTCACTTCACTTCTTCTTCATGTTGCCTTGACGAATAAGAACTGGATTGTTTTCCTTGCTTCAATTTTTTTTCTCCTGGTTTGTTTGTGGCCACCACCCTGGGTCGTTCAGACTGCCAACCCTGGAAGGCTATTTAGATCGATGTCAAATATCGACAGCACCCGTCACTTCTTTTTCTACAGTTTATTTACAAACCCCGTTTCCATATGAGTTGGGAAATTGTGTTAAATTTAAACGGTATACAATGATTTGCAAATCATTTTCAACCCATATTCAGTTGAATATGCTACAAAGACAACATATTTGATGTTCAAACTCATAAACTTTATTTTTTTTTTTTTCAAATAATAATTAACTTATAATTTCATGGCTGCAACACGTGCCAAAGTAGTTGGGAAAGGGCATGTTCACCACTGTGTTACATGGCCTTTCCTTTTAACAACACTCAGTAAACGTTTGGGAACTGAGGAGACACATTTTTGAAGCTTCTCAGGTGGAATTCTTTCCCATTCTTGCTTGATGTACAGCTTAAGTTGTTCAACAGTCCGGGGGTCTCCGTTGTGCTATTTTAGGCTTCATAATGCGCCACACATTTTCAATGGGAGACAGGTCTGGACTACAGGCAGGCCAGTCTAGTACCCGCACTCTTTTACTATGAAGCCACGTTGATGTAACACGTGGCTTGGCATTGTCTTGCCGAAATAAGCAGGGGCGTCCATGGTAACGTTGCTTGGATGGCAACATATGTTGCTCCAAAACCTGTATGTACCTTTCAGCATTAATGGCGCCTTCACAGATGTGTAAGTTACCCATGTCTTGGGCACTAATACACCCCCATACCATCACACATGCTGCCTTTTACACTTTGCGCCTATAACAATCCGGATGGTTCTTTTCCTCTTTGGTCCGGAGGACACGACGTCCACAGTTTCCAAAAACAATTTAAAATGTGGACTCGTCAGACCACAGAACACTTTTCCACTTTGTATCAGTCCATCTTAGATGAGCTCAGGCCCAGCGAAGCCGACGGCGTTTCTGGGTGTTGTTGATAAACGGTTTTCGCCTTGCATAGGAGAGTTTTAACTTGCACTTACAGATGTAGCGACCAACTGTAGTTACTGACAGTGGGTTTCTGAAGTGTCCCTGAGCCCATGTGGTGATATCCTTTACACACTGATGTGGCTTGTTGATGCAGTACAGCCTGAGGGATCGAAGGTCACGGGCTTAGCTGCTTAGGTGCAGTGATTTCTCCAGATTCTCTGAACCCTTTGATGATATTACGGAGCGTAGATGGTGAAATCCCTAAATTCCTTGCAATAGCTGGTTGAGAAAGGTTTTTCTTAAACTGTTCAACAATTTGCTCACGCATTTGTTGACAAAGTGGTGACCCTCGCCCCATCCTTGTTTGTGAATGACTGAGCATTTCATGGAATCTACTTTTATACCCAATCATGGCACCCACCTGTTCCCAATTTGCCTGCTCACCTGTGGGATGTTCCAAATAAGTGTTTGATGAGCATTCCTCAACTTTATCAGTATTTATTGCCACCTTTCCTAACTTCTTTGTCACGTGTTGCTGGCATCAAATTCTAAAGTTAATGATTATTTGCAAAGACATTTTTGAACATCAAATATGTTGTCTTTGTAGCATATTCAACTGAATATGGCTTGAAAATGATTTGCATATCATTGTATTCCGTTTATATTTACATCTAACACAATTTCCCAACTCATATGGAAACGGGGTTTGTATTTACAAGGAGAGAAAAAAGCCAAAATCCAATGGTATGACTGTGGCGGTAGCAACACATCAGTAGTGGGATTTAAAATAGAATTGAGACACCAGGTATAAAACTCAGGGTATTTCTATGCATCTGTTATTGTCAGGCATTGTTGCCTAAGCCACCTGAGTATTGCATAATTCATAGGAAGTGTACACACTCCCATCACTGTAATAAGCCAATGTGACATGAAGGCTCACCTCCATCAGCAAAGAACGAGATGAAACCAAGAGGGAAACCAGCTCACTGTGCAGGCTGCTGATGGTCAATGTTCTTGTAGTCCACTCAGAACAGGGCTTCTCAAACTTTTTTTCACCAAGTACCACCCCAGAAAACACCTGGCCCCCCCAAGCACAACTGTACCGACCAGCGTTAAGACACAGTAGCGTAGTAGGCCGAAGTATTCATTTAAAATGTGACAGAGGTTTTATTTAATATTATTTTATCCACCAAATGTTTTATGCTGTGCGTGAATACACAAAGGTGAGCTTTGTTAATTTTATTGATTTGCTGGAGTGCTAATCAGGCATGTTTGGTCACTTCATGACTACAAGTTAATCGATGTTAACATGCTATTTAGGCTAGCTAAAAAGCAAACTGGCCGGCATACATAAAACGGCAATGAAAATCGTAGGGAGGAAAGAATATGAGCCTATACAGAGCATCTATGAGCAGGCAGTTAGGAAAAAAGCTAAGAAAATTATTTCCAACTCACAACATCCACTCTTTCCTGAATATGGAACCCTGCCATCAGGGAGAAGACTCCGGGTCCCACTATGCAAATCTAACCGCCTTAAATTATCATTTGTCCCAGCCTCCATTAAGCTGACCAACAATGTGCATTAGAATTTTAATACATAGGTTAACACTTTTTTAGCACATAGCACTTTAGCACATAGCACTTTAGAATTAAGCACTTTGGCACACAGCACTTTATCCATGAGCTCTAGTGCAATGCACATTGGTACTTTATCTTTATCTCCATACTGTAGATTTTATGCCTACATCAAAGTGCCACCTATGTCTATCAAGCTCCATGTTCTGATGTTTAAATGTTAGTTGTATGGTTGTGGTTGTGTCTCTGCTTGTGTTTTTGTTCTGTTGGTTTTGGGTATGTTAAGAAAGCAATGATGCACTGTGCCCAAGACAAATTTCCCCGCGGGGACAATAAAGTTGAACCTTGAACCTTGAACCTTGAACCTAGCTGTATATACATATTGCATCATTATGTCTCGTTTGTAGGTATATTTGAGCTTATAAAATTTCCTTTACTTATGTCCTCTGTGTATTTAATTTATATTTGCATGTCTCATGACACATTATCTGTATGTAATATTGGCTGCATCTCTCATAGTTGTTTGTGTGCCATGTTGTTCCAGACCACAGCAAACGTTACCCAGCTTGCAAAGATTGTGATGAATCCATTAGAAGAAGACAACCTGCCGTTTCATTTAACTTGGACACACACATCTGTACCTTTAGCCATTTTGAGCCAGTAATTTCCAGAAGTTATTTCATCCTGTGAGAAGCCTCCATTTTACCAATGCTTTACAATGTTGCAAAAATGTGTAGAATAAACATTTAAATACCACGTTTTTGTCAACAAAGATTTGCATCAGCCTTTGTTTTTATACGTGTAGCTATGATAAAGGACACGTATTTTATTATTCATAGTTTGCCTAACCCTAATAGAACATTCTTATATGCCATAAGCATACTTGCCAACCTTGAGACCTTCCGAATTCGGGAGATTGGGAGGGGTGGGGGGTAGGGGGGTTGAGGTGGGTGGGGTCGGGGGTTGGGGTTAAGGGGGAGGAGTATATCTATAGCTAGAATTCACTGAAATTCAAGCATTTCATATATACAGTATATATATATATATATATATATATATATATATATATATATATATATATATATATATATATATATATATATATATATATATATATATATATATATAATAAAATAAATACTTGATTTTCAGTTAATTCTAGCTATATATATATATTTATTTATTTTATTATATATATATATATATATATATATATATATATATATATATATATATATATATATATATATTTATATATGTATGTGTGGGAAAAAAAATCACAAGACTATTTCATCTCTACAGGCCTGTTTCATGAGGGGGGGTACCCTCAATCATCAGGAGATCCTGATGATTGAGGGTACCCCCCCTCATGAAACAGGCCTGTAGAGATGAAATAGTCTTGTGATTTTTTTCCCACACATACATATATTGCGCTCTACTACGGTATCGAGCACTATTTTTTGGATAACCTTATTAAGACATATATATCTATTTATATATATATATATATATATAAATATATATATATATATATATATATATATATATATATATATATATATATATATATATATATATATATATATATATATATATATATATATATATATATATATATATATATAAATAAATATTTGAATTGCAGTGTTCATTTATTTACACATATACACACACATAACACTCCTCTACTCATTGTTGTATTTTAAGTGCAATGCTTTGCAGCCAGTAGCACAGCCTTTGAAGGAGCATAGGTATGGGCAGCATCTGTGAAATTTAATTTGCAGGAAAGGAGTGAGTTAAGGGTTGAATTGTCCATCCTCGTTCTATTCTCTGTCACTATCTTTCTAACCATGCTCAACACCCTCTCTGATGACTTGCAAGCGTACTTCTTCTTACTCGTCGTCGCCATGATTGTCTCTTCTTCATTCTTCTGCTTCGTCTCCTTCTTGTTGTGTGTGCAGTTGTGCACTCTCCCAAAGCCGTAAATGTTATAACGTGAGTGGGCCGGCACGCTGTTTGTATGGAGAAAAAGCGGACGTGACGAAAGGCTGTCCTCACTCAGGTCCGCATGGACCTGGAGGGGGCGTGCGTTGGTGTCCGGCTGGAAATCGGGAGAAATTTGGGAGAATGGTTGTCCCAGGAGATTTTCGGGAGAGGCACTGAAATTTGGGAGCCTTCCAGAAAATTGGGGAGGGTTGGCAAGTATGGCTATAAGTGACCAGACGCCCGAGATCAAAACTGGGAATATAATCCCAGAGAAGGGGAAAAAAACGGTCCGCTATTTTTAAGTTAAAGAAACAATATGATTAGTTTATATATACATGCGTATATCCTACATAAACAATGTATGAATACATTATATATATATCTTAGGGACCTATAGATTGTATCCAACCCTAACCCTAACCCTAACACTAACCCTAACCCTAACCCATAACCCCTAACCCTGACCCTAAGCGTAACCCTAACCCTAATTGACACAACATCCAACACCAATTTGGAGTTTTTTCATTCGGGGTGCTCGGAGGTTCTGCGTTTGGCGTGGGCGTCACCTTGACCGGTTGTAGACGGACAGTGCACACCCCCTCTCCCCCAAACCCTAACCATAACCCCAAACCTAACCCTAAACCTAAACCCTAACCTTAACCCTCGGGTTAGGGTTAGGGTTATGGTCTCTGTTGCTGCATCAACAGAGAGTTTATTCTGTCTTGACACTTTGTATTGATATTTTCTATAGACTGTATCTAACCTATCCCTAACCCTAACCCTAACCCTAACCCTAAACTTAACCCTAAACCTAACCCTAACCCTAACCCTAACCCCAACCCCAACCCTAACCCTAACACTAAGCCTAAACCCCAACCCTAACCCTAACACTAACCCTAAAAAAACGGTCAGCTATTTTTAAGTTAAAGAAACAATATGATTAGGTTATATATACATGCGTATATCCTACATAACAAATGTATGAATACATTAGATATCTATATATCTTAGGGACTTATAGACTGTATCTAACCTATCCCTAAGCCTAACCCTAACCCTAACCCCAAACCTAACCCTAACCCTAACCCCAAACCCTAACCCTAACCCTAACCCCAACCCCAACCCTAACCCCAAACCTAACCCTAACCCTAACTTTAACCCTAACCCCAACCCCAACCCCAACCCTAACCCTAACCTATCCCTAACCCTGACCTTAACCCCAAACCTAACCCTAACCCTAACCCCAAACCCTAACCCCAACCCTAACCCCAAACCTAACCCTAACCCTAACCCTAACTTTAACCCTAACCCTAACTCTAACCCTAACCCTAATCTATCCCTAACCCTAACCCTAGCCCTAACCCTAACCCTAACCCTAACCCTAAACCTAACCCTAATTGACACAACATTCAACACCAATTTGGAGTTTTTTCATTCGGGGTCCTCGGGGGTTCTGCGTTTGGTGTGGGCGTCACCTTGACCGGTTGTAGACAGACAGTGCACACCCCTTCTCCCCCAAACCCTAACCCTGACCATAACCCCAAACCTAACCCTAACCCTAAACCCTAACCCTAACCCAAACCTTAGTGTTAGGGTTAGGGTTATGGTCTCTGTTGCTGCATCAACAGAGAGTTTATTCTGTCTTGACACTTTGCATTGATATTTTCTATTACATTCTTTCCTTAAATGATCATGTTTACAGTTATTGTTTTATATGTATTTTTTATGTATGTCGCTTTGGATAAAAGTGTCTGCCAAATACTTCAACATAAACATATATAAACACCTGAAAGTCTTTATATCCTAACCCATGGTAGACGCCCTATGCTCCCAAGGGGGCCAAGAGGATTAAAGAAAAAGAAAAAAGATATCCTACACAAACATGGTATGAATACAACCCTAACCCTAACCCTAACCCTAACCCTAAACTATCTTAAGGAACTATAAACTATAGACTGTATCTAACCCTAACCCTAACCCTAACCCTAAACCTAAACCAAACCCTAACACTAACCCTAACCCTAACCCTAACCCTAACCCTAACCCTAACCCCGACCCCAACCCTAACCCTAACCCTAACCCTAACACTAACCCTAACCCTAACCCTAACCCTAACCCTAACCCCAACCCCAACCCCAACCCTAACCCCGACCCCGACCCCAACCCTAACCCTAACCCTAACCCTAATCCCAAACCTAACTCAAGGCTAACCCCAAACCTAACCCTAACCCTACTCCTAACCCTAACCCCGACCCCAACCCTAACCCTAACACTAACCCTAAACCCCAATCCTAACCCTAAAAAAAGGTCAGCTATTTTTAAGTTAGAGAAATAATATGATTAGGTTATATATACATGTGTATTTCCTACATAAAAAATGTATGAATACATTAGATAGCTATATATCTTAGGGACTTATAGACTGTATCTAACCTATCCCTAACCCTAACCCTAACCCTAACCAAAAACCTAACCCTAACCCTAACCCTAACCCCAAACCCTAACCCTAACCCTAACCCTAACCCTAACCCCAAACCTAACCCTAACCCCAACCCCAACCCCAACCCTAACCCTAACCCTAACCCAAACCCTAACCCCAACCCCAACCCCAACCCTAACCCTAACCCTAACCCTAATCCCAAACCTAACTCAAGGCTAACCCCAAACCTAACCCTAACCCTAACCCTACTCCTAACCCTAACCCCGACCCCAACCCTAACCCTAACACTAACCCTAAACCCCAATCCTAACCCTAAAAAAAGGTCAGCTATTTTTAAGTTAGAGAAATAATATGATTAGGTTATATATACATGTGTATTTCCTACATAAAAAAATGTATGAATACATTAGATAGCTATATATCTTAGGGACTTATAGACTGTATCTAACCTATCCCTAACCCTAACCCTAACCCTAACCAAAAACCTAACCCTAACCCTAACCCCAAACCCTAACCCTAACCCTAACCCTAACCCCAAACCTAACCCTAACCCTAACCCTAACCCTAACCCTAACCCCAACCCCAACCCCAACCCCAACCCTAACCCTAACCCTAACCCCAACCCCAACCCTAACCCTAACCCTAACACTAACCCTAACCCTAACCCCAACCCCAACCCTAATCCTAACCCATTGTCATGTAGTGATCGGAACATCATTGCAAAGTACAACATGTAAATACAGAATATCAGAAGCATTTATAATATGATATCACAGATTACATTGCCAAACATCTTTGACATTTAAACCATATTCGTAACAATCCACATATTGTGTTATTAATGCATTGAACTGCTATCTAAACATGGAAGTGTAGCTCCTCTCCCAAGTACTCCTAGAGCAGGAATATAAATCCTGTTGGCAATACACTAACGCAGTGCAGGTCATATTTAGGGCCCGCATGGCCCATTGTATTATGCAATGGGACATAAGGACCTATTGAATTTGTAAGGTTTTATTATTATTCTTTCTTATTCCGCAGCTTTGCGCGGTACTTTGACCCTCTTAACATGCTTCAAAACTCACCAAATTTGACGCACATATAAATAAACTCAAACAAAACTCTTCAGTAAAAAACCAAACCCCAAAACTCAAAATTGCGCTCTAGCGCCTCCTACCAAGTAAACTTTCTCTAACTCCCAGTACAAATGTCGTAGAGACATGAAACAAAAACCTCTATGTAGGTCTTACTTAGACTTAAATTTAATTAATTTATTTTCTCGGCCAAAAATCAACAGGAAGTTGGCAATTCCCCCTTCAAGACAAAAAAGTACTACAAATAGTCACTTTTGCCTCTTTGAGCTGTAATTTGACCCCCTTAACATGCTTCAAAACTCACCGAACTGAACACACACATCAGGACTGGCAAAAATTGCGATCTAATAAAAAAAACCTAACTCCCAAATCTCAAAATTGTGCTTTAGCGCAATTTTTTAATGAAACGCACAAAAAACTGCTCCTCGGATGAAAAAACTGACAAAACTGCCTGTAACTCTCCCTGGGAAGGTCGGAGAGACATGAAACAAAAACCTCTATGTAGGTCTCACTTAGACCTACATTTCATAAATTGACAACCCCCAGCAAAAATATACAGGAAGTTTGCTATTCCCCCTTCAAAACAAATTTTTTGTAAAAACCGGTCACCTTCCTTCAAAAACTATCTCCTCTGAGCGCGTTTGTCGTTTGGGCTTCAAACTAACACAGGAGAGAGATTAAACCCTTGTGTATAAAATAACAGAACAGCGTTTTAATACCTGCTCCGGTTTTGATTTTATGACCCTTCAAAGACCCGCTGCGCTGATGCTGCTGCGCTGCTGTTTTTTTAAGATGGCTGCTTAAAAGCAGGCAGCACCAACGTGCCCACACAATGCAGACAAGGTAGGTACACTAGACAAAAGTCTTGGGACACTTCAGACTAAAAGTAGACAAAAGTATTGGGACACTTAGGACTAGCACCTGCCAAATACGCGGGCCCGACCAATGCTGCTTGCAGCTTTAATTTCTTATTGTCATTAAAAGCGTGTTTGTGTCCTTTTTTGTGTTGAGCTCTTTCAAAAAGCATAATGTTAGATGAACATGTCCAGTCATAGTTTTAAAAACTTACAAATGATCTGTCTATGGTACACTTATTAATGATAAAAAAAATGGTATCTATCTGTGATTATTCGCGATTAATTTGAGTTAACCATGAACAAAATGTGCTTAATCGCTATTGAATATTTTAATTGTTTGGTTATAACAAAGGGATTTCTAACAAGACATTATGTTGATAATGCAGCATCCTTCCTACACCAGTGATGGATTTTGAATGTTTTCACTTGAATTTAATGCCGGGCGCGTAGTCTGCAAAGTGCAGATTGGTGCGGCTCAAAGCAGAATATTTAATCACTGCAGCCACAGGCGTGAAAATGGACGAAATTACCTCAGTGACGATCATTAAACTGCGATTACAGCAAAACAAAATGCAAAGTATCACTAAAAACACATTACACCCACTGATGGGAGTGTTGCTACTGGAGGTGTCCTTGGCCATAAAGCAGAAATAGGATAGCAGAGCCAGTAAAAAAAAACAGCATCGATAGATCTGTTTTGGATGGAGAACTCTCAAGTCAGTCTGATCCACCGTCTAGGGCGGGGGTCAGCAACTCGCGGCTCTAGATTCTTTAGCGCTCTTTCAGAGATGTGTGAAAATGAAAAAAGATGAAGAAAAAAACACATTTTTTGTTTTAATATATTTTCTGTAGGAGGACAAACATGACACAAACCTTCCTAATTGTTAGAAATCCCACTGTTCATGTTATGCATGCTTCACTGATGAGACGATTTGACAAGCACCGTTTTGTCCTACTAATTTCAGCGATCCTTGAACCCATCATAGTTTGTTTGCATGCGCAACTTTCTCCGATGCCGCCACAGAAAGACATGTTTTATGTCACTCCTTGTTTGAGTTGAGTTGAGTTGAGTTTGAGTTTATTTCGAACATGCAATCATACAACACGATACATCACAATCTCCAGTTTCTCTATTCAACATGTTCGAAAAGGAGTAGGAAGAAGCAGAGCTTATTTAATCCTACCCCTTTTCTTTTACATGACAGTTGCTAAAACTTTTGTTCACTTCCTGTTCTCAATTTATTCACAATATACTCCATAAGTAATCACAATAAAAATAAGTAAATAAATAATAATTGGTGAAGTAAGTTACATTTCATATGTTGAGATAAGTAAGATTAGTTTGTGAGTGAAAGAATGAAAGAATGGATGAGTTAAATACCGTATTTTCCGCACTATTAGCCGCACCTAAAAACCACAAATTTACTCAAAAGCTGACAGTGCGGCTTATAACCCGGTGCGCTTTATATATGGATTAATATTAAGATTCATTTTCATAAAGTTTCGGTCTCGCAACTACGGTAAACAGCCGCCATCTTTTTTCCCCGTAGAAGAGGAAGTGCTTCTTCTTCTACGCAAGCAACCGCCAAGGTAAGCACCCGCCCCCATAGAACAGGAAGCGCTTCTTCTTCTACTGTAAGCAACCACCCGACCCGTAGAAAAAGAAGAAGCGCGCGGATATTACGTTTCATTTCCTTTGTGTGTTTACATCTGTAAAGACCACAAAATGGCTCCTACTAAGCGACAGGTTTCCGGTTCATGAAAAGACGCAATCTCTCCATCCGCACACGGACTACTATTTCACAGCAACTGCCTAAAGACTTTCAAGAAAAGCTGGCTACTTTCCGTGCATATTGTAAAAACAAGATAGCTGAAAAAAAGATCCGGCCAGAGAACATTATCAACATGGACGAGGTTCCACTGACTTTTGATATTCCTGTGAACCGCACTGTGGATACAACGGGAGCACGTACGGTGAATATTCGCACCACAGGGAATGAGAAGTCATCCTTCACTGTGGTTCTAGCTTGCCATGCTAATGGCCAGAAACTTCCACCCATGGTGATATTCAAAAGGAAGACCTTGCCAAGAGAGACCTTTCCAGCCGGCGTCATCATAAAAGCTAACTCGAAGGGATGGATGGATGAAGAAAAGATGAGCGAGTGGTTAAGGTAAGTTTACGCGAAGAGGCCGGGTGGCTTTTTTCACGCAGCTCCGTCCATGTTGATATACGACTCCATGCGCGCCCACATCACGCTGGTTTTTAATATATTATTAAAGTTTGACTGACCTATCTGACTGTTTTTTTGACATTCCCTTTAGCGCAGTTAGATGCGGCTTATAACACGGGGCGGCTTATAGGTGGACAAAGTTTTGAAATATGCCGTTCATTGAAGGCGCGGCTTATAACCCAGGGCGGCTTATGGTGCGGAAAATACGGTAAATACAGAATGTTTATCATGGTTCTTCTTCTTTATACTTTGTAAACACTTTAAGTTTGAAGAGTTTCTTGAAGTGGATCATATTAGTACATTGTTTGATTGCTTTGCTTAATCCATTCCATCATTTAATTCCACATACTGATATACTGAAGGTCTTAAGCGTTGTACGTGCATACAAATGTTTTAAATTACATTTCTCTCTAAGATTATATTTCTCCTCTTTTTTTGAGAAGAATTGTTGTATATTCTTGGCTAGCAGGTTATAGTTTGCTTTGTGTATCATTTTAGCTGTTTGCAAATTCACTATGTCGTAGAATTTCAGTATCTTTGATTCAATAAATAAAGGATTTGTATGTTCTCTATATCCAACATTATGTATTATTCTAACTGATCTTTTTTGTAACACCGTTAATGAATGAAGTGTACTTTTGTAGTTATTTCCCCATATTTCTACACAGTAACTCAGATATGGTAACACTAGTGAGCAGTAGAGAATATGAAGTGATTTTTTGTCTAGAATATGTTTTGCTTTATTCATTATTGACGTGTTTCTTGCTACTTTATGTTGTATATTTTTTACGTGAGATTCCCAGTTCAATTTATCATCAATCATTATACCTAGAAATTTGGTTTCATTTACTCTTTCAATTTCTATTCCGTCTATTTGTATTTGTGTTTGACTTTCTCTTCTACTGTTACCAAATAGCATTATTTTAGTTTTACTGAGATTCAACGATAGTCTGTTTTTGTCAAACCGTCTTTTTAATTTGTTCATTTCTTCTGTTATTATTTGTAGTATCTTCTGTGTGTTCTCTCCTGAACAAAACGCTGTTGTATCATCCGCAAATAATACTAACTTTAAATATTTTGTAACTTTACAAATGTCATTTATATATAGATTGAATAATTTAGGTCCTAGTATTGATCCCTGAGGTACACCACAGGATATATTTAGCGTTGTAGAGGTGTGTTCGCCTAGTTTCACGTATTGTTTCCTGTTCATTAGATAACTTCTTATCCAGTTTAAGACTAACCCTCTGATGCCATATCGTTCTAGTTTTTTGATTAAAATATTGTGATTAATTGTGTCAAATGCTAAAAACTGCTGCCGCACATTTTTTATTATCTATAGCATTGGTAATTTCTTCTGTAATTTCAATTAAAGCCATCGAAGTTGAAACATTAGCTCTGTATCCATATTGATTTTCTTCGAGTATTCTATTTTTATTTATGAAACGCTCTAATCTGTTATTGAACAGTTTTTCAATGATTTTAGAAAATTGTGGAAGTAAGGAAACAGGTCTATAATTTGTAAAATGATGTTTGTCGCCAAACATTTTATGCTGTGCGTGAATGCACAAAGGTGAGCTTTGTTGATTTTATGGATTTGCTGGAGTGCTAATCAGGCATCTTTGGTCAATCCATGACTGCGAGCTAATCGATGCTAACATGCTATTTAGGCTTGCTGTATGTACTTATTGCATCATCGTGCCTCATTTGTAGCTATATCTGAGCTCATTTAATATCCTTTACTTTTATCCTCTGTGTATTTAATTTATATTTGCATGTCTCACGACACATTATCTATATGTACTATTGGCTGCGTTTCAGATAGTTGTTTGTGTGCCATGTTGTTCCAGACCACAGCAAACATTACCTAGCTTGCCAAAGATTGTAATAAATCTATTACAATCTTTGTGTGGTGTTCGGGTCTGTGGGACCCGTTTTCATGTTTTATTAAAAGAAAAATAATACAATTAATTGAATCACTGACTTTAACTTATTTTCAGTGAAGAACATATATCAGAATACATATTTAATGACCACCCCCCTACACATTTCTATTACATATAAGATGTCCAGGTCCACTGGACCCGGGGCTAATAGAAGTGTGGAAATTGATGTTCTGTGTACCACACACACACACACACACACACACACACACACACACACACACACACACACACACACACACACACACACACACACACACACACACACACGCCTAGACAGGAGGAAGACAGAGTGTAGGTACACAGAACATCAGAGGGTCAAATGTGCGAGAAAATGAGAGCAGACAGTGTTGACAAACAATGTTGCAACCTTGTGCAGAAACACAGAAGAAGAATCCCTGTGGGATGCAGAAACTGGCAGATAAATTTTCCGTGCAACGTTCATATTGTTGTTACTCAGCCAGCGTTTGTGGGTCTGATGGACCCGTTGCAGATGTTAATTGGGATAAAGTAAACATCTGTTCAGTATTTTAACATAAAAGTGTTTGATTGTGAGGCATTAAAAGCCACAAAATGCAACGGGTCCATCAGACCCACAAACAACAATATGAACGTTGCACAAGGGTTAACTTGGACACACACATCTATACCTTTGGCCATTAAAAGCCAGTAATTTCCAGGAATGATCTCACCTTTTGTCATAACGGCGTGGACTTTGGGGTGTTTGTTTTCCCGAGATGCAAGTAAGTTGGAGTGGAGAAGGCTTGAAGGTGAGTACATATTTATTTTAACACTATAAACTACAAAAAAGGGTGCAAACAAAAGGCGCGCACAAGGCGGAGAACAAACTATGGCTATGAAACAAAAGAACGTCAACACATAAACTGAACTATGGACATAAACATAAACTTACTTGGAAAGCATGGAGCATGAACTATGGCATCAAGAGGAAGCAAAGGATAGCTTGGGTGTCAGAAGTCATGTCGCCTGCTAACTGCAAACTTCAATAATACCGACAGGATTAGTGACAGGTGCGTGAGTGCAAAAACGTGAGACAGGTGAAACTAATGAGTAGTCATGGAAACAAAACAAGCAAGAGTGCACAAGCAGGAACTTAAAAGAGTCCAAAAAACAAACAGCACATGGCCAAACAAAAAGACATGACATCTTCTGAGTAGCCTGTCATTTACTAATGGGTTGTAATGTGTAGAATAAATATTACACTTCAACATTTCTGTCAAACAAGATTTGCTTCAGCCTGCGACACATAGTCATTTTGATAGTAGGCTATTATCGTTAATATAAACACTTACGCCATGTGATGCCTTCATTATAACACTTATACAAGACTTTTCATTTTTCAGATTTGTTTTTTGTATTTTTGGTCCATTATGGCTCTTTCAACGTTTCTGGACAAGGACAGTCTGCATGCTAAAGACATACCGTATTTTCCGCACCATAAGCCGCCCTGGGTTATAAGCCGCGCCTTCAACGGCATATTTCAAAACTTTGTCCACCTATAAGCCGCCCCGTGTTGTAAGCCGCATCTAAGTGCGCTAAAGGGAATGTCAAAAAAACAGTCAGATAGGTCAGTCAAACTTTAATAATATATTAAAAACCAGCGCGATGTGGGCGCGCATGGAGTCGTATATCAACATGGACGGAGCTGCGTGAAAAAAGCCACCCGGCCTCTTCGCGTAAACTTCCCTTAACCACTCGCTCATCTTTTCTTCATCCATTCATCCTTTCGAGTTAGCTTTTATGATGACGCCGGCTGGAAAGGTCTCTTTTGGCAAGGTCTTCCTTTTGAATATCACCATGGGTGGAAGTTTCTGGCCATTAGCATGGCAAGCTAGAACCACAGTGAAGGACGACTTCTCATTCCCTGTGGTGCGAATATTCACCGTACGTGCTCCCGTTGTATCCACAGTGCGGTTCACAGGAATATCAAAAGTCAGTGGAACCTCGTCCATGTTGATAATGTTCTCTGGCCGGATCTTTTTTTCAGCTATCTTGTTTTTACAATATGCACGGAAAGTAGCCAGCTTTTCTTGAAAGTCTTTAGGCAGTTGCTGTGAAATAGTAGTCCGTGTGCGGATGGAGAGATTGCGTCTTTTCATGAACCGGATCCCTGTCGCTTAGTAGGAGCCATTTTGTGGTCTTTACAGATGTAAACACACAAAGGAAATGAAACGTAATATCCGCGCGCTTCTTCTTCTTCTACGGGGGCGGGTGGTTGCTTACAGTAGAAGAAGAAGCGCTTCCTGTTCTATGGGGGCGGGTGCTTACCTTGGCGGTTGCTTGCGTAGAAGAAGAAGCACTTCCTCTTCTACGGGGAAAAAAGATGGCGGCTGTTTACCGTAGTTGCGAGACCGAAACTTTATGAAAATGAATCTTAATATTAATCCATATATAAAGCGCACCGGGTTATAAGCCGCACTGTCAGCTTTTGAGTAAATTTGTGGTTTTTAGGTGCGGCTAATAGTGCGGAAAATACGGTAATAGTGTGACTAATGGGATTCCATTCTCACATGCTTCAAAGTTGACACTGTCTGTCACCCAGACAAATTATACTGAGCCATCATTAAATGAAATTATGAAACCTAAATTAATTGTAATCTCATATGAAAGCCATGTGATTATGTATCACTTAATTCCCTCCCACACGTCCACTCCACTCTTCTCTCCTATTACTCACCATTGTTTACCTGTTCTTCTTCAGGTCACATTTCTGTCTCTCTGCTCTCACTCCCTCCAGCCAACTCTTTCCCCCGCTAATCAGAATCCCCCCCCGCCCGCATCCCACCACCTTAACGAGCTGGCTGGCCAGTCGCAGCAGATCTGCAGCCTCCTCGTTCAGTCACCCGGCCTCGCATCGCACCTCCGTCCACTCCACAGCAACATAGCGAGGTCGTCGTCACCCACGCCTGCAGCCGCGCGCAGGAATGATTGTGGAGATGTGACAATAAAATCCTTCTTCTCGAAGCAGCGGATTAATTTTTTTTTACATAACGTGTCGCCCCAAGAAGCTGCAGGCACGTTCAAAGTGTGGGGGAGCTTATGGAGGACTTTGTTTTGCTCACAAATGACGATGGCCTGTCCTACTGTGAGAAATCTGTGTCATTTCATGCAACCAAACACAAAAATATTCCTTGCATCCAGAAAAAATTTATCTGAAATTCATCCATCCATCCATCCATTTAATCCCGAACTCCATCCATCCATCCATCTTCTTCCGCTTATCCGAGGTCGGGTCGCGGGGGCAGCAGCCTAAGCAGGGAAGCCCAGACTTCCCTCTCCCCAGCCACTTCGTCCAGCTCCTCCCGGGGGATCCCGAGGCGTTCCCAGGCCAGCCGGGAGACATAGTCTTCCCAACGTGTCCTGGGTCTTCCTCGTGGCCTCCTACCGGTCGGACATGCCCTAAACACCTCCTTAGGGAGGCGCTCGGGTGGCATCCTGACCAGATGCCCGAACCACCTCATCTGGCTCCTCTCGATGCGGAGGAGCAGCGGCTTTACTTTGAGCTACCCCCGGATGACAGAGCTTCTCACCCTATCTCTAAGGGAGAGCCCCGCCACCCGGCGGAGGAAACTCATTTCGGCCGCTTGTACCCGTGATCTTGTCCTTTCGGTCATAACCCAAAGCTCATGACCATAGGTGAGGATGGGAACGTAGATCGACCGGTAAATTGAGAGCTTTGCCTTCCGGCTCAGCTCCTTCTTCACCACAACGGATCGATACAGCGTCCGCATTACTGAAGACGCCGCACCGATCCGCCTGTCGATCTCACGATCCACTCTTCCCTCACTCGTGAACAAGACTCCGAGGTACTTGAACTCCTCCACTTGGGGCAAGATCTCCTCCCCAACCCGGAGATGGCACTCCACCCTTTTCCGGGCGAGAACCATGGACTCGGACTTGGAGGTGCTGATTCTCATCCCAGTCGCTTCACACTCAGCTGCGAACCGATCCAGTGAGAGCTGAAGATCCTGGCCAGATGAAGCCATCAGGACCAAATCATCTGCAAAAAGCAGAGACCTAATCCTGCAGCCACCAAACCGGATCCCCTCAACGCCTTGACTGCGCCTAGAAATTCTGTCCATAAAAGTTATGAACAGAATCGGTGACAAAGGGCAGCCTTGGCGGAGTCCAACCCTCACCGGAAACGTGTCCGACTTACTGCCGGCAATGCGAACCAAGCTCTGACACTGATCATACAGGGAGCGGACCGCCACAATCAGACAGTCCGAAACCCCATACTCTCTGAGCACTCCCCACAGGACTTCCCGAGGGACACGGTCGAATGCCTTCTCCAAGTCCACAAAGCACATGTAGACTGGTTGGGCAAACTCCCATGCACCCTCAAGGACCCTGCCGAGAGTATAGAGCTGGTCCACAGTTCCACGACCAGGACGAATCCCGAACTAAAATACAAAAAATAAAAAGTAATACAAAAAATTTGTTTTTGGGTTGAATTTTAGTTTTTTTATTTGCAAATCATTGTTTTGGTTTCTAATCGTTTTTTTTTGTGGTTACGACTCAACTTGTTATACTGGCGCATATTTAGTCTGTTTTGGTTTCTGATATGGTTTGGTTTGGTTTCTAATATTTACAAACATTTTTTGGGGTTGAATTTTATTTTATTTGTTTGTAAATAGTGATGTCTACACGTATCTCTTATGTATGACTGCCATCTACTGGTCACACTTATCATTTCACCATGTACGGAATAAAATTGCTTCAAGGTCAGTAAGCAAAACCAGAATTATTCCGTACGTTAGGCGCACCGGGTTATAAGGCGCACTGTCGAGTTTTGAGGGGAAACAAATATTTTAAGTGCGCCTTATAGTCCGGAAAATACGGTAATGTAAATGTTTCATCACTGTCATGCTTCAAATAAAATGTCGTTCATGTTAACGAGCCATTCAATAGATTTGGTTTGTTCCCGAATAGAACAACCCTTCAGTCTTTGTGATTTAATTGGATAAAACATTTTATTCGATACTTTATTTTACAATGTAAAACAAAAAAAATACAACTAAACGAAGAATCAACAGAAAAAAAAATATTTACAATTTTAATCGTTATTCCTCTCCTCCACTGTCCAGTGTAACCAATTATGCGGATGAGCCAATGATGTCATCCATCAACTTCTAGCAAACTTTTATGACAGTCAGTAGCTACTTTCATGGCTGAGGGGTAGGACGATGAAGAGAGATCAGAAGAGATGGAGGACAGCGAGAGCTGAGATGTGGAAGAAACACAAGTTGAAATGGAGAACACATATGCAGAGGATGAGACTAAAGAGCCAACAGGAAACAGGGTGGAGATTATTTTCACTTCTAATTTCTGGTTAATCAACACCAGCATGAGGAGGCCACCGTGCGGGGAGAGCTTCCGGAGGTGAGAACATCAGAAATACAAACCCTGTTTCCATATGAGTTGGGAAATTGTGTTAGATGTAAATATAAACGGAATACAATGATTTGCGAATCATTTTCAACCCATATTCAGTTGAATATGCTACAAAGACAACATATTTGATGTTCAAACTCATAAACATTTTTTTTTGTGCAAATAATCATTAACTTTAGAATTTGATGCCAGCAACACGTGACAAAGAAGTTGGGAAAGGTGGCAATAAATACTGATAAAGTTGAGGAATGCTCATCAAACACTTATTTGGAACATCCCACAGGTGAACAGGCTAATTGGGAACAGGTGGGTGCCATGATTGGGTATAAAAGTAGATTCCATGAAATAATAATAATAATTAACTTAGAATTTCATGGCTGCAACACGTGCCAAAGTAGTTGGGAAAGGGCATGTTCACCATTGTGTTACATGGCCTTTTCTTTTAACAACACTCAGTAAACGTTTGGGAACTGAGGAGACACATTTTTGAAGCTTCTCAGGTGGAATTCTTTCCCATTCTTGCTTGATGTACAGCTTAAGTTGTTCAACAGTCCGGGGGTCTCCCTTGTGCTATTTTAGGCTTCATAATGCGCCACACATTTTCAATGGGAGACAGGTCTGGACTACAGGCAGTAATTACAGTGTAAATCACTGCACGTAACATTGAATGCCCGTGACCTTCGATCCCTCAGGCTGTACTGCATCAAAAAGTGACATCCGTGTGTAAAGGATATCACCACATGGGCTCAGGAACACTTCAGAAACCCACTGTCAGTAACTACAGTTGGTCGCTACATCTGTAAGTGCAAGTTAAAACTCTCCTATGCAAGGCGAAAACCGTTTATCAACAACACCCAGAAACGCCGTCGGCTTCGCTGGGCCTGAGCTCATCTAAGATGGACTGATACAAAGTGGAAAAGTGTTCTGTGGTCTGACGAGTCCACATTTCAAATTGTTTTTGGAAACTGTGGACGTCGTGTCCTCCGGACCAAAGAGGAAAAGAACCATCCGGATTGTTATAGGCGCAAAGTGTAAAAGGCAGCATGTGTGATGGTATGGGGGTGTATTAGTGCCCAAGACATGGGTAACTTACACATCTGTGAAGGCGCCATTAATGCTGAAAGGTACATACGGGTTTTGGAGCAACATATGTTGCCATCCAAGCAACGTTACCATGGACGCCCCTGCTTATTTCAGCAAGACATTGCCAAGCCACGTGTTACATCAACGTGGCTTCATAGTAAAAGAGTGCGGGTACTAGACTGGCCTGCCTGTAGTCCAGACCTGTCTCCCATTGAAAATGTGTGGCGCATTATGAAGCCTAAAATACCACAACGGAGACCCCCGGACTGTTGAACAACTTAAGCTGTACATCAAGCAAGAATGGGAAAGAATTCCACCTGAGAAGCTTCAAAAATGTGTCTCCTCAGTTCCCAAACGTTTACTGAGTGTTGTTAAAAGGAAAGGCCATGTAACACAGTGGTGAACATGCCCTTTCCCAACTACTTTGGCACGTGTTGCAGCCAAGGAATTCTAAGTTAATTATTATTTGCAAAAAAAAATAAAGTTTATGAGTTTGAACATCAAATATGTTGTCTTTGTATTATATTCAACTGAATATGGGTTGAAAAGGATTTGCAAATCATTGTATTCCGTTTATATTTACATCTAACACAATTTCCCAACTCATGGATACAGAGTTTGTATTTATATATATATATATATATATATATATAGACACACATAGGCTATAGAAAATGGATGGATGGATGTCGCAAGCGACTTTTGCCGTGTAGCTTGTAGTGGAGGTTGCTACATTTAATCGAGAGTAACTTGTAACTTAGCTTACAACATTTTCCAAGTAACTCGTCCATCACTGGGTATTTGGCAGAAACATTATAGCTCAGGCAACACAGTAGAGGCACGTTGTTTGCCAACATTCCAGCAGTTTTATGTGCAACGCTTCAGAGCGACAACAATTAGTTTACACAAACAAATGCATTCATTTTTCACTCTCACATGAATTCTACAGCACGCTGCGAAAATGTGAAAATCACCAGTGACTCTGAAGCTATGAACTATATCCAGATTCAGCGTGGAATTAGTGCCACGGCAAAGCCGATTTCAGTGGCACGCGGTCACCATGGCAACATCAGCTGTGGAACTCACCTGCTGTGGAGAAAGTCCAAGTGGGATGACAAGAATTTTAATTTTCCTGAGGGAACTCTCCTAAAGGAATCAATAACGTACTATCTATCTGTCTATCTATCTATCTATCTATCTATCTATCTATCTATCTATCTATCTATCTATCTATCTATCTATCTGTCTGTCTGTCTATCTATCTATCTATCTGTCTGTCTATCTATATCTATCTATCTATCTATCTATCTATCTATCTATCTATCTATCTATCTATCTATCTATCTGTCTGTCTATCTATCTATCTATCTGTCTGTCTATCTATCTATCTATCTATCTATCTATCTATCTATCTATTTATCTATCTATCTATCTATCTATCTATCTATCTATCTATTAGAGATGCGCGGTTTGCGGGCACAACCGCGGAGTCCGCGGATTATCCGCGGATCGGGCGGATGAAATGTAAAAAAATTAGATTTTATCCGCGGGTCGGGTCGGGCGGTTGAAATAAAAAAAAATTAGATTTTAAATAGATTCAGGCGGGTGGCAGTTAAACCAATTGGGAAATATATATACATAGTTAAATGTTGTTACCCACATACGAAAAACGAGCAGGCACCTGCAGCATATGCCACAACAGAAGAAAAAAAAAAAAAGAGATGGACACTTTTACGGAGCGGAGAAGGGACGCCTCGCCGGGGTCCGGGACCGAGGCCCCTTCCCCCGAGAGGGCCCCACCGGGAGCCGTAGCTGAGGCGATCCGCGAGAAGGGCCCGACGCACGTCCAGGGTCACCACCGCGCCCACCGCACCGACACCCCGCCTCGTCCGCCTTCGCCGCGGCCGGCGTCACGCGCAGCAGGTAAGCAGCTTACCTGCCCGCCACCCCCGTGGCCGGGGGCGCGTAACAGGGGTCACTCCGCGCGCAGTGCGCTCACGAAAGGGGTGGGGCTCACCCTGGTTGATATAGACAGCAGGACGGTGGCCATGGAAGTCGGAACCCACTAAGGAGTGTGTAACAACCCACCTGCCGAATCAACTAGCCCTGAAAATGGATGGCGCTGGAGCGTTGGGCCCATACCCGGCCGTCGCCGGCAGCGAGACGCGCTTGTAGGTGCGCTCAGCGCGGCTCCCATATGATTGCGCACTGGTGTGCGTCTGGGTCGTGACAGCGTGGCACGCGAATGTCTGTGCTGCATTGGATCAGTCTCCTTTCTTTAACAGGCAAAAACTTAATAACCTCACTAATGCCTTGCATCGTCTATATTAGATATATAACAACGGGCGGGTGCGGGCGGATGGCGGGCGGGTGCGGTTCTGATCAAATGTTACATCGGGTGGATTGCGGATGGTTGACGACTTTCTGATGCGGTTGCGGATGAAATAATTGCCTATCCGCGCATCTCTACTATCTATCTATCTATCTATCTATCTATCTATCTATCTATCTATCTATCTATCTATCTATCTATCTATCTATCTATCTATCTATCTATCTATCTATCTATCTATCTATCTATCTAACATTATTAAAGCCATACCTCCTGACCAATCACTTCTCTCTCTCAGCAGGAGCCAAAGCAACTCTGATTTAATCCGAACATATCTTAAACCACAACATTTAAGAACTTTTTTTTTTTTTAAATCGAGCATCTATTGGACCAAAGGTGAGAAATTGATCCAGAATTGACTGACACCTAATTTTAACGTTTTACCATGCAATGGTCCTTCAGTTTTTAGACGCCCAACATTTGGTTTGACTCAGTTTTCAATGGAAATTTGCAGTATTTTGTAAGATGTATTACAAAACCCAAAAGCAGTGAAGTTGTCACGTCGTGTAAATGGTAAATAAAAACAGAAAACAATAATCTGCAAATCCTTTTCAACCTATATTCAATTGAATAGACTGCAAAGACAAGATACTTAAAGTTCGAACTGGTAAACTTTGTTATGTTTTGCAAATATTAGCATTTGATGCATGCAACATGTTTCAAAAAAGCTGACACAAGTGGCAAACAAGACTGAAAAAGTTGAGGAATGCTCATAAAAACACTTAATTGGAACATCCTACAAGTGAACAGGCTAATTGGGAACAGGTGGGTGCCATGATTGGGTATAAAATCAAAGCTCCGTCATTCACAAACAAGGACGGGGCAAGGGTCACCACTCTGTGAACAAATGCATGAACAAAATGTTGAACAGTTTAAGAACAACATTTCTCAACCAGCTATTGCAATCTACGGTCCATAATATCATCAAAAGAATCTGGAGAAATCACTGCATTTAAGCAACAAGGCTGAAAACCAACATTGAATGCTCGTGTCCTTCGATCCCTCAGGCTGTACTGCATCAAAAAGTGACATCAGTGTGTAAAGGATATCACCACATGGGCTCAGGAACACTTTAAAAAAACCACTGTCAGTAACTACAGTTTGTCGCTACATCTGTAATTGCAAGTTAAAACTCTACTATGCAAAGCAAAAGCCTTTTATCAACAACA